>NC_092509.1:25744766-26061766 GCF_047511675.1 Marmota flaviventris | reverse complement strand
GGAGGTAGACAGACCCTCTTCCCCTAGAGGACCCAGCTCCCTCAGCTGTCCAATTTCTATTCATCAGGAAGTTATCTGATGAATTGATCACTGTTGCCACTGGCCCATTTGGATGGAGAGAATCGCCCTTTCCCTTCCTGTTGCTCTGCCACTTCCTGTTTAGCCAGGAGTCATCATGTGGGTAGTGAGACCACTATACTGCAGGAACTCAAATAGCCCCTCTGCTCCTTCAAAAGGCAAGCCCAGCTTAGATGTTTTGCTAGCTGTGACATTGCTCTTGATGACTGGTGAACAGCCCCCACGGCGGAAAGTTCCTGAGAGGATCTTCATTTTGGAGCCCTGAGCCCAGGACTGTGCACAAGAGATAAGGATAATGTGAGTGTTAAAAGCCAGGCGCGTGCTGTCCTTTGTCTCTCATTAAATTGAATCTGTTCCTTGGGTTTTTGGTTTGGGGGTAGATGTACGATGCTGTGTGTGTGACATGCATGCTTCCAGACCGTGATGAAACAACCTGGACTGTGACACAGAATTAGAAGGCTGCCTCCAGCAATGCATGTCGCAAGGTTCTTAACACCAGCTCAAAACCCAGACACTGGGGTAAGAGGAATTACTAGCCTCAAGGGTTCTTTTTTTAGAAGAGTTGGGATATAAATAATAATTTTTTTTTAAATCAAGGGAGCCAGAAAAGTCCATTTTTACCTTTACCTCCACTGAAATAAAATATGCTTCCCCAAATTTGCTAGAACTATGTGTGGCAGACTTTTCTGAGGACCCGAGGGAAAAGAAATAAAAATCTAGAAAGGATTCCCTTATTTAGCCTGGCTTATTTTCTTACTTTCTGCTTCAAGTAGCCAAGTCATTTACTTTGAAAGCTTCTGTAACTGAACATGTGTATTTGCTGAGCTATTTCAAATGTGTTCTATTATGCCTCAGCCTTGTTCAATGATGGACTTTGCACATAGTTCTAATGCCTGGCGGTACAATTTCTAACTGGGAGGTGTTTTCAATGCAAGTTGAGTAAAAGCAGTAGCAATACTGCCTTAGGAATAAAAAAAAATAATCTCTTAAGAGTTGGAGTTCCACAGTTTACTGCTTAGCTGCAGCATCCAGGTTTCAGGAGGCCCAGGTATACAGTGTGTCTTGGACCTTGCTTTTGCCATCTGTATAAAGGTGTTGAAATACCTGTGCTATTTCTTCTGCTGCAACTGTGATGAGTGAAATCATAATGGCTGAATAAATTTTCAAAGTAGCATAGAGAGGGAGGGTCCCAGTTCTTTGGAAGCCATCGAGATTCTCCATAAGGACAATCAAGCAAAATTTTAACCTCCCCCTGACCTAATAAAGACCCAGGGCAAAAATCTAAATACTGGTTCATAATGGTAACAAGGACTGTACTAAGTTCTGTCACCTGTATTCTCTCAGTACTGACTGAGAGTCTAGAGGAGAGGCTCTTTGCTTTTTCTTTGCATAGATGAGAAAATAAATCTCATAGAGGATAAGGAACTTACTTGAAATCTTGTAGCTACTCTGTAATCTCTGATATGTACCTTCAACCAGTTCATCACTGTTTCTCAAGTACTATTTTAGGGCTGACTCCCAGAAATCTAAAGTAAGGGCCCCGAAGTCAGCATTTTATAAAGCATCTGGATGATTCTGCTGTGAGTGGGCATCCGACCACTGAGAGGCATTGCGCTAAATTACTTTTTACTTCCTGACTGCTATTTACTATCCATCCATCTATATCCATATCTATCTATATCCATCTATCTATATCTATATATAAACTTCTTTCTTCAGAGGATTTGGGGAAACCTAAACAAAGGCTATCACTCAAACAGAAAGGTTAAGAAAAATTATAAATACAAATCAAAACTAGGAAAGAGAACCTAGAGTCCAAGAAAAACACATGCTTCCTTCCAGTTCATAAGACCAAGTGGGGCATACAGGGCAGTGGTTTATGGTCAGTGTGGTGACCTCCTTCCCAGCACCTCTTCTTACCTTCAGTCATATCTCTGTGCTTTGCCCACATCACTGTTTCCAAGTGATCTGATCTTAATACCAAACTATTACTCATCTCTTTTCTATTCTATAGAAAGTTTTGGACTGCAAATTTGAGACCTGACTACACCATGAATAGTCTAGGCTAATTTTTTGGAGAGGCAATGTACATGAGGTTGACACTAAGAGACTCTGGTGACAGAGAGTGGATGGAAGCAGGAAGACAGATAGATAGAGAGGGAACTTTAAGGGATTTAACCTTAAACATTTGGGATCAGGCATAGAAAGGAGCACAGACTAGTGATACAGGTGTACTGAAAAGTCGTCACTTGCTCTTGGTGTTCCACTATCCATCCCTCCTAATTTCCCTTTCCGATCAGAATGTTGAGCTACATGGAAAGAATCTGGGGTCTCCTGTCCTTTGACTTCCTGTTGAGTTTGGCCCATAGGAGACCATGGCAGATCCAAGACAGGGAGAAAGAGGGGTATTCATAGTCTGTTTAACTCCCCTACTTGACAAAATGTTGGTTGGTGCATTTCTCTACTAGAGATCACATCCTCTTCCAGGTAACCCCTTTTTTCTTTGCTCTTGGTATATGCTGGGGACCATTTCCTTTCTTTGCCTCTCTATGTCTAAGGATGAAAATGGCTGCTACCCTGCTCTTATGGCTTGTGCTTTGGAGGGCTCTGCTTTTCTCTTTCTGTTGACAATCCTCCTGAACATGAAATGTCCTTGGGAGACAAGGCCCCATGCCACTTGGGCTAACATGCATGGTTCTCTTCTAAATCAGGTTCCAAATATTAGGGACCCCAAAATCTTCTGCATAAATATCCTTAAGCTTACTTGCAGGTGCATGGGTCAATCATGTTCCCATAGTAATTTTAGCCAGAGGCTAAATGGTGGCGTTATGGTTTGGAATGTCCTGCAAAGTCTCAGGTTGAAAGGATGGTAATGCAGCAAGGTTTGGAGGTGGGCTTTTAGTCAATGGATGGAGCATGAGGGCTCTGGCCTCATCAGTGACTGATTTCATCAGCTGTCATCAGCTGACCAAATGGATTACTGGAAGGTAAAGTTGGAGGAAGTAGGTCACTGGGGTGTGTCTTGGAAGGGTTTATCATATCCCCGACCCTTCCTCTCCCATTCTCTCTGCTTCCTGCTGCCATGAGCCGAGCAATGTTCTTCTGCTGCACCTTTATGCCATGATGATCTGCCTTTCCTCAGGCCCACAACAATGGAGCTGGCTGACCAGGAACTGAAACCTCTGAAACCATGAGCCAGAATAAACTTTTCCTCCTCTAAGGTGTTCTTATTAGGTATGTTGGTTATAGGGACAAAAAAACAAACAAACAAACAAAAAAAAAACTAAAGTGATAAAAGCTAAGTTGCTTGTGGGGGCTGTGAACCAAGGTGACCTGTGAGTTGGGTTGTACAGACTCCGGTATGCAAGACCACCTCATGGGGGCAGGGCAGAGCTGGGGCTGGGAAGAGAAGGGAGGACATGGCTCATGGCTGACGGCATGGAGGGATGACTCTCCCTATACCATGGGGTAATAGTAGAAGTCTAAGGAGTACCAGAATTAAAAATCAGAGCCAGCTTCCAGGCTACTATGGAATGATATCTGGTAAGGTAGAAGGATGGACTAGATCTTATTTCACATTTTGCTCAATTGATAGGTTTTAAACATGTCAACATATGGTGGGTGGATCTCCTGCTGCTCTTGCCCTGGGCACTGTGAATTTTAGGGACAGGACTGAAGGCTATTGGGATTCTTCACAATGTTGTGTTACTTTCCCTTAATGGCGCCCCACCTCTTTGAATGTTCCTGTGCTGGTTATAAAGCTGCTGACTCAGCTTCAGAACTCATCCTCCCGTCTGTTTCTCCATGATATGGGGACTGGTTTTTATCTCTGCGAGGCCAACCAGCTCTGTGCTGGGTTCTCCATGCTCGAGGGAGACTGCAAGGCTGGAGAAAGGACCCCCCCTTGCTTGTTTCCTGTTTCTCTCAGCATCTTGGCGCCTTCACTTCTTCACTCTGACAAGTAGCATTTTGTTCCAGCAGCAGCAGCAACAACTGAATCCTTTTGGTTCAATTTGCTGTTTGTTTTTAAAACTTACAGAATCAGTCTCATTCTGCCCTTTGAGAGCCATCAGCACCAGCCAGTAGAGCCCCTTCCTCAAAGGTCTACTCTTACCATCTTGTATAGCTTAATAATATACAAGACCAATGGCTGCCCATAGTCTCCAGCCCAAGCTGCTTTCTGGAGCTCATCGACCTTCTATGATTACTTAGTGTCCTCCTTCTACCCTTTCAATCACCCAGCACGCACTTCCATTGAATTGTCTCTGTTAAAATAACTGGTGTGGTTTCTATCCCTACATGCACCCATCATCAAACTCTGTTCAATGACCCTGCTTGATTGTAACATTTGTTTTCTGCTGGGACCCTGAATGATACTCGGTGCCAAGAATCAAACCAGGGATTGTGTTTCTGGGGTCACAACTAGGCCAACCTGTAAGCTCTAGTATTGCCAGCCATAAAACTGACATAATATTTAATTGGCAGATTAGGCTTCCTTCCATTCTGCTCAGTGAGGAACACTTCATTCAGAGAAGGAATATAGGCTTCTAGAGCCAATGCTATTTCAAAATAGACCAGAGGCATTAGTGGGTACAGTGTTTATATGTGACCGTATTTTAAGTTTTTTTTTTTTTAAAAAAAAAAAACAAAAACATTGTCTATGGGAGTTACAAAAGATACTATTAATATGAATCACTCTGATGAGCCTTGAAAAGCTTTCTTGAGGGACCCCTCCACTTCCAACATTGGCAAAATGCATCAATGCTGCCACAAATGACAGGATATTCCCATTAGAACATGGCTTCTTATTACACAGATTTACTTAAGCTGTGGGTTCGGTGTGAGGCCAAAATTGAAGGCTCAATATCATGTGCTGCCTTGACATTTGATAAGTTGAGAGGGCCTCTAGTGGCCTAATGATTAGGTCATTCTCATCCTTACCTTATTCCTGTGCATAAAATGCCTTAATAAATCTCTCTATCAAGGAGACAAGGGACCCATTCCTGCTCATCCCTCAGTAGGACGGGTGATGCACAAGATTACTCAATTCAGTCATGACACCCCAGGAAACCATGGGGCCCCTTACCCTTTTGATTCTACAAAATCTACCTCCCTGACCTATAGCTGTTAACTCTCTTTTCAAGTACAATGGCTGCATGACTCTAGATATTTGGCTGTGTCCATTGCCCCCAGGCTGTGAGTACATGTGATTTATAAACTACCATTAACGTTGTTTATCCAGTTTTGGTGTACTGTGCTAGGCCATTGCCATAACTCTAGGTCAGGGGAATCTCCCTCTCCAATGGGGTGAAAAGTAAGTGAGTGGTAATTTTTAAAGTAGTAGGTGAAATGAGATCTCTTCAAATACATACTATGGCTGAAGTCATGGGCTCTAGATTTCAGGAAATACTTTTTCTCCTCCTGAAAATTGTTCAAGGAATTCTGTGGTATTAAACTAATTCATTATATTTGCATTATAGACTCAGATTTCATTTTAATAATATCCTGTTTACAAAAAATAGCCTTAAAGGTCTCTTCAAGTGTTAAGTATTTTGTGTCATGACTAATCCTACTAAGGGAATGAATTAAGCTAGCCTCCTTTTAATGTTCAGCAATTCTTTCAGATCATAATGGTGTATCAGGATGACCTCTTGATTTCTTTTTTCTAAAATATATCACCATGGCCTGAAGTTACCATTCTAAAAATGAATATGTGTTTTTCTTCTCCAAGGTAGTATTTTACTTGACATCTGATGAGTAGGGCGTGGGGAGTAGGGGGGGTGGAGAGAGACAGGCAGAGAACTATGGATAAATAAGGAGAAAGAAATTGAGTTGAACCCTCATAAAATTGACCTGTATCTCTCTCTAGCTTTCTTCCCTCTGATTCAGAGGAAGAAGATTCTCTGTTTCCCAAAACCAACCTAACTCTGTGTCTTTCACCTTATTTCCCCTCCAAGTTCATAGAAACTCACTTGATGCATTTCTCTTTTGCTCTGTGCCCTGGGCCCCCATTAACAAACAAAAAGTTGGTCTCCCAACTTTAAAAGAAGTTCTCTGAGTTACCTGAGACCATTGTGCTATTTTTACCTATCTTTTCACCCTAAACTTCTTAAAAGTGTTTCTATCCTTGGTGCCTGTGATTCCTTCTCACACTTACTTGTAACCCCTACAAACCTGGCTTCTGTCTACCATTTTACCAAGAGTGCTCCCTAAGAGTCAAATACAATCGCCTTTTATTTTTCCAGTCTTGATCTTTTATGATCGCTCCAAAGCATTTGATCTTGTGGTCTACCTTCTTCTATTCAAAATATTATGTGACATGGGAGTATCTCGACTTTCTTCCTATTTCTAGATTGACCTTTTTTGGTTTCTTTCATTGCAGATTGATCTTTGAAATTTCCAAGGTTGTACAGTTATTCTCTTTTCTTTGTACTCTTTTCTTCTGTGATCTCAATCACTTTCATGAGTTCAATTATTATCAATATTATCTGCCAGTGGCTTCTAAATATCTATCGATACTCCCCTGCTCTCTCCTGGATCCCAGTTTTCCAGTACTTTCCATGCTTTTTATCTTTTCCTTTCCTTGAAAGCCTATTAGCTTCTCAAATTTAATATACCTTGACCCTAATTTATTGTTTCCCCAGAGAGAGCTCCCTCTCTTGTTCTAGTCAGTCCCATTAGCTCTGATTCTCTTTCTCCTTCATTCTGAATATTTTCTCTCTCTCATGGTGGTTAAACCATTGACCTGAAGTCATACAGCTACTCAGCTGGTGTGTCAAGCTCCAAACCAGAGTTTATCTGACTCTGCTCCACTGGGCTGTATCCTTTCCAAATTACTGTAAGGGAATAAGATAAACCAGATGGAGTTTCAACTGATGAAGAACCTATGATAATGTTTAGGTAGTACCAGTGTAAAAAATTAATGACCCATGTTAGGTACTTAAAAACTGTCACTGAACTTTTCTGTCACCCATGATGATTACTGAAAGTTTATACCAAAAGATTTTATTCTGTTTTTCAAAAATTAATAGTCTCCAAATATTGAGCATTATGCTCCTCTTCTTGTTCTTAAAAATATTCTTTATTAAAAGACAAAATAAAGTCTGTTTTATCAACATTTATAGGTAAAATAATAAGTGACAACCTAAAATCAAAACACGTCTCTGTATTTAAGCCCTTACTGTAAATCATGCTCTCCATATTTAAATGCACTGTCTCTAATTAATTTCAGGTGTTTAAAGCTATATTATGGTAAGTTGTCATGGTTTCAAACAAGTGAGGATAATTTAGCCATCTGCACTATTTCTTCTCAGTTACGAACCCAGCATTTTGAAATAAGATGGATTTAAATGTGCAGAGACAGCATTCAAAGAAAGAACAAAGCCAGAAATGCTAAGTTCATGAAAATTCCCATCAACCCAAATCTCCCACAGATATTTGGAGGGTGTCTTCTTAAGGGTGGTTGCTCTTCCTTTCTTTTTTATTTTGACTGATCTCTTTCTTCAAGAAAATGATAGCTTTATCTTTAATTTTTCTCCCCTCTTCTATCATTGTGGCATCTAATCTCCTAATGATATAACAAGATGGTTTAGGAACTCCCAGATCTCTAGTGAGTAAATTAGCTTTCTTTTTGAAACACAAAGTTATGACGCTTAAAGCAGACATGAAATTCACAAATAGGCAGGGACCAACAACATTTAACACAAGCTAAGATGGACCTCAGCTTTGGCTATATCCTATTCAGATATTAACACTGCAGCAACTAGAGCAGGCATTGATGTTATTTAACTGATGTTCTGTTGCTTATGATATTAGATGCTATAATTCCAGAAAACTTGATCACAGTAGAGAAGGGCCGTCTTCCTTAACTTGTGACTTCCATTTATACAGTTAGGATTCCAACCATGCAAATAAAAGTGTTGTTTTGGTAACAGCTTGTTGAGAGAACTTCATGTTTCCCCTGAATGTACTTGAAAAAGATTAATGAGTTCTACATATATGCCAAGTCAATCTGTTCCTCCCTGTCAATCACCATCCCATGAACAAGCATAGCTATCTCTGTTGATATGTTTTCAAACAGATGTGTGGCTTAAATTTTAATTAAATCACTGGAACAAATCATTACTTAAGACATTTCAAATTTGCGGCTAAGGAGTTTTACAGTAGCATCAACTAGATGCTATTGAGAAGACCTTGTCCACTTGAGCACTTCTCAAGCCCAGCAGTAGCAGAGACATTAAGACATTGCCTGTCTTTGAAGAACTCAAATACCTTTCACAGCATTGGTTATTGGGCAAGTTCAGAAGACTTTCAGTGTTTATATTTTCATTTAAGGCTTTTAGAACACCCTGGCAAATCTCTGCTTACCTGTTTTCTCAGTACCTCAAGATGATATGGAGCAATATAATGTACTGAGGTCCTCCTATGAACACTATTTCTGACCTGTCTTGGGAGCACTGATAACTATTATCATGGCTGATTCCCAGACATTTTTTTGAGGCTATTGTGAATGGGATTGTTTTACTAATTTTTGTTTTAGTTGATTCATCACTGATGTATAGGGATGCAATTGATTTCTGGGTGTTAATTTCATATCCTGCTACTTTGCTGAATTCATTTATGAGCTCTAGAAGTTTTCTGGTGGAGTCTTTCTAAATATAGAATTATTTCATCAGCAAAAAGGGATAGCTTGAGTTCTTCTTTTTCTATTTGTATCCCTTTAATTTCTTTCTTCTATCTAATTGCTCTGGCTAGAATTTCCAGGACTATGTTGAATAGAAGTGGTGAAATCTTGTTCTAAAACTGATACATTTCTAATTAAACAATAGCTAAAAGAACTTTAGTAGAGGTGGTTAATTCTGACTCAATTTGTAAAATGGAGAAACTGACCTTGGGGACTTATGCATCAGCCTCTTACCTCTGTGGAATTCACATGTATGGGCATCTGGACCCTAGGAGTGTGCCTTGCCTAGTGCTCCAGGGCAGGGCAGATCTGGCTCTGTGTGGGTGATTTGAACTTGGCTCATGTTGGAGTTGAGAATGGGTAATTGAAAACAGGATGTGGAGTCAGGATCTGCAGCCTGTGGTCAGATATCAGGTGCTGGTGACATTATTTTTATTTTCCCAGGACTGTTTGCCCTATGAATAATTTAGTAACCACTTATTTTACTTTCACAAAGATGCTACAAGACCTTAATCAAGTTATTCTCATTTGTTTTAGAGAGTGGTTCTTCAACTATGGTTAAAGTAACCTTGGGGACATTGTAAACATGCAGATTCCCAAAATCTAACCCAGTAAGTAGAGTAAAATCAAGGAATCTGTACCTTAGAAAATGTCTGCAGCTGAACTTGATGCACATAGTCCTTGGACCCCACTTCAGAGACTGTGATTTTAAAAAGTATTAGTTCAGACATAAGATGCATGACTATTAGTGAATGCCAGTACAAATGCATTTATTTAGAAGATGTCCTTAGCTTATTTTCGATAGCTGTGATGTTGAAATTGGGCATTTGTTGTTAGCTTGCTGTTACTGTATAGGGTAAGAGCACACAGAGAGACAGCCATGATTTTCTGTGCTAATATCAGCAGAAAACTACCACTTGACCATCATCTTAATTAGCTATTTTGCATTATAAATACCATGAGCAGTCACCAGCTGCAGGTGTAGGTCCACCCTCTGGTGTACTCCTATGTAATTTGAAGACATGACATTAAAAAGACCATTCTGTTATGCACCTGCAATAAAAGAACAGTACCAATTCAACACTGAAAATAGTTTTTAACAAGAATTAGTGAATAGCAGGCTGCAGTGGTCGCTTCAAAAACCTTTCCTCTTTCAACACACCCAGCCCATCTCAGCATTCACTGTTTCCAAACAACTTTGTAAGTAACCAGGTATCAATATGCTAGAGTTGTGTAGCAATCGAGAATGGACCCCTTCCCCTCTGCCCTCTCCTCTGGGATTCTCAATCTGTAGAATGGAGACGACATGCACACAAAGAAAGAGTCCTCCTGGATTTTATGTGTTTATTTATTTATGTGTCTGGGGAGGGGGAAAGTTATCAGGAAAAGATCATAAAAATCCCTATCATCTCCCATCTAGACATCAGAACACTTCTAGAAATTATTTGGCTTCTACAAGTCTTTGGCATTCTTTTGAAAATGGAGCATAGTTCTGAATTACTAGATAAGACACAATTTGGAATCTGTTCAAAGCTAGTGATGGAAAGTATGACATTTCAGCCAGCTAAGTACTTTGAAGTAAACAGCCTTAGAAGGCCTCAGAAGCAGACTTAGAGCCGAGGTCTCTGTGACATTCCCCTGCCCTCTTGTCTCTGATCCTTCGTTCTCCGTGGAAGTGAGTCAAAGAAACCAGAATTCCTCTTCACCAAGGTGCCTCATAGAAACTAGAAACCATTTTCCTCAAAGAAAAACAGAAAGCCTAAAATATTACTCTTTCAGTGTCAAAGCTGTACATAAAGGCATTCTCTGACCTACTTTGCCTGATAGTAAATCCTAAGAACTTCCTCTCAGAAGGGGCTGTGCCCTCTCTCCTTGGGAGGAAGGATTGTCAGAAAGGGAGGCCAATGGCAGACACATGGGCCTTGCTGAGTCCCCCCCTTCAGTCTGGCTCCATGAAGTCATCTCCTTCCCTTCTGTCCTCTCACATTTCTACATGACTATCCATTCTTCCTCAAATCTAAGCATGAAAAGAGACCATTTTCCCTGGGTCTTTGAGTCTTCATTCCAAAGACATCTTTGTCACATCAAACTTTGACTAAATAAATTTGTTATGCTTCTTCGTGTTAATTTGCCATTTGTTAAAGAAGTGTCAGCTAAGACTCTTCTGGGAAAAGGTGTCAATGCTTTTCTGCCCCTCTGTCATTCTTGTCCTGGGATTCTTCAGTGTTCAGATTGAGATAGGGATTTTGCTGACCTTAGGTGTCCACCAAGGATCAGATGTGAAAGTGGGTGGAAGACATATTTGTAAAAATAAGTGGTCTCCAAAATATGGCTAGGAAATAGTTTACCAATCTTCAAGACTGCTGTGTGTAAAAGAGCATGGCAGTTGGTTAATATTTTATGAATCAAGCCTGATGTAGTAAGTCTGACAGAATCTTTATCCATTAAAAGAATACCCCAGGCCCCCTATACAGAAACCTAGGACTGTTATAGAAATACACGAAATGTCTGCTAAATATTGCTCATCAGCAGTATTAGACTCTGCCCAGAAGAGTGACATGGACTAAATTTGCTATAATGCTAATTTACATTGCCATTAATGAGCATACAAATTTAAATCATAGACGAGGAAGTGCTATTGTACATCTAGCTTATTTCTGTCCCACTCAAGCTGATAAGACATTCTCCAGACAATTATAATTATGGGTAATTTGTAAAAATAATAAGAGCTTCTTTTTGTTAGATGAAATAAAAATCAATTCTTCATTCAATTACCATCTTTGGCTGCGCTACGATAGCTACTCCTGGGTAACTAGTAATGTCAAAATAAAACTACTACTACTAATAATAACGATGATAAAGTTTTTGACGACAAAATACTTCTTTTAAGATTAAAAAAATACTTTTTTCTTTAAGTCCCTCTCATACCAATGAGTCATGAATGAACTCTTTCTATCCTTGTTTTACTTATTTGGTGATAAAGAATCCTAAGTAAATATTGTAAACAGAAAGGGTACATCCCCAGTGTGCACTGCAGACAGATGCCTGAGTGTAGAGCCTGCCTTGGGCTTTCTTACCCTTAAAGTCTGCTGCTAATTTGGGGGTGGGGGACAGTGTAGATTAGTGTATTAATGTCCTAGGCTCAAAAGGTAGTTCTCTAAACTTGAAGTCTTCTTCTTTTTATGAAGCTATTATTTATTCCACATGATGCCCTCTGCAACAATATTGTCAATGTCAAGTAGCTGTGAGCAGGACAGTGAGGAGGGCCAACAGTGTTTCTCCAGGATGGTCCTTCTGAGCCTTTACCCTTGCCCTCTTTACCCTCCAGGCAATTAGGGCCTTTGGTTCCCAATTACCATCATCTGCTCGCAAAAAGTTTGGAGAATTCTCTTATTTCTTCCTGTGCATTTGCTTTGTGACAGTTAGGAAAACAGGGATATGTCTAGATTGTGGAAATGCAGGCATCTGTGAATCAAAATTAGATCTGGTGAGCTGGTCTGGTTAAGGACATTTCACAATAAACTTGACATCTGAAAGCCTGGGCTCCATTGTGACAGCATCCACTTACGAACTGTGATCATGGGTGAGTTGTTTCTCTGGGGACTGAATGAGATAATTCCTAGAAAAGCCCTCTCAGAGCTAAATGAAAAAGCTCTGTCTAAACGCCAGTGAGTCAATTTGCCTTCTTCCCTGCAATAATAGCTTTTCTTGAGTAAGGGTTGCAAGGACAAGTCAAAGAAGTGATGGACAGTTAGGACTATTTCTAGGGACTCCTTTATGTAAACTTAGCCCTGTTCCTGGACCTTCTCCTGAGGTTGTCAAAACCCCTGAGGAGAAGAATCAGGTAAGCAACAGGATTCTTCTTCTGTAAAGAACTACTGTCATTAATTGGAGGTAATGACTAGTTCCTCAATCATTGTTAGAGACTCTTGAATGTTAGCCAGAATATCCTCTGGGGTCCCAGCTGCATAAGAAGTTAAAGACTTCTAACAGAAATACAAGCATCATTTAGAAGTATTGGAGTCATCTGGAAGTGCTAATGTATTCCATGCATTCTATGGTGTACATTATCTTAAAAGGAACACTAGGCATTAACACATTATTTTACCATGTAGCCTGGTTAATTAAGAACAGGTTAGTTTCACGACTTCAAAATAATATAACATTATTTGAGCATTACCATCGTGGAAAATGGCCAGCCAAATATTAGCCACGTGTTTTCCTTTTATGTAAGTGCATATGCAAAGAAATGCATCTTTCTCTTTTTTGCTTATAATGAAACCATAACATTTTGTTTAGATGGTTCAAAACAGATGATTTATAAACAACCATGGTACAAATTTAATACATTCTCCTTGGGTCCAAGGTAAGGACTAACTTCTTTGCACAGATGACCAGATGGTCAGCTCCTAAGTACTTGTGTAGCTCTGTCTAAATGTCAATGAGTCAATCTACCTTCTTCTCTGCAATAATAGTTTTCAAAAAGTAGAAAGACAAATCTGTTTAGAAATTTAAATTTCTAAATTTAAGTCTCTTTAAATTTAAACTTCTAATTTAAGTCTCTTTCATTTGCTGAATGGGCCTTGTTGGTAACTCCTGGGCTGCAGCATGGGAGGCTCATGTCCCTCCTGCATGACACCACTGATGTTATATGTAGACCATCAGTTCTGTGAAGACAGAGACTGTGTTGTGTCTATTTTTTACAGTTATATCCCCAGTGCTAGTAACAAATGTGCAATAAGTGTATGCTCAGTCAATTAGTGCTGACCAGAGGTCAAATGAATGCATGATGGACCTAGCATACATTTAAGGATCAGCTTCTTATTTAGACTCTGGCAAATGGCACTCTATGTGGCAGAGAACAAGGGAGTCTCCTATGCTGGTTTTGAACTGAGCTCACAAGATTTCACCAGATTCTCAGCAATTTGTAGTTAAATGTATAGCACTCAAAATTTTGTCTCAAGACCCTAAGCACATGGTAGCTTCTGAACATCAAATTAATAAAAATTGATAAACAAGGGATGTGAGTGTCATGCTCAGAATAACCCATTCTTAGAAGTGATATCAATGCATATAGTTGACATATATGAAATGTTCCTGGATATTCACTGAAAGAGAGGTGCAGAGGAAAGTCTGGAGTATTGCTAAAGGACTTTGTAACCTCATAATTACATTAAACTCAGTGACCAGAAGAACCTGCCTAATCATATAGAAAGGAAACTTGAAAGTAGGAATGTGTTAGATTTATGTCTAGGGTCATGTTTGATTGTTAGCTCTTTCCTGGTCCATCTCTCTAGAGGTAAACTCATTTGACTGTTCACTAGTTTATTTTGCATCAGACCCTAGATCAGAGGGGAGAATCAGAGAGTTTCACTTCTATACTCTGAACCTGAACATCAGCATCTTTTCTGTTTGCTTGGCTATGTCCTAAACTTAATCCAGAGTTGACCCCTGTGTCACTGCCACCCAGAGAAGAAACACATTAAGTATGATGAATGACAGTCTCCTGATTACTCAAGACAAATGTGATATTGATTGTTCAAAAATATGTACTTTGGAGTACATGTTCTGTGAAAGGGCAGTTCTAAGATCCTGACTTAGGGCAATGCTGAATGTTATGTTTTTGCCTAGGAACTTTGCATATGTTCATGGAATATTTGCAGTTCTGACCAGCATATCAATGACTGCGAAGTAATATGACAGAGATCTATTTTGTCAGTCTGAGGCTAAAATTGACTAATGTTGGTTGAATGAAAGAATTAAAAAAAAAATCAAGCCAGAAGTCCTACTGGCTTGATACCAGGAAGATTTACTCTATAGTGTACATATGTTTTTACAAATAGAATCACTTATTGGGTGTGGAGCAGGACTCCTGAACCCCATCTTGGCCCCAGGAGAAAGACTGCTGGGATTATTTACCAATGTTTTACATGGATGCAGGAAATGTGAATGAGTCACACATTTTGTCCCAGATAAAAACGACCTAACTGAGATGCTGCCTGCCCCTTTGAGACAGCCTGACTGGACTGTGGCCATTCTTGTTTATTAACTACAGCTAAGGGTGAACTTCCTTGTCCATTCACCTTTCTCATTATCTGATAGTTAGAGAAGGATGTGATAAGTATGCAGAAATGTGCTAATAAATTAGCACATTTGTTTGTTTAAGCAGCCTGGAACCTTCAGGGGTACATGTCAATGAAAAATCATATAATACATTAAATGTCCAACAATTAAATAAGTGAAAGCAGTTGTATAGGTTTTGCATTTTAGGACCAGCAAATGAACAGATAAATACTGTCTCTTCCCTATTCTTTCAGCTTTCTAGCTCTGCCTATTCAGACCAATTACATGAAGGATCTGCAGCTCAAGGAAGAGTTTAGAAACTATAGATATTAATAGCATTATTTTAACAGCTCCCCGAGAAAAATTAAAAATGCATAGAAAGCACTTAGAATGGCACATGACACAAAGCAGAAAACAAAGGCAGTTTAGCTGTTATTAACCTGAAAACTCAAGGCTTAGAACCTCGGGTCAGCTTGCCAGGACTGCCTTGGTAGCTCTGCAGAACGCAGCCTAGGCCCTGACTGCTGCCTTCTTCCATCAACTGGCTGACAGTTTTATTGAGACCTAGGGGCTGTATTTTGGAATGTGGCACTTGCAGTGTCTCATTCAAAGCTCTTCTCCACCTGTTGTACTGGTTGGCCAAATCTCCCCTACCAGTGCTTTTGTTCTGGGGAGATGTCTCTACATCTTCCTCTCACTTCCACTGCACACAGTAGAGGAGACCTGGGTTTTGCCGCTGAGGGTCAAAGCTTTTGTTTCTAGCTGCTTCTTATTCTTATTTCCTCCTGCTCAAGGCTGACCTTGCAGTTGCCTCTAATTTGGCCACCTGAAATCTTCCCACTCCTTCCTTAGCATTTTTAAGCTTGCGCGTTTCACAAGCTAGTTTTTGTTACCATAGCACTGCGACTCTTGTCAGGTCCTGATTTGAAACCATCCAGCTTGACTAAGTAGTTACTAAGCTGTTTGGTTTCCATTTAAACTTCCCCCCTTTTTTCTTCCCCATGTGCTCATTACTGTGGATATATTCAGCTTCTGATGATAGCTAACCATTTTTGTGAAGCCTAGAGCATAATAGGTATTAGAAGCTCAAGCCTTCTGATGCATCTGCTATTTGTTTTCCCTCCCTACTAATTAGCGGGTCTACATTCTCCTTTGTCTTGTTCCTAATGTATTTGTGAAATACTGTCTGGCTGCCCTTTGTTTCTCCCGCTAGTTGCGTCTCCTATTGTGCTTTGGCTTCCCGGCTGCTGTTCCCATATTACATATGCCCTGTTCTCTTACCCTTGCCTTCAGCAGTGTGCCCTCATTTTCCCTTTGCATGTCATTTCATCCTGGCAGCTTAGAGCTCAGCGTGGGTTTTGCTCTCCATAGAATCACTAGCTGGGTGAAAGCTTGAGGACATGCTCTAAATCACTGGGAGAACAGGAATATTTGGCTCGTCGGGTAGTTAGTGATTAGCACAGAATTTAAAATATTCCAGTCTTTTCTGCAAAATCTACCCACCTCTGCCCAACAGCCCAGCCAGTCATCTTGCCTGGTAGAAGGTCATGGTGTGGATATTCTTAGGAATCCTTTCAGTGGTATCCTTTGTTGGCTTCAGTGAAGGTTGGACAAGGTGTCATGTATGAAGGGATATTTCAGTGATCTGCTCTTGCCCTTTTGGGTGCCCATGAAAATTGGTAGAAATGTCAGGTTTCTCCATATATCTTTAAAAAAAATGCTTACAAAGTATTCTGGGGACAGTTGTATGTTGTCATGTCATTCAAAAAAAATGTGAAGTGGGCTCGATCCTTCCATGAAAGTCCATTGCTTGGCTTGGTGCAATGAAAAACTAAGTAGATCCAATTATGAAGAGGAAAAAGAGATCAAAAAGTCAGTAACTGGGCTGCCGATGTCTTCAACTGGTAATAAAGATGGGGCACAAGGTCAGCCATAGTTCTTCCCTGATGAAACTTGTCACATGAAAAACCAGCCAGAATTTCTGGGGGAAGGACTTATTCCTACTGGACCATGGGAACATGTCAGGCACTTTCTGAATAATTAGGGACATGGCCTGATTTCTCACCTGGGTCTCACAGGTGTCACAGTAAACCCAAGTAAAGGCAACCCCAACCAGGTCCAACTGGCCATTCTCATTAGTCTCTGGTCCTGGGGGCCAGCCTGTGGCCTTGCCTGTCTCTGCATCAAGGAGGCGGGTTTCATAAATGAAACATCCTGAAATTGTTCATCTATGAGGCAGCTTTCTTGAGGAGAATGGGACCTGACAGGAACATTTCAGGCATTCTTTAATTTTCATCACTTTGCTTTTATGGGATACATCTGTCAGGACTATTTTTCTTTTTCCTCTTTTACCACTAGGAAGTCAAACTAGCTGTTGACTTGTGAAGTTCCAAAGCTTCTATAATGTCATCCTAAAGGTAATAATACAGACATATCTTATGTACCATAACAGAACTGTCAAAGTCATGTCATGGATCCTAAAATTCTAACTCGTTTACTCTCTAAATTCTTCTGTTTTAGTCTACTGTAATCTAATATTAGGCCTCAGTATCTTGCATAGAAATTTTATCCAAGGTATTCAAATATTTGTACATCCCTATTCTATTAGGACTTCCTGAGCCTGACCTCTTAAAAAACAATAATTTCCAGGGATCAGCTAAGGCTCTTTTTCATGAACACATTATAACATCCACAAGTAGTCCCATAACTTGTTCAGTTCTGATTCTGAAACTTTAGCAAATCTTATTTTGTTAAATTCCTTTCCTAGCTTGCTGCTTGGCCAGCCACTCCTCTAGGCCCCCAAATCTGTGCCTGGTTACCTTTGCAATGGTACTCATAAGAAGCCTCAGATTATTTTGTTATGTTATTTAATTTTTTTTAAATTGAGTTTTTAAAATTTCTGATATTGTTTCTACCCCTAAAACTTGGCTCTTATTCTTTTTCTGCTTCTTTTTATCCTGAATTCCTGACAAAGTTTTGTCCACTTGGAAAGCTCTGTTGAATTCATGCTAGTGCCTGCCTGGCTCCTGGACATGTGATTCCATATCTATGTGGATAAATTGAGTTTTAGATGTTTGTCATCTGTCCACTTATCTTCCTTCCTTTGGAGCCTAGGTCACTTATAGGATGGTCCTTGAAAGTGGCCCTGTCACTTTGGAATATGAAGTTATTTGTCTCTTACTGCTTCATGGTGCACTATATCTACTCTGATGTCTACCAGAAGAAAATATTTACAAGTAGATATAAATATTATCCTCCTTCAGATTCTGTGCATCAGCACTTATTACTTAAGGATTTTACCGAGTCTCAAGTAGTGCTTTGCAGCCCAAGATAATGAGAGAACTTCTACTCCTACAGGGTTTGGGATTCTAGAATCATAATACTAAATAAGCCCATCCCACTAGCCATGAGGAAACCAAAGTCCAGACAGGTTAAGCAACTTGACCACGTCACCCAGTGGAATACGAGGAAGACAAGAAAACTTCATGCCTTCGACTGTGTGCTCCCTTTATCACTGTGGCAGATCCAGTTAGCTGCAAAGAATGCAAGCACACAACTGTGTGGAGTTTAGGCTGAAGAAAGCCTGGTATTTGTCGTAGGGTCATTTGAAGTATACTGCTGGTCCCAGAAAAAGAATACTATTCTTACAACATTTCAACAATCCCAATTAGATGAGAGAGAAAGATAAAGATTAAGAAGCTACAATGATTTGACCCAGCTATCGCCCTTCTCGGACTATTCCCTGAGGATCTTAAAAGAGCTCACTATAGGGATACTGCCACATCAATGATCATAGCGGCACAATTCACAATAGCTAGACTGTGGAACCAACCTAGATGCCCTTCAATAGATGAATGGATTAAAAAAATGTGGCATTTATACACAATGGAGTATTACGCAGCAATAAAAAATGACAAAATCATGGAATTTGCAGGGAAATGGATGGCATTAGAGCAGATTATGCTAAGTGAAGCTAGCCAATCCTTAAAAAACAAATGCCAAATGTCTTCTTTGATATAAAGAGAGCAACTAAGAACAGAACGGGGAGGAAGAGCATGAGGAAAAGATTAACATTAAACAGAGACGAGTGGGGGGAGAGAAAGGGAGAGAGAAGGGAAATCATATGGAAATGGTAGGAGACCCTCAATGTTACACAAAATTACATATAAGAGGTTGTGAGGGGAAAGGGGGGGGGAACAAGGGAGAGAATTGAACAACAGCAGATGAGGTAGAGAGGGAAGATGGGAGGGGAGGGGAGGGGGAATAGTAGGGGATAGGAAAGGTAGCAGAATACAACAGTCACTAATATGCCATTCTGTAAAAATGTGAGTGTGTAACCGATGTGATTCTGCAATTTGTATTTGGGGTAAAAATGGGAGTTCATAACCCACTTGAGTCAAATATATGAAAGATGATATGTCATGAGCTTTGTAATGTTTTGAACAACCAATAAAAAAAAAAGAAGCTACAATGAAGCAAAGCTTCACTTGAGGGGTGATGGTAGAGACTGGGTTGGGTGTCATTGATTAGAAGCCACCTGGTCTCGGTGACATGAAGGAGCTGTGAATCCTGATGGGGATGTCCAGACAGCTGGGTGAGTTTCAAGGAAATAGTGGGTGGTTATGACATGGTCTGTCACCTTTTCAATGGAAATAAAATCCAACAGCGCCAGTGAGGCCATTGTGTTTATACAAGAAACTGGCAAACCCCAGGTGTGGGAGGCTGGAAGGCCGGAAAAGGAAATGCCATTTTATAAAGGATTTTCTAGCACATTAACTGCATAATTCCTCAGCAGGATCGCTAGCTCTTTGCAAAGTGCAAACCTCTCCCACATAATTGCCATAGTGGGATTGCTTTTGGGAACACTTCAGAGCTCTTGTCGAGAGCCACGGCAGCATCCCTGCACCCAGCGAGACCACCCTCTGTTCCCTACTGTCTTCAACTACCTTTTTAATGCTACCATCAAAATCCCTTCCTAAAATGGGGCTAATTTCATGAGACAAACTGACATTAACTCTGGCCGACATCTTCAACACACTTGACTAAGGGATCCAGGCTTCCGATGTAAAATATGGGTCTGGGTATCAGCCTGAATTCTGGGAAGAGTCACATGTCAGAATGTCATATTTCTTTTTTTTTTTCCATTTCACTTTTTATTCTTTTTTTTTTTTTAATTTTTTATTGTTGGCTGTTCAAAACATTACATAGTTCTTGATATATCATATTTCACAATTTGATTCAAGTGGGTTATGAGCTCCCATTTTTACCCCATATACAGATTGCAGAATCACATCAGTTACACATCCATTGATTTACATATTGCCATACTAGTGTCTGTTGTATTCTGCTGCCTTTCCTATCCTCTACTATCCCCCCTCCCCTCCCCTCCCCTCCCCTCCCCTCTTCTCTCTCTGCCCCCTCTACTGACATTCGTTTGTCCCCCTTGTATTATTTTTCCCCTTCCCCTCACTTCCTCTTGTATGTACTTTTGTATAACTCTGAGGGTCTCCTTCCATTTCCATGCATTTTCCCTTCTCTCTCCCTTTCCCTCCCACCTCTCATCCCTGTTTAATGTTAATCTTCTTCTCATGCTCTTCGACCCTACTCTGTTCTTAGTTACTCTCCTTATATCAAAGAAGACATTTGACATTTGTTTTTTAGGGATTGGCTAGCTTCACTTAGCATAATCTGCTCTAATGCCATCCATTTCCCTGTAAATTCTATGATTTTGTCATTTTTTAATGCAGAGTAATACTCCATTGTGTATAAATGCCACATTTTTTTTATCCATTCATCCATTGAAGGGCATCTAGGTTGGTTCCACAGTCTAGCTATTGTGAATTGTGCTGCTATGAACATCGATGTAGCAGTGTCCCTGTAGCATGCTCTTTTTAGGTCTTTAGGGAATAGACCGAGAAGGGGAATGAGACAGAACCCCAAATCCTAGAAGCCTACAGGACGCCGAATGTGCAAAATCATAAGCTACCCACACCTAGACACATTATAATGAAGATGCCCAACATACAGAATAAGGAGAGAATTTTAAAAGCTACATATTTCTTATTATATGAGCTGAGCCGACCAAGGACAGGATGGTGAGCCGCTAACAACCTCCCTGTTTTTTTTTTTTTTTTTTGCTATGCTTTCAGTTTCTCCTTCTCTAAATTCTCATACCAGGAAAGTAAACATGAGTGAATTGGCTAAAAGTGTGGTCTCTGGGGTCCGGTGCCTAGGTTTGGAGGACAACTGCTGCCGTCTCCTACTGTCAGGCCAGTTGCCCCTCAGCCCAGATGCCTTGTATCTAAGCTCAATCTTCCAGCCATAGTTGCCAAGTTAAGAATGCTTTTAATAATATTGCTTATCTATGCTGACAGTGATGATGAAGGGTCTCAATGAGCTAAATGGCAGAATCAACTCTTCGTAAATGTTAGATATAATTATGTTACTGGACCTTGTTTTATGAGCAAAAAATTAATGAATTCACAATGGTTGTTTCCATGCATCTCTCCCAGGAGCTCTGACATTCAGCAATGAATGAAGATGACATGGAAGATCATGGGGTTCTCTCCAAGGGTGGAAATGCCAGCACAGTGGGAAGAGGGTGAAGAGGTAACACAGCCTGTGAAGCCCAGGCTTTCCTCATCATGGTGAGTGAATAAACTAGGCTTGAGAGAGGTTGCTGAGATTAGCAGGGTGTGGCAGGTGAGCAGGGACTTTTTTTTTTTTTTCCTTCCAAACTCCAATGGAGGCAAGGGCTGGGGGCAGAGGATTCAAACCCAGCCAAGGTGACTTTTGCATTTTTTTAAAATGATGCTGAATATTTATTTTCTGCCATTTTCTTTTGCCAGTTATGGACATAATTTACACAGGACCCCCGAGGGTAATTAAGCCAGCAATTCCTTTGCCAGTAAAACGAGAAAAGCCAGCTCTCAGTAAATTCTGAATTCCACTACGGATGTTGCAGAAACAGAACTCAAACAGCTGCAGTTTATCTGTGCTGCCGAATCGACTATAATTTGCTGCTACCCTCACCCTTAGCACACAGCAATCAGTGTGCGAAAGTGTGGAATTTTAAGATGATGAATGTTTTATTTCTTAAAATAAACAGTAGCAATTTAGAAACACAGTTATGTTTTTTACATTTATTTTTTATAGAGTAAAAGTATATTGGAAACTTCCTCAGTGTCAAAAATCCTTACATGCACTTGTCAAAAAAATATCAAGATGACAAGCTAATATAGAATTCAGATTTAAATAATAGACTTCTGAGATCTATTTCATGAAACTTCTGATTGTTTTGTTTGCCCTGACCAAATAATGCCTATTCCCTGCTTCTGGCTGGCTATTTTAAAACTGTCTTATTTAACGGGCATGTATTCCAAAAGTGAGGACTAGACCAAAATGTGAGTATTTTTTAGCTCCTCTTTATCCCCCCTGCCAGCAATCACCAAATCAGTTTCCTTGGTGGGAGTGACATACCTAGTATAATAATCCACTTGCACATACTTTCTACATCTGTAGCACACTCACATATTCTCATCAGAGATGGTTATTATTGTTCTCCTTTAAAAAAAAAACAAAAAAACTAAAACCTGTAGATTTTAAGATTCATCATTTTTACATTGACGACTGAGCAAAAATAAATGCTGCCAATTAAGCTAGATCATCAATGGTTAAGATGCTTTCTCATTTCAGAGATGTTCAATTAAAAAAAATGCACATCTTGGCATCCTTGAGATCTATCTTCATTTTCATAGGATAAAACTGGATAAGCGACTGGTTCAACTAGATTCTAAGTGCCCAAAACAGAGGGTGCCTGTAGTTCTCTCTCTGACTCTAGATCATTCCAATTTAGCTTGTCTTGCATTGTGACCTTGAGGAGTCATGGATTCTCTCTGTGCAACATTTTTTTCTTTGTTTCAAGTGAAGTTAACAATGAAAATCATAGAGTATTAGTGAGCACAGTGGGACATGGGACTACACGGGTTCTTTGAATTCAAATGATCCTTTTGCTTCCTCAAGGACATTTGATTTCTTTTACCAGATTGAACCATGTTCATTTTCCCCCCATTATTAAACATAAATGTTCAACTACTATATATTAATATTTGAAAATTATATAGCGGAAGAATTTAGGTTCTCAGATGAATGACCTTTACTGAAAGCAATTAAGATGACAAACAATATGACCTCAAGAGAGGATTTGGGGAGATGTTGTATGAATGTGACTAGTTTTAGTACCTTTTGAAATTGTTCCATTTTATGAGTACACACAGGTAGTATATGCCAGTTTTATTATATACACTGATCCTGATGAACTTGGCACCACATATGTAAAATGTGATCAGGTGTCATTGTAGATAGAACAGAGTTCAGCATTCCTATAGATTTCTCTGAAAGTATTCCACTTGCTCAGTACCCTCTGTCCTTGGTAGTTCTTACTATACTTGGTACATTTTTTTTTTCTTTTGTATTTTCAGACTTCCTTTCAAGTCAAAAATGCCACAGGCAGAGCATTTGGGTTCTCGCTGCTATTATGCATTTACATAACCTGTTATATAATTCCTAGTTTGTCATAAATGTTAATTATCTATGCTTTGCAAGTCATCCAGAGGTTATCCCTGATTTTGCTGATGAGGAAATGGAAGGTAAGATTGATTTGGGAGCAAAAATTTGAATCATGCCACATGGTGATTCAATAGTGGTTTTAGGAGTTGGCTTTTAAGGTCTTCATTCCTTGGGTCTCCATTTAGCCCACAGATTACAGCTTTTGATATATTTTTTTCCCCCTTAGAAAGGGAGCCTAGAAAGCATCTGTTGCCACTTTTCTTCCCTCCAGCTGTTCTCAATCATACCTGAGTCTCCTTCTGTGGGGAATCCAGGACCTCGGCCTCCTTTCTCCCGAGGTCCACCTTAGGCTCTGCTCTTGGCCAGAGCTCAGAGTAGTCACTGAGGAAGCTGTCCAGAAGGTGAGTTTCCAGGACGTGATCACACGTTCTGGTTCACGTTTGTTACTTCATGGGCTAATTTTCTGTTAAATTCCTGATGAGCAGAGACCATGTCTATTATTTTTATATTCCACCTCACCTCAATTGTGTGGCACCTCTGGATGCTTCTTAAAAACAACTAATTCTTATCAAAAGGAATATCTGACCCAGTGGCAGCCATTAGTAGGTCAGTTGCATACTGAACCTATTGAAAACAAATTCTAGGAATGGATCAATGAGGACGGCTAACTACAGTCTAGGGCCAATTCTTTCTGCAAACTTCTCCATCTCTACTATTCCAAAACTGAGATCCATCTCTCATTCTAGAATCTTTGAAATGGAAAACTTTTTATCTACATCATTCCCTGAGGATGAGAGAGAACATTTTCTAAAGCCCTCAGGAATTCTGTGTGCTTTGCAAAGAATATGAATGAACCTGTCATCAACCTGTCAGGAATCAGGAATGGATGTCCCTAGGGTATCTGAGAAGGGGATGACCAGTGGGAGGCTTCTGGCAGGACAGGAAGTCTAGGCTTCACTCTTTGGAACTAATATACAATGTGGTAGGGCCTGTAGCAAAGTGAATTCTGAGAGTTCATTTATTTAAGAATTAAGTCTTTAAAGAAAGTCAACACTGTGTGCTTTAGAAATTTAGGACACCTCTTTTGGATAAATGACATGATCATCTTGCCTCTTGACTGTCATTTGAACTTTGGATTATGCATAGGCAACTCTGCTAAAAAAAATCTTGAAGCTACTGAGCAAAGTGAAGGGTCTATATTATTCTTACTTTTAGTGTTCATACTTTTTTTTTTCTTCTTCATGCCTCATACTGGACAAGGAAGGAGAATTTTATCTATCAGACAAAACCAGTTGTTTTGGATTGACCAACTTCATTTTCCTCTTTAAAAAGCATTGGAATAAAAAATAAAACGAGAAAATCTTCTGATCCTAATAAGTTAATTGTATCAGGAGAAAGGAAAAGCTATGTTTTCATCAAGTCAGTTCTAGCAGGACCAGATGGAAGGATGATCTTGTTGTGACATCTCTTGCCCTTTGATTACTAGAACAGGTATGGTGATATCATTTCTTTAGCATGTCAGAAAATTCACACAGAAAACAAAAGACAAAAATCTGCAGTGTTCTGTGCACTGTCAAAGAGAGTAGAATTTGTTCCAGTTTAATGCTTAACTTCAGTCTTTAATGCATTGATTACTCTCATTTTGCATAACTCAGAGCAAGAAAGGAAATAGTGAATATCCCGGATGACCTTATGTATCTGCAGAAAACAATCCCCTTCACACCCTTCTTGTGATGTTAGCTCAATCATCAAACCACAGAACCTTGACTTTAGGCAACAGGCAGCTTCTTGAGAAGGAGTTGGCCAAAATCATCACAGGGGCACTTCTTTTGAGCCTGGGATGGAGGCCAGAGTGTTGATTTGACTACCCACTAAGACTAATAGCTGATCTTTCAATCTTCTAATGCCAAAGGAAATTCAAAGGAGAAACTAAAGAGATGACTGTGGTTTAACAGGAGGGGAGGAACTGCCAAAACAGCAAAACCCAAAATGTCTTTAATTGATCCTGTTAAGAGTTCCCAGAGGTATCTAAGTTGGACTTCTTAGAATAATCAAGGACTTTTCTTAATGTGTGCATTGATGGTTAGCAGAGAATCATATTTTTTTATTGTCAAAATATGAACTCTTGACACATGGTACCATGTACTCCAATTTTTGTTACCATAGTTGTTGTCAACAGTCCAAATATATATTGAGTTCCTACTAATAGGATAGCGACCAAGGCAGAGGCCTGATGTTTGAATACAGAAACTTCTTAAATTGCTTGTTTCATTTATACTCCAGAGTAAAGAGTCAGTCCATTTATTAAGAAAAAAAAAGAGTAACCACTAAGAAAAATGAAAGTAACTTCCAGATTCCCATGGTTCTTCAGGAATATGCTGATTTTGACATCTGAATAATAATTCATTTCAACCAATAGCTACTGAAGTTCTTACATGTACAATCTCATGCTGGCCCCTTAGAAGAAAAGGCATGATTCTTGCATTCCAAAAACTTTTAATCAACTTGAAAAGAAGAACCATGGGTGCAAATTGTTACCTCCATAAAGAAAACAATAGCAGGCCTCTGTATGCTTTATGCTGTGTGCTGAGCTGATTGAAGTGGTTTACTTATGTTGACTCATCTGTTTCTTAGAACAACTGGTAAAGAAGGTAGCATTATAATATGTGCTTTATAGTTGAGGAAACTAAGGCACAGAGAGTCTGAAATGGCTAATCCCAGGTCTCATGATGGGTCCAGCAGGGAAGCCCAGGAAGGCAGCACAGTGTCCTGTGTTGGCACACACTGACACACTGCCTCCCTGGAAAGAGGCCCCTTGTACGTCGAATACCAGTTCACTACAGTGTCACAGTCTGTTCTTTTCTCCATTTTTTTACTCCCTTACATTTTCCAAATAGCAGTTTTATATATATAAAACTTAGTAAAACAGGACATATGACTCTCCAGGATCCAACCCTTGCATTACTGCGATCCTGTGAAGAACCCAATTGGAAGCCCCATGCAGGAACTCCACCTTCTCTGCCACCCACCTGCCTATGCTCATCTCTCCCTGATTCCTTTCCCATGCTGGCTTTCTACTCTTGGAACTTCCATGGCTCCTTTTCCTTTCAAGCTTTTGCATTTGCTTTTCCTTCCAATGGGAAGGCTCTTACCCCAGGTCTTTGTATGGAAACCTTCCTTTTCTTATTCAGATCTCTGCTCAGATTCATCTCTTTAGACATGATCTACAGGGGTCTTCTCACTGTCTGGCACTCCCCATTTTCTTCCTGCCTCCTTTTCTTATGACATGGTGCTATCAGATGGCTCATTATCCTTGTGTTTCCTGGTTTTCTGTTATTGCTCTTAGACTACAAATCTCAAGAGAGCATGGGTTTTACCCATTTTGTTGACTGCTTATAACCCCAGTGACAAGAACACAGCCTGGTACATTGTCACTGCCAATAAGTATTTGATAAGCATATGAATAAATGAACAAATTGGGTGCAATATCATCTAGGGAAGGTAAAGGTTTTGGTAAAGCAAAAATATATTACCATTTTATGCCTGTGCTCCCTTTATTCCATGCTTTTTAGGTGTTGTCATACTAAACAAGTCCATATAAAAAGCAGTAAATATTGCTAAAGTTTTAACTAGCTAGAGAGTTGACAAGGGACCAGAAGCCACTGATATGCTGAATCAAGTATTAAAGGATGATTTTTTCAGCCGTGAAAATGTCTAATCTTCATTTAGGATAAGAGTACTTAGAGGTTTGTGAATGAGAAGTGAAATTCACAATAAAATAAACATCTAGAGGGATCACCACAAAAATAAAGTCTCAACTAAGGAGGTCCAATAAATTAATATTAAAGGCAGTCATGGTTTAGATAAGGGTAATAGCTTTCCTAGGATAAGGGCAGGGCTAGTAGTGTAAATTCCAGTTAAGAATGAATAGAGGCAGAAGACAGACTTCCTCCTGGTCATTGTGTTAATGCTTCATCACTTGATCAAAATATCTGACCAAAACATAGAGGACAAAAAGTGTATTCTGGGCTCATGGTTTCAGAAGTTTAGTTCATGGTTGACCCATTCCATTCTGAGTCCTGGGAGAGACACAGCATCATGACAGAAAGGTGTGGTGGAGGATTAATCCATGGATTAGGTCACAGCTGCCAGAATCTAAGCACTGAGCATTCCTGCATTGTCTATCACAGGGACAGCTCATAACCAAACCATATCAGTCACATAGAAATGCCTTTGCAGATGCTAGACCTTGGTTGTATAAATCAAGTTCATTGTACATGTTTGATACAGTCACTCTTGTCTGCCCCCCACCTCAGCTCACTGCTGTGCTTGCTGATAGGGAAACTGGAAACACTGCCTACTTCTCTGAGTCATTTAGGAGTTCACTCTCAAGTCATCAGGGGTGTTTTCTGCAATGGGACTGCAATGGTCACTCTTCCAGTTTTCTAAGAGGTACCAAAGCTGCAGTCATGGTTTTGTAGGATGTATGGCTAATCTCAAAGGACCTCTTTGGCAAAGAGTGGCAATGGAGTCTCAGATTATTCTTTAGAGTGGAGATTTTTGTTCTGGGACAGCTGGGGAATTATTGTATAGCATTATGTTGTGGTCCATTTGAGTTGACATACAGACATGTCATAGACTGGGTGATTTACCCACAACAAAACTCACATTTCTGTATCTCCCATTTCTGGAGTCTGGAAGCCCAAGATGCAGGTGCTGGCAGATTTGGTGTCTGGGGTGAGGGGTCACATTCCTGGTTCATAAATGGCCACTTTCTCACAAAAAATCCCTCTTAGTGAAGGAGCAGATGAGTTATCCAGGTTCTCAAAAGGTGCTAATTGCATTCATGGTGAGTCTACCTCAAGACCTAAACACCTTGTACAGACCCCACCTCCTAATGCCAACACAGTAGGGTTAGAATTTCAACATAAATATATTTGGGGGAATACAAACACTTAGTCTGCAGCAAATACCACAAGCAAGAATGACAGAAACAGTCATGCTTCACTCACAGATGACAGAGTGGTCCTTTCCACCTCTTGATTCTTTCCAGTTCTTCCAGGACATTATTTGTGAAAGTGAAATTAAGCATGCAGGCAAAACAGTAGAAAATAAAAGAGCCTCAAATCCTTGAGTGTGTCCAATTTTGAGGAACTAAATATATCTCAGTAAAAGCTAGTTCTAGATTTACCCGACCATATAGCCACCTCATGATGGAAGACATTTGCTCACTATTATTTCATTAACTGAAAATATGTCTCTGTTTCTATTAAGAAACTGGGGTGAGGGAAGAATTGAAAATATCAGCAAGAAGATACAAACACAACCAATATCTCTAAATGACATTCCTCCCTGCAGAACATTGGAAGCTTCTCTGAGTAATTCCTAATTGGAGCCCTGGTTCCGGACAAATCTGACAGTACATTTAAGATGGTTTGGGCAGTTCAAGAGCATGCTGAGACTCTCTGATCTAGGTTGTTTGGCTTAAGGATTGGAGGAAGCAAATAGAAGCAGCTGCAGTAAGGATTTTCTGCAATTAGGTTCATGCAGATTCTGGAAGTTGCTTATTAGGTCTGTCACTTTCAATCCATCTGATATTTTCACGTTCAAGTTGCATTGCAGGTTGCTCAGTGGGGTCAGTGGTTTTTCTTTTACCTGCTAGACAGCATGGTACAACTGTGAAAGCTTATCTGCTGGAGGCAGGATGCACAATTTGGCTGCCTGTTACAAGGCACATGAATTTTGATTTGTCTGTACGAGACACCACAGACACCTCCTAGGAGTTCCAGTTTGGACCAGTTTAAGACTTAGATATTATTCCCAAGTTGCTCTGGGCTTATATGCTTTTGGTTTTTTCTAAGAGTTTATTCTTCTGATGCTTTGGGTAACACACAAAACCAAAAGTAAGTGCTATGGAAAGCTAATTTATCCACTTTATTTCATCACCTGACTGGTATTAAAACAGAAAGCTGTAGACTAAATTAGATGCTAGCCCTAGAAAGGGCCCTGACTCCTTCAAATGTTTTCTAGATTTGAGGGCTCTCAGTATTGAAGATCATATCTGATCTCTTAGAATGTGCTAAATTTTGGCACATCATTCTCCCCTAAGTCCTATTTTACCACGTCAGCCTTCATTTAATGGAGGAAGACTGAATTCAAAGACTTTCAGAAGAATTCCACATCAGTACTGCCCATCCTCCTTCCCGAGACTTCTTCTCTTCCCATTCTAGTTACTCAGCCAGCCATAAATTTCCATTGTAGGTTTGGGGTTTGATGATTCTGTATCTCTCCTTCCTTTCTATGACATGCGATCATGCTAAGGCATACAATGTCCTCTGGACTATGCAATTATAAGAGCTTCCAATAGCCAAGTACCTTTTTTTTTTTTTTTTTCCCATTTACACCTGACCTCTTGGGATTTTCAAAGCCATCTTATCCAAAGAGGCAGAGATAAGCCTGAGCTAGAATTTATTGGTTTTCTTTAACTTGTTTCATTTATGTCATCTCACTAACACCCAAGAGTTTAAATTTTCCAAAAGATCATGGCCAGGAGGCCCTGTGCTTTTTTTTTTTTTTTTTTTTTTTTTAAATAACATATTCTAGAATAGTGTCATGATAGAAACAGGGATTGATTTAGGAAGATAAAATGGCTGCTTATTCTTTGTCCTCTTGGCAACTGTGAAGGGAGGCTTGTAAACATACCTTGTCTGGCCCATGCATTTCACCAAATGGTTCCCATGCATGCCTTTTCATGGCGTGGGGGAGAGGGGGGCAGAAGGACAGGGAAAGTGACTCCCAAGAGGCTGGCGACTCCTTCGAAAAGTTGGTGCATATTTTACTTCTCAAAATTGAGTTTATCCCTGTAGTATATCTGAATATTAATGTTAGGTATGCTTAGATACTGCCTTGTACATTTTGACTAAGAGTGCTATGGAAGCAGAAAATAAGAACAACCAGGTTATTAAAATAAGAAAACAAATGCCTCATTTGAATGTTATATTAAAGTGTTTGAAATTTGAGAGGGACAGTTGAAGTGAAGAAATGAAGTGTCTCTGGCCAGTGATCTCAAGTGAAAACTAAACGCCTCCAATCTCTATTGCCTGGTTTACAAAGCACATCCCTTGCCTGGAAATATACTCTGGACCCTGACATTAATTCGGCCCAAGGCACAAGACTAGTGTGGTGAGTGATCACTGTGCCATGATGCACTCTCCTAGTGGTAAAGATTCCAGAGGTTAAATTTCTTCAAGTTCTAGAGTCTCTCTCTACCTTAATGAAAACCAGAGTGGATGGAGAATGAGTGGGGAGGGATGGGTGGGCATAATGGCTGTTTCTGGAATTCCAATTCCATTGAAGAATTTCTAGTAGTCATTTTCATAATATTTGAGGAACATCAAATATTGGACACTTTAGGGTCTTCATTCACTCCAAAGACAATTGGTAGTAAACATTCAGGATGAATTGGAATTAGTTATCACCAGATACACACATGCAAACATATGTGTACACCCAATAGGAGTATCCTGATTGTTTGATGAGAATTGGGTGAGAGCAAAAAATTCCAAGACTCAAAAATAAAGAAGGCATGATTTCTTACCAAAACAGACAACTGGAGGAAATTTTCTTTCTGGTTTCACTCTTCTAGGAGGTAGAATAATTGATTGATAAGTAAATGTTTTTAAAAAATAAGTAAAAAACTGACTTCTATTTTTGGAAAGATGGAGTAGATGTACATTTTCCTATTTCCCCACTAGGTACAACAATTCCTGGAAGTTATATAGAAAACAAACAGGAAGAATCTGAAATGTGGAGGAAAGAAAACAGACCAAGTAGGGAACCTGAGATCTGAGGATAACCTGGTGATGAGTTTTTGGAGTTTTCCCTTTGACTCATATTTTAGATCTGGAACTAAAAACAATAGCAATATAGACATGGTAATAGCATATTAAAAAAAAAAAAAGAATGAAAGAAAATCCCCCAACAAAACTTGCTCTCTCTTCACTACCTGAAGGACCAAGAAAGATACAGCCTAACAAGCTGAAATAGTATTGAATAATATCTGTTCTACTCCATACTAGACAACCAAAGTAACTGACTTTAATCCATGAGGTCAAAGGCTGAGTGTGGAACCTAGAATTCTCTTCTCACAAAGCTGTCACAAGGTTTACCAAGGCCCCAGGCTGAGAGCTGGAAACTTAATCCCCACTGACAGATCATGAGGTCCCCTTGTCCCTGTCCCCCTTCCTCATGGTGTTAGTGTTCTCTGTTTATCAAGCCCCTCTTGTAGCAATGAGGTGTCCCTTCTCCTGTCTGCTGTGGGGATATCGCAGGAAGTCTAGTGGAGAGTCAGAGTTTTCACCCAGGGGAAAGGAGACCACTCTTGTCATGGTGTCAGTGGAGGTCACCTGGGAATTCATAACTCCCACCCCTACCTGCAAATCGGGTAGGGGGACCCCCTAATATCTTAAAGGAGACTTAGTGGAAACACAGGCCTGTAATTCCAGATGTATTAATGATGCAGTCAGCACCTACCTGCAACTCCCTTGCCATAGTAATGTTAGACAAAGCTGGCTGAAACAGACTTAGTTAAAGCTCAGAATCTCATAATGAGAAAAAAAAATATGGCTTTCAGTTTTAAAAAATCAATGATTATAGAAAGAATTAGGAAGACCTCACATTGAATAGAAGAAAAAAATCAGTAGGTGCCAACAACAGACGCCTTTATCTGACAGAGGTTTTCAAAGTGGCCATGATAAAAATGCTTCCATACTCAACTACAAACACTCTTGAAACAAATAGAGAAACAAACAAACAACAACAACAACAACAAAAAACCCAAACAAACAAAAAACCAAAAATTGCCCGAGAAAAGAAATGGAAGATACAGAAAGGAACCAAATAGAAATTTAGAAATGAAAATAAAATCAAAAAAATAGTTCAATGGACGATTACAACAGGAAAATGGAGAGGACAGAGAAAAGAACTATGAAATGCAATATAGAATAAAAAGTATCCATTCTGAACAACCAAGAGGAATAGACTGAAACAAGCAAACAAAAAAAGAAGTGAGCCTCAGGGAGATGGGTGGCTATAACAAAAGATCTAACTGGTATATCATTTGAGTATCAGATGGAGAGGAGAAAGAAGGGGTGCCCCAAATTTGACTGAGGCATAAGCCTACAGGAAAATCCAGATAAATCTATTCCATAATACATGGATTTAGCAACTGAAAACTAAAGGTAAAGAAAAAAAACTTAAAATAAGCCAGAGAAAAATGACGTTTTACCTATGGGGGAAGCAATTAGAATGACTGTGGATTTCTCATTAGAAACCATGGAAGCCAGATGGATTGGCAATATATATCTGAAAGAAAATAACTGTCATCAAGAATCCTATATCCAGTGAAAATGTTCTTCATGAATTAAAGAGAAAATAAGACCACCTCATTTGAGGGAAAACTAAGAAAAATTTTCAGAGGTAGGCCTACCCTAAAAGAATGGCTAAAGGAAGTAATCTAAAGAGAAAAATTCAGACATCAAGTAGGAAAAAGATCACAATAAGCAAAAATCTAGCTAATGCAATAGCTCTTCTCATCTTAAGTTTTCTAAATTATGTTTGATATTTGAAGTAAAATAATCCTGTTTTACATGATTAAAATGTATGTGGAGAACATTATTTAAGACAGTTATATAGTAAACAGAGGTTGTGGTAAATGTCAAAGGGAAATAAAATTTCTATATTTTACTCACATTGATAAAATAATACCAGTAAATTGTGATTAAGTATAAATATGTATGGTAATTCCTAGAGGAACCTCTATAAATTTTGTGCAAAGAGATTCACTTGAAAACACTATAGAAAAACTAAAATGGAATTCTAAAAACTGAGAAATCCACAGAAAGGGAAGAAAAATAAAACAGAAATGTGAAATAGAGTTTAAAAAGAAAACAAAAAATAAAATGCCAGGCTTAAAACATACCAAAGCAATAATTACATTAAATGTAAATGGTCCAAATTCCCTGACTAAAAGACAGATTAGCAGAGTAAATTATAAAGCATGTCCTAATTATACCTTATTTACAAAAAATTCATATAAAATATATAAATCTAGACAAAATTAAAGTAAAATAATACATTGGTATCATGAACTCATTAGTCCAGAGAAAGAAAGAGTGGCTATATTAATATCACATAAAGTAGATTTCAAAGCAAAGAAATGTTCCAGAAACAGAGGGATATTTCAAAATGCTGAAAGGATCAATATATAAAGAAAACATAATAATCTTAAGTGAGCTAACTGTATCTGAACAAGCAAAGAACTGAAAAATATATAAAGAACTGATATAACTATAAGGAAAAGTTGACAAATCAACAATTGGATCAGATACCTCAACATTCCTCTTTTAACATTGATAGAACAACAAGACTAAAAATCAGCAAGGATAAAAGAGAACTTGATACTTTTAACTAACAATATCCATCACATAATTATGGAATATTTCACTCAACAGTGGCATAATACAATTCTTTTCAAATGTTCATCAAGTTCACATCTTGTGGATAAAACAAGTCTCAATAAACTTAAAAGAACTGAAATCATGTATATAAAATGTTTTCTTACTATAGCATAATTAGAATAACATTAATTTTAGAACAAAATCAGGAAAATAGACAAGATTGTTGGAAAAATAGCCTATTTACAATGCATATGTTAGAAATAAAGACCTTAAATCTATCATTTCATGTTTAGAACCTACAAGTGGCAGAGCAAAACAAACCCACAAAGAATAACAATATGGATTTAAACACAATCAATAAAACTGACACGAAGAGAAAGGAGAGGTAACAAACAAATTCCCAATATCAAGAATGAAAAAGGGAATATCACCAAAGATTACAGACATCAAAAAACAATACAGAAATATTATGACTACATTACACACATATATTTATATCATATGGTACATGGGCCATTTTCTCAAAAACCACAAACTACCACAGTTTGCCTAATATTACGTAATACTTTAAATAGCATTATAGTTATTAAGGAAATAAATTTATAGTTTAAAACTCTCAAAAGAGATTTACACTGAGGCCCAGATGGTTCTCTGGAGAATTTGGGCTTTGACACCTTACAAAATATACAAGAGAGAATTAATATTAATTCTATACAATCTTTTCCAAGAAACCAGAATAGGAGTGAGGACTTCCCAGTTTCACATATAAAGTTAGTAATATTATGATATTAAAACCACTCAAAAGTGTTGACAACAGGTTTGTTTTTTGTTTTTTTTTTAGTGGATATTGGCAATATTTTTTAGATATGTATGGAAAGATGAGGAAACTAGATATCTAAAGTAATTTAAAAAACAATGATGCAATGGGAAGAATCAGTCAATGGATTATAAGACTTATTACAACATGATAGGAATGGAGACTGCAATATTGGTGGAGGAATCAACATGTAGATAAATGAAACAGAAAAGATAACTCCAATTAGACACACTGATATGCCCAGCTGATTTTTGACAAAGATTCACAAATATTCAGTGGAGGAAAGAAATTGTTTTCAACAAATTATGAGGGAGCAATTGGACATTCAGAGGAAAAATAAATGGAAAATAGTTTGATGGTGACTGGGGGTTAAGGAGGGGCGGGTGTGGATAGAAAAGGCAACATAAGGGGTCCTTGAAGTAAAGGAAATTTATATCTTCATGGTAACAATGTCAAATATTATAGTATAGTTTAAAAAGTATTACCATTGAGAGAAAATGAGTAAAGCACATAGCAACTCTGTATAATTTTTTAAAGCTCCATGCAAATATGCAATGATCTCAAAAATAAAAAGGCTCAATTAAAAATCTTAAAAAGTTAACACTTTGCATTATGATATTCCAAGGAATAAAGTAAAATGGATCTTACCCTCAACTGCATAAAATTATTTTTTAGTGCCCAAATAAACCTTGGGATAGTCAGAAGCTTTGATATACAGGGTTTAGTTGCCATGACTCACACATAAATATGATTGAATTGCTGCTTCCTGATCTAGTTTACATGGTGGGTTTTCGTGGAGCTTGCACTTGACAAAAGTGAAAAGAAGCCCAACTTTGAGTGATCTGCATGAATGTCTCTTTCTTGCCCTTTGTCTTGTTTTTTTTTTGTACTACCATTAATGGTTTTGCACATAATTCCAGCATGCTTCCCTTCCATTACCACTTCCCACCCCCATACCTCAACTTAAACTGCTGCTTTAACTCCTGAACAAATTCATCAAAGACATATATAATTATGTGTGAATTAACCCTCCTTCTAGATGTCTTGTATTTATAAAAGATAATTAAAATACCACTGGAGATATTCATCTACTTAAGGTGGGGCTATACTTCAACATACCCACGATAAGCTGTAAACACTGTAAGTAGGAAATGCATTCAATACATGTGACCTGCCCAACATCTGAGTTTAGCAGCACAGGATCCCTTGTTGGCCCAAAGGTCAAGTGCTTGACTGGGAGTTGCAGCTTATTGTGATGGCCCCACATCACAAGAGGGTATTGCTAGGCTCGGAAAAGACCAAAATTCAAAATTTGAAGTGAGTTTTCCATTGACTGTGTATGATGTTCACACCATTATCAAATCAGACAATTAAGAGTCAGACCATTATTAGTCAGGGATCTTCTCTCCTCTCCTATTGGAGGAAGGCTCAGGAAGGAGGCAGTTGCTCATGTGCAGGGCAGTTATATAAGGGAGGAGAGGGCTGTGGGTTCTCTTTGGCTTCTCTCATCTGGATCTAAGGGAAGAAGGAGTCTGGGCTTGGAAAGTGCTTGTCCTTCCCTTCCTCCTGTCTCCAACTCTCTCTCTCCCACCTCCCTGTGGTCTCTCTCTAACTTGTGAGTAAAGATTTTAATGAGCTCATTAATTGCACTACATTATTTTGCGTGTAAATGTTCTTTCTAATGAAGTAGATTAATCACATTTTAGTTGTAATCCCTACCTCCTAATTTTTCATGGATTTAATGCACTCACTGGGCTTGGCATTGATGCTGGGTATTTTTTCAGCAGTGTGCCTCATTTAGCTCCATGCTGAGGAGGAAGGTAGAGGAATGGGAAGCTTAACTACTCTCCAAAATAGCACTTGCTGGTGAATTCACAGGCATGGTGTATTGTATGTATCCAATCCTTTCATTTAACTACAGTCTTCTTGTGCTTCTGTTTTCTCCTCATCTCTTGCTGTCTTCTTGATTGTTGCTGAATTCTGCCCTCCACCCCAACCTTCTCTCTTAATCAGACCCAAGGGACCTGGCCAAGGTTCACCATTACTAGCCCGTCTGCAGCTTTTGGACTGATCATCTATCTCCCTGCTTGGGAAACTCCCCTTCCCCATGTTTTTGGTGCAGCCCTCCCTGGTCCCTCTTTATCTGGTGTTGCACATTGTTCGACTCACACTGTGCCTTTGGATAGGGCATTGGCATTTCAGACTTAAAATGTCCAATTTGAGCACTGGATAGGCTTCCAAACCTCTTCCTCTGCTTTCCTACTTCAATGATTGGGGACTATGAACTTCAACTTGTTTAGGCCAAACTTATACACCTTGGTACATTTTTCTACTCTTCTTTTTTTCACATCCAGTTCATAAGTAAACTCTTCTTGCTTTTTGTACAATTATCTTGAGTTTGAATACTTCCTATCACTTCCATCTTCACCATCCTGACCTGAGCCACCTACTCCTCTGGCCGGATTGTTACAAAAGGGTATTTTTTGGTGGTGGTGGTAGGGGGGTGTTCCTCTTTGCTTTTGTTCTTACCCCTCAGCTATTCTCAGTAGAAAAGCCAGAGTAATGATGTCAAATTGTAAGGTGGTCCTGTCACTTCCCTTCTCAAAACACTGCAGAAGCTTTGGGTCTCCCTTAAGTAAAAGCTAGTCTTCACAATGGCTCACCCCATGGACTCCTCTTCCTCTTTACTGCTCACCTTTCACTGGGATCCAGCCCCATAGTCTCCTTGCTTTTCTGGAATCATACCAGGCCAACCCCAGCTTTGGGGCCTTGCACTGGCCATTGATTCCCTCTGAAATGCTCTTTCACAGCAGTGTGGCCGGCTTCTCCTTACTGCATACTTTCCTGGCCACCCAGAAAAACAGTGAATAATAGCCCTTGTCCCTGACCCTACATGTTTCCTTTTCCTGATTATCTTACAGATCTACAGCACTTTTCACTACTTCACATAGTACATATTTAACAATCTACTTTAGTGCTTCTTTTCCTCCACTGGAGGCTGTGAATTCAATGGGCAAATATATATGCCACTAAGTAACTATATACATACATGTATATATATATATATATATATATATATATATATATATATATATATATATGTTTGCACACAGACACATATGTATATTTATATATGTGTGCATGTGTATACTCCAAAACCTATTCCTTCTCTAGCTTTCCTACTTCAACTAATGGGGACTCCAATTCCTACTTGATCTAAACAAGGAGGAGTTTGGAGTTCTCATTAGTAGAAGTAGGAAACCTGGTGGAGGAATAGTTGTGGGAGCACCCGCATTTTGTGTTGTTGTTCTTTCTTTTTTTTTTTAAAGAGAGAGAGAGAGAGAGAGAGAATTTTTTAATATTTATTTTTTAGTTTTCAGTGGACACAACATCTTTGTTTGTATGTGGTGCTGAGGATCGAACCCGGGCCGTACGCATGCCAGGCGAGCGCGCTACCGCTTGAGCCACATCCCCAGCCCTTTTGTTTTGTTGTTCTATTGCTACAGTTTCAGCACCTAGACCAGTTCCTGGAACATTAATGGACACAAGTAAATATTTTTGTATGAACTGAATACATGTTTCATTTCTCTCTCTGCCTCTCCATCTCTCTCATATCTCTCCTCTTTTGGGTCTTCTTTCTTCTTCCTGTTTCATATATGTAGACATAACCCAAGAGTTTTTAATTGGTGCTGCCATTTTTCCCCTTATTACACTTCTTTTCTCATTCCTCTGTTCTACCATTATCTTCCCTTTACCATCAGCCTTATCTCTGATGAACACTCTTCCCTCCACCTGGAACCATGGTTCTGTTGTTAGTTAGGGGATCTTTGCACTCCAGAGTGTGGAGAGCAAGAGGATAAAATTTATGTAGAGGCACTTTGAGTATTTCTTGTCATAAAGACATTTAGTTTTATCTTATATCATAAGAATTAGGGTATATTTCATTTTCCCTCCTGTTTGGTAACCTTCTTGGGGACAAGAATAATACATTCCTAATTCATCCACCCTTCCTTTCATCCATTCATCCATGCATGCCTTTACCAACAAGTAAGTGTACCAGGTCCCATGTTAGGGCTCTGGGAAAGTGAAGGCAAGAGGTGGCATTAAAAGCAACCAGAAGACCACGAAGATTTCCAGTTATAAAGATTAGGGATGCAGCTAAAAAAGACCAAATAGGAGACTACCCTAGTAGTATAGGCAAAAAGGTAATAACTTATAAGGACTGGTTTCATGAATGGAAATAAGGGGATAAGGGAGCTACTCAATGAAAGGCTTACAGAGAGTAGACTTTACTGAATATAGTACACACAAATGCCATTTACTGAAGGAATAACTGAAGCAACTTGACATATCATAGGAGGAAGGAGTGGCTTATATGAATTTGGGATTTGGCATTGTACACATCTGAGTTTGAATCCTTCTAAGCTCTTCTGATTACTAGCTGGGCAGTTTTGATTAATGTACGTAATCTCTCCAAACCTTGGCTTCCTTGGGTGAAAATTGGGAGGTGTCAAAAATTCATCTCATAGTGTTTCTTTTTCAAGGACTAATGAGTTAATGCATACAAAGTGATTAGCAGGTTTGGCACAAACTAAGAGATCAATAAATGTTCTACTTACATTATAATAAATGCCAAATGCTATTATTTAAAGAGTGACAAATGGAAACTTTCTACAAGTTGGAATATTACTTTATAGAGTAGACATAAATAGAAGTTTTATTTCAATTAAATTACATTTACTATTTCCTGGCACATGCAGATACAGGGAGAAAATGCTTACAGATAGAGATCAAGTATAATAAGTAGTGAACTTCCTCTGCTGGAACATGTCATTGTAGAATATAGCAAATTGAAATGCTCAAATATCTGCCTGTATGTCTCTTTCTCACAGATGACCCACATTGTATGAAATGTTGGGCATAAAGATCATTCAGAATCATTTTAACTGTGGTACTATCGGATGGCAGCAGGTAATGATATGCTCTGCCAAAAATGTTTATTTTTTTAAAGAAAGGTGAGAAAGTGAGAGGTGCTTGGTGAACCAATTCTGGTTGCCTGTGGACCTTGCTGTCAATTCAAGTATAGAGCATGTGCTCTCATTAAAATGTGGCTCCCCAGCAGATGGGGAAAATGAGGCAAGAGGATCATAAGTTCAAAGCCAGCCTCAGCAACTTAGCGAGGCCCTATGTAACTCAGTGAGAGACCCTGTCTCTAGATAAAATATTTTTGAAAAAGGATTGGGGATTTGGCTCAGTGGCTAAGCACTCCTGGGTTCAACTTCCGGTACAAATAAAAAAATTGTGCATGATTCTTAAGGTACCATGTATGTGGTTTATATGGGATATCTTCTTTAGCAACCTTAAATTCTATACTAGCGTTTTGCAGAGAGGCTAATTCAAATCATGTTCAACATAGAACATATTAAGGCTACAAAGCTCTTCACTAACGTCATACACAACTATTTACTGTCGTACACAAAATGTGAACTTTGACTTTTATTTTCTTATTTACAAAGAGATAATTCTTCTAATGGGGAAAAGATAGGATTTGAATCCAGTCCTCCATTGCTTGAAGGCTAATATTAAAATAATTCAAGCAAATGGTATTCTAATCCACTCTAGCTTGATTTTCTCTATTGCTGTTCAGCTAACTTTGTATCTTTTGTTGTATGTGTGTGCTCATGATAATGTTTATCTATGACTTGAGAAACTCAGAGTTGTAATCATATTATTCCTTTTATGGATGCCTTTGACAGTGATTGTGACATTTAGATGATAACTCTTTGAGATCAAGTATAGTCCTGAACACATAATAGGTGCTTAATAAACCCTTGTTGATTGATTAAGTGTTTAAGAGAACAACTTCACTATAGAATATCAACTAAGGATGTTTGATATATGCATAAAACAGTGTAATAAAGTTATGTAAAATCTCCCAATCATATAGCTCTGGCTTTCCATTGAGATTAATTAGAACAAGTCCATCAGGTGTTCTATGTGTTGTGTTTTCTTTTGCAAGATGAAATTTACTGGTAAGTGGCTTCAGTATTTAGAGAACTTGAAATATGCTGTGGTTTCTCAGACTACCCATTTCTTTGACTGACTAGGAATGGTCACACATCGTGTTACTCACTCTTAATATTCTCCCATTCATTAGTGTTATGGTTTAGAGGTGGTTTCCCCAAAAGCTCATGTGTGACAATTCGAGAGGGTTCAGAGGGGAAATGATTAAGTTGTGAGATCCTTGAACTAATCAGTAGATTAATCTCTGATGGGATTAACCGAGTAGTGACTGAGGTGGTAGAGTGTGGATAGGGGAGATGGGAATTAGGCACATAACTTTGGGGTATATATTTTTTTATCTAGAGGGTGGTGTTTTTCTCTCTCTGCTTTCTAATTATCATGAGAACTACTTCCCTCTGCCACACTCTTCTTTCATGATGTTCTGCCTCATCTTGAGCCCCAAGGAATGGATCCAGCCTTCTATGGACTAAGACCTCTGAAACTTTGAGCTCTCAAATAAACTTTTCCTCCTTTACAATTGTTCTCATCAGATATTTTAGTAACAGCAGCAAAAAAGCTAACTAGAACAAGTAGCAAAGTTGACTAAAAGAAAACATCCATGTGTTCTTCAAAATTTGCCTTTACAGGAAAAAAATTCTGAACTCCCATGTTTCAAAACCTTACTCCATTCATCTTAAGGAAGCTAAATTTTTAACCCTCCATTTGAAAGGAAAATAGTAAAATGAAGATAGAGTGATTCTTGCCACATTGTTTATATGGTGCGAGCTGAAATCCAGTGTTTGTAAAGCATCAGCTCTGTGTCAGGTAGGACTGCTCTGCTTTGGAGGTGTTCACTCTCCCTTGGGAGGGTCAATTTCTCAGAGATTTCACTGTGGTAATATTGTGGAGCTTGTGAAAATAAAGGACTATTGGGTTCCCAAGGACACAACAGTCCCTTCTGCTTTGGCCTTTCAGGGAAAGTTGGATTGTCAAATGTCACTTTCCACACTGAGAACATCATGATCAGGAGAAATAGAGTACAGAGAAGACTACAGTTTGTAAAAGAACTTTGGCTTTTTGCTAAAGGTAGTGGGGTTTGATTTTTTTTTCTGGTAAAATATACATAAAATTTATCATTTCAATCTTTCTAAGTATATATGGGTCCATGGCAGTAAATACATTCCCATTGCTACAATTATCACCATCCTTCTCCAGATCTTCTTCTGTTTTACAAAACTGAAACTCTATAGCCATCAAATAACCCTCCGTCCCTCCCTTACCTCCATCCTTAGCAATCATCACTTTGTTTTCTGTCTCTGTTAATTGGATTACTATTGTACCTCAAGAATCATACCCTATTTTTGTTCTTTGTTACTTCACTTACTTTGAACTTTGTCTCACAACATAGTTGGAATTTTCTTTCAAGATTGACTAATATTCCATTGTGTATAGTTCGTTTATCCATCTAGAAATGGACACTTGGAGTACTTCTGTCTTTTTTACTATTGCAAATAATGCTGCTATGAACATGGGTGAACAATCTTCGTTCAAGTCCCTGCTTTCAGTTCCTTTGAGTGGGTACATACCCAGAAGTAGAATTTCTGGATCATGTGGGAGCCCTGTGATTTTTCTTTTTTTTCTTTTTAACTTTTTTTAGAGGAACAGCTATACTGTTTTCCATTATGGCTGTACTCTTTTTACATTCTCAGATGAGGTCTGAATTTTAAAGGGCTTTAAATCCTAGAGGCTGATCTGTTTCAAGAGCTCACTGCCCAGTCCGTGAAGAGTGGAGGAGGAATACAAGGCTGAAGTTAGGCAGTTGTGTGACCCGGTTAGAGATGAAGATGATGTGAACCAACGTGTCCCTAGTGGATGAGGACAGGGGATGATGTACAGAGATTTTGAAAGAAGTGCTATCAAGTGCTTCTTGGAATTATGTGTTAATGGCACCAAAGTAACCAATATCTGTCTTGGGTGAAGATCAGAGAAAGAATAAATCCTAGATTATTAAATGAGTTACCTAAGAAGGAATGCAGAACAGAAGAGAATAAGAAGTGAGAAGAAGGGGAAGGAGATAAGAAAAGGAGGAAAGAGAGGAATGAAGGATCAAGGAAGAAAGATGCGATGGAAACGATTCTATACATATGTTTATGAAAGGAAGACTGAGTGTGCATGTATAATGAAATAAATTTCAAAAAATTATGGAGAAGTTCCTGAGACATGGTGGAGAAAGCAAGGACAAGAAAGATGTCAGTGTTCCTCAAATAAGAATAAGGTGTTTGCTAGTCCAGCCCAGCTAGTTTAATGACTTTTATCATTGGGGCTTAACTGAATTGCCCATTTAACTGAGCAAAAATACCCCACTGGTTTTGTATGTGAAAGTAATATAAACTTTTGTTTCAGAGATTAGACAGAGAAATTCACATTCCAAAATGACTCATAAATACTCTATCATGAAAGTAAGGAAATCAATTCAAACAGTTTGAGGCAACCGGCTTCTTACAGTTTAGCTAAGAAAATCCTATGATTGGAAGTCCAGTCCAGTTATCACCACCCATAGTGGGGGGAAACACAGGGACATCTGCTTATGTGGCTAAGAGTCATTAGAATAAAGATTATCTTCCTGAAGATACTGAAGAGCAAGAGCAAAAGAGCACCAAATGAATTCAAAACTATTTCTAGAGCAGACGCTGCAGGAAACCTCATTTAGTCATATTTTAGAATGGATATGCTATGCAAACAAGTATAATTTCTGTGCAAGACAATTCTGCATCTATTGAATATGTCTGGATGAAGTTTTTGAAACTCACTGAATAAAATATATTGAATAGATTTTAATGTCAGTAAAAGGGCTGGATTGAATACCTAAACTCATTTGTTTGCTCTGCTGGGGAAGCCTTACTGCCTAGAAAGTTCCTCCAACCTTGACCTTGGAAAAAGCTAAGCTGCCTCAGGGAAGGAGGAATCAGTGATTTTCTACCAATGATCAAATGTGAGTTTTCTTCCACCTGTCCCCTACAGACATTTAAATAACATTGCTTTCCTTACAATATTCAATGGGGAACAAACAATGACTAATTTTGTGAAAGCTCCATACCATCTGTCCAACTAATGCTGCATTTTTATGTGACCTTCTCGTTTTCAGTTTGGGAGGTCATCTCTCGAAGGTGAAATCTCTCTTGTTCAAAAACTCTTCCTTTTGTATCAAAACTTTTCTTCAATTTATTAATTCCCTGGCAAGGTGGGTCAACTTTCTGCACCTTGTTTTTCCTGTGATACAACGCCTATTGACATCAGGGAAATAAATGGTCCTTCTCAGTCCAGAGACTCACACTAATTTGTAATGTACTGACACATTCCTATGTCATTCCTTTCCTTTTCCTCTTCTTCATTGTGGGCAAATTATGTGACTAGTTTCCAAGTTAGTGTGCATATGCTTCCTTCCCACCAGACAGATCATAAACCACAATCTTTGGGATGAGAGGGAAGACGCTTCCATTTCTTTAAAAACAGTCTTCTCCAAGATCATTATAGCCAGGTTTCACCCACAGTGAACACCAGTTAGTGCATTTGGTTGAATGAAGTCCAACAAAGCTAACCATAGTAAAACTTTCTGGAGCAGACAAGTTGTATTTTCCAATAGCAACATCAACAACAAATAATGTGAAAGATAACAATTGGCAGATGTGAGGAAGAACAAAAAGATTTTCTGCTCAGGGCAAATTTGTAAGCCTGAAAATAATGCAAATCAGTATTTTATTTTTTAATAAGATTGTTTCTAATTTAGGCAAAATTTGACTGACTCTTCCATCCTGTAATTTGCCAAACCTAAAAAAATTTGTTACCCATGTTTTAACATCAGTAGATATCAGTTCAAAAACAACAAAGCATCTTAATAAGTTTTTGTGGTTCTATGATATGGCTTCCTGACTTTGAGAATTTTATTGAAAAAATAATCAGGTAAGTAATGAAGATTTATAAGACATTGATCATGCCATAAACACTCTAGACTGTTCCCCTTGACATCTGAATCTCTGTAAAAAATGGTCACAAGAAAGAGTTTTGCTTGTAAAAAATGGCAAGTATTCAATATACATAAATTTGACATACCCTCTCATCAAATCTGGGATGTGCTCATGTAGACAAGATTTTTAAGAAAAATGCAAGTGAATTTTAAAAACTTCTATGAGTTTTCATGAAGTTAATTGAAATTGTCAACTTTGCCTGAGATTTGACCATTTTGCTGATTCTCTTTACATTTTAAGGACAAGTCACAGAGGCAATATGAGCCACAAGTCACTCTCAAATAATTTATGGACCACTTTATTATAAAATTTCTTCAGAGCACTGAAAATTCCAAGCATTGTCAAAAACATGGTGAAAGATTTTGTTCTTTCATGCATAGACTATACTTTTTTTTTTTTTTTTTTAAATACCTGGGATTGAACTCAGGGGCACTCAACCACTAAGATACACCCAATTTTGTATTTTATTAGAGACAGGTAGAGACAGGGTCTCACTGAGTTGCTTAGTGCCTCACCATTGTTGAGGCTGGCTTTGAACTCGTGATCCTCCTGTCTCTGCCTTCCAAATCACTGGGATTCCAGGCATGTACCACCTGTAAGCATAGATGATACTCTTTAGCTATGTTTACTCTTATTTGACATCAAGGGAAGTTGTAGAGTTCCCAGAAGGTGTCTTACCAGGCTGAATCTGTGGGGAGCATATCAGAACTGTGTTCTCTGATGCTTAAATTGGGATTTGATGGGAGATTTTCCACTTCCTTGTTGAAGAAAGGAAGGATGGTTACTATCACCATTCCTCTCTCAGTTTTGCTTCCCCAGAGGTGGTGGGGCATTAAATATGTGGTGTGTTTCTCTATTCTCCAGCAGAGTTAGGATTTTGATCCCATGCTCTTTTTCTTTCTACTATGTGGTTTTTTCCAACCCTTAAAAGAGCATAGAGAGATTTTATACTGAACATAATTCTTAGTTTAACATTGATTTCAATCTGCTATTCCCAATTCAATTACCTATTTTAAAGAATACACCTATTGGGTATTTTTTATGTTGAGAGACAGTGGGAAAGACAGATAGTAAAATATTATTTTAGAAGTATAATAATAATAATAATGATAATAATAATAACAATACCAGCCATTTATTGACCCATTCATCTTTTTATGTTTCAGTTTCTCATATATAAAATGGGGAGATATTAATAACTGCATTATGATTAAATGAGAAAACATAAAGTATGCATGTAGATAATTACTTATAGCCAATAGCCATTAAAGATTCAGTATGTCTAGGTGCCAGCTAGCATCCTCCACATGCTAAGCATATTCCACAGATCCTCTCATCTGCTTCAAAACAAAGACCTAGAAGGCAAGAATTTGCAGCTCCTTTTCTTATTTTGGCCCTGGGATTAAACCCAGGGGCACTTCACCACTGAGTAACATCCCCAGCCTTTTTTATGTATTTGTTTTTTAAATTTTGATACAAGGTCTCATTATGGTGCTTAGTGCCTTGCTTAGTTGCTGAGGCTGGCTCTGAACTTGTGAACCTCCTGCTTCAGCTTCCTGAGCTGCTGGGATTACAGGTGTGTGTCATCACATCTAGTAGCTCTTTTCTTATAAACAAGGAAACTGATGTATTGGGAATTTAAGTAATCTGACTAGGTTATACAGACCATAGTAATGTTCCTAGAATTTGAAACATGGTCTGTCTGATTCAAAGCACATGTTTTCAACTATTTCACTTAGTTGAATGAGTTAGTAATTTTTTTTTCTTATTTATTCCAGGAATTGAACCCAGGAGCACTTAACCACTGAGCTACATCTCCAACCCTTTTTTAAAAATATTTTATTTAGAGACAGGGTCTCACTGAGTTGCTCAGGGCCTCGTTAAATTGCAGAAGCTGATTTTGAACTCTAAATCCTCCCACCTCAGCTTCCTGAGCTGCTGGGATTATAAGCATTCAACATAGTCATTTGTTTTTGCTACATTACAATTCCTTCTGTGATCCCTACTAACTCCATTAGATTGCATTGACAGGATCAGAATAAGGATATAGTCTTAGCAAATAATTTTTAAAAATAAATCATAAATCATTTTGATTAAATTTGATTTATCAAAATTAATGTTTCATAGTCTTAATACATAACAAATTTATTTTGTGCTTCAGAGATTTTTGTTTTCCCATAAACTATTTACTGAAATTTATTATTTACTAATATACCAGCCATCATTGTTACCTATAAACCATCCAATGAAAATTATAAACAAAATTATAGCCCTAAAATGATCACAAATCTTGCAATATTTCTATTACAAATATGATTTATTTAGCTTTGATTTCTCATTATTCTTACATTGAACCACTTGATACAACTATACTTATGTATAATTTAAAGGGTTATGCATAAGGCCATCATAGTAATGACAAATGAACTAGTAAGTTCATTTGGTATAATAATAATGTATTAATTTGGTACAAATGTGGATATAATATACTGTTTTTTAATGATTCCATTATAATTGTCAAGTTAAACAATCTATTATTATTTCAATATCTTCTTAAATACACATCAGAATACAATGTTTACTTCTTGATGAAACACCCAAAGTTAGGGTAAGAGCTAAAGCATTTTCCTTGTTTCAGAAGGATCACAATATCGAATTCATAGCAGCACAATATCCAATGAAAGCACAGGGTCTAGAAACCATGAAAAAAAAAAATCTAAAACCACTGACAGTTAATGACACAGACAAAGGTTGTGTAGTGTGTCTGCTTTGAATGGAGGTTAACGTAAAACCTTCAGAACCCATCCAATCCATGCAAGAACAAACCAGCCAGGCTGTAGATTAGCTTTTTATTTATTTATTTATTTATTTTTAAATTTTTATTGTTGGTTGTTCAAAACATTACATAGTTCTTGATATATCATATTTCACATTTTGATGCTAAGGAAGAGAAGAAGAGAGAGAACTCAAATTACTAGCATATGGGATGAAAAAGGCAATATCACAACAGACACTTCAGAAATACAGAAGATAATCAGAAATTATTTTGAATCCTTATACTCCAATAAAATAGAAGATAGTGAAGGCATCGATAGATTTCTTAAGTCATATGATCTGCCCAGATTGAGCCAGGAGGATATAGACAACCTAAACAGACCAATATCAATTGAGGAAATAGAAGAAACCATCAAAAGACTACCAACTAAGAAAAGCCCAGGACCGGATGGGTATACAGCAGAGTTTTACAAAACCTTTAAAGAAGAACTAATACCAATACTTTTCAAGCTATTTCAGGAAATAGAAAAAGAGGGAGAACTTCCAAATTCATTCTACGAGGCCAACATCACCCTGATTCCTAAACCAGACAAAGACACTTCAAAGAAAGAAAACTACAGACCAATATCTCTAATGAACCTAGATGCAAAAATCCTCAATAAAATTCTGGCGAATCGGATACAAAAACATAACAAAAAAATTGTGCACCATGATCAAGTAGGATTCATCCCTGGGATTCAAGGCTGGTTCAATATACGGAAATCAATAAATGTTATTCACCACATCAATAGACTTAAAATTAAGAACCATATGATCATCTCGATAGATGCAGAAAAAGCATTCGACAAAGTACAGCATCCCTTTATGTTCAAAACTCTAGAAAAACTAGGGATAACAGGAACATACCTCAATATTGTAAAAGCAATCTATGCTAAGCCTCAGGCTAGCATCATTCTGAATGGAGAAAAATTGAAGGCATTCCCTCTAAAATCTGGAACAAGACAGGGATGCCCTCTCTCACCACTTCTGTTCAACATAGTTCTCGAAACACTGGCCAGAGCAATTAGACAGACGAAAGAAATTAAAGGCATCAACATAGGAAAAGAAGAACTTAAATTATCACTATTTGCAGGTGACATGATTCTATACCTAGCAGACCCAAAAGGGTCTACAAAGAAACTATTAGAGCTAATAAATGAATTCAGCAAAGTGGCAGGATATAAAATCAACACGCATAAATCAAAGGCATTCCTGTATATCAGCGACAAATCCTCTGAAATGGAAATGAGGACAACCACTCCATTCACAATATCCTCAAAAAAAATAAAATACTTGGGAATCAACCTAACAAAAGAGGTGAAAGATTTATACAATGAAATCTACAGAACCCTAAAGAGAGAAATAGAAGAAGATCTTAGAAGATGGAAAAATATACCCTGTTCATGGATAGGCAGAACTAACATCATCAAAATGGCGATATTACCAAAAGTTCTCTATAGGTTTAATGCAATGCCAATCAAAATCCCAACGGCATTTCTTGTAGAAATAGAGAAAGCAATCATAAAATTCATATGGAAAAATAAAAGACCCAGAATAGCAAAAACAATGCTAAGCAGGAAGTGTGAATCAGGCGGTATAGCGATACCAGACTTCAAACTATACTACAGAGCAATAGTAACAAAAACAGCATGGTACTGGTACCAAAACAGGCGGGTGGACCAATGGTACAGAATAGAGGACACAGAAACCAATCCACAAAACTACAACTATCTTATATTTGATAAAGGGGCTAAAAACATGCAATGGAGGAAGGATAGCATCTTCAACAAATGGTGCTGGGAAAACTGGAAATCCATATGCAACAAAATGAAACTGAATCCCTTTCTCTCGCCATGCACCAAAGTTAACTCAAAATGGATCAAGGAGCTTGATATCAAATCAGAGACACGGCGTCTGATAGAAGAAAAAGTTGGCTAAGATCTACATACTGTGGGGTAGGCCTCCAAATTCCTCAATAGGACACCCATAGCACAAAAGTTAATAACTAGAATCAACAAATGGGACTTACTCAAACTAAAAAGTTTTTTCTCAGCAAAAGAAACAATAAGAGAGGTAAATAGGGAGCCTACATCCTGGGAACAAATCTTTACTCCTCACACTTCAGATAGAGCCCTAATATCCAGAGTATACAAAGAACTCAAAAAATTAGACAATAAGATAACAAATAACCCAATCAACAAATGGGGCAAGGACCTGAACAGACACTTCTCAGAGGAGGACATACAATCAATCAACAAGTACATGAAAAAATGCTCACCATCTCTAGCAGTCAGAGAAATGCAAATCAAAACCATCCTAAGATACCATCTCACTCCAGTAAGATTGGCAGCCATTATGAAGTCAAACAACAACAAGTGCTGGTGAGGATGTGGGGAAAAGGGTACACTTGTACATTGCTGGTGGGACTGCAAATTGGTGCAGCCAATTTGGAAAGCAGTATGGAGATTTCTTGGAAAGCTGGGAATGGAGCCACCATTTGACCCAGCTATTCCCCTTCTTGGTCTATTCCCTAAAGACCTAAAAAGAGCATGCTACAGGGACACTGCTACATCGATGTTCATAGCAGCTCAATTCATAATAGCAAGACTGTGGAACCAACCCAGATGCCCTTCAATAGACGAATGGATTTAAAAAATGTGGCTTTTATACACAATGGAGTATTACTCTGCATTAAAAAATGACAAAATCATAGAATTTGCAGGGAAAAGGATGGCACTAGAGCAGATTATGCTAAGTGAAGCTAGCCAATCCCTAAAAAACAAATGCCAAATGTCTTCTTTGATATAAGGAGAGTAACTAAGAACAGAGTAGGGATGAAGAGCATGAGAAGAAGATTAACATTAAACAGGGATGAGAGGTGGGAGGGAAAGGGAGAGAGAAGGGAAATTGCATGGAAATGGAAGGAGACCCTCAGGGTTATACAAAATTACATACAAGAGGAAGTGAGGGGAAAAGGAAAAATAATACAAGGGGGAGAAATGAATGACAGTAGAGGGGGTAGAGAGAGAAGAGGGGAGGGGAGGAGAGGGGAGGGGGGATAGTAGAGGATAGGAAAGGCAGCAGAATACAACAGACACTAGTATGGCAATATGTAAATCAATGGATGTGTAACTGATGTGATTCTGCAATCTGTATACGGGGTAAAAATGGGAGTTCATAACCCAGATTAGCTTTTTAAATAATGGGTGTATAACTTAAGAAGGGGGAAAGTTTTGACTGTAAAAACGCCACACAGCCTTCAGGATGCAGGGACTTGTGACATGGTCACTTGGCCATTCTGCATCAGCATGGTAAGTGAAACATCGGCAACTCTTGTCTACCAATGAAAAGTGAAATGCACAAACCTAGAGGACCTCTCTTGTAGCCTCCAATATTTTGCTGAATCATTCTAGAAATCACAGGAGCCCAGAAAAACAATGTCCACTTCTGAAATGTCTACTTGCCCTGATGGCTTTCCTTATAAATTGCTTTTGTATCCTCTAGTCATATAAAACTTACCCCTAGATATACACTATGTAAAAGGAAAAGTCATCTTATACAGGGGGAATGAGGAGAAGATGTGGCATGAAACCAGAGTTGTGTTTACCAACTTGTTGCTTTGGCCTTCTTATAATTCCTGTCGGCTTCTTTTTTCCATTTACCGACCTTTAGCTGACTGATTCTTCCCCATCATTGTTGGATCCCTGTGCTTTTAACCTCCTGTCAACAGCTTCCTAAATGAAGATGCTAACCCCAGGACAACAAACCTGGTGATATTTACCTAGATCACTTTTGAGTATACAGTTGCATAAGATAATGAACCACATATTAAACAGCCCGTAATGGTGTGAAGTGTGTGTTGCTCCTGAACAGAAGACAAAAAAAAAAAAATGCAATTTATAAGGAAGTCTCATTTGAGCTCTGATATTTAGCAGTTGCTGTCTCTAGATCACGTATAATTAAATCATGGAATTAAAAAAATCATCAGAGGGAGCAGTGTCTAAGCTTTCCTGTGTGCATGTGTGTGTGTTTCTGTGTGTTTTCTTGTGTTTAATTAATCTACGAGGGAAGCAAGCAGGCTGAGTTCTTTGCTTCTTTGTTCATACTACCTTCTTATTGTTCTCCTTTAGTGCTTTGTCTAGTTCAAATTTAGTACCAAGGAGATGAGGACCCTTGCTTCCCACTCTCTCCTCTACCAGACAAGTGGAGTCTCTGGTCTCTCCAGGAGAATAAAGAGGATAATAACCGGAAAAACTAAGATTTCTTCAATTTTGAGATGCAGTTATTTTATGTTTCTATGGTTCGAATTCTACTCTGGGCTCTAATGGATGCAATTAACTCATCTTAAAATGGTGTCTGTTTTTACATGTCTGCAAAGTGTGGAATCAAAATGTTTCTGATCATAAATGTAAGGAAAATGGGTGATTTCACTTGCTCTCTTACATTTCTCCACACTGGAATCATCAGACTTTATATTTTTTTTCTGAGCTTCCTATTCATCTTGATTATGAAGAGGTTCTGGGACCTGGCTTTGCACTTTTATGCCTCTTTTGGAAATGGATACAACAGAGACAGTTAACTCTAGTGACAATCACTGCAACACCCCTGGGAGTATTCTGGGAAGAGGTGCTACATAAACACAAAGCATTCTGCAAAAACGGTCGTATTCATCCTCATAACATCTCATGAGGTGGATATGCTGTGAACATTGTTAATATAAAGCTGCTTGTGCCACAAATAGAACAGAGATGATTTTCTCTCACTGCATGAGGAATGACAACTTTTTCCTCACATTTCTTAAGAGGAATTATCCATCAGATTGCTTTGTGAATGCCAGCCTGCATGTATTTGTCTGATCGCTCACACATGTGACCTAAAGACTTATTTGGAAGGAAAGCAATATCTTGAGCTTAAAAGTGTATATGTGTGCAGGTGCTTCCCACTGCAAACCAAATTGGAAAAGGTTAATATGATAGACCAAAATAAACACGTGTGGAACTGTTTAATAGAGAAGAGCATCTGTTGAACAAAGAAATGAATGCATGCTAGTTCTGGACATTCACATATTTTAAATGCAGGTCTTTTGCATTGCACATCATTGTTTTTAACATTTTAATGAAGATTATACTGTCACAACATGAATTTTATGTTAGCAATAAGGCCCAGAAATGGCAATCTATATAATTAGATCTATTATCAATGATTGAATAAGGATTTGACTTTTATGTAAGGCCAATCCCTTTAGCAGACCATGTAAATATCTTCCTCAAATGCCTCAGGGAAATGCCAGCATATACCTAGAGGGTAATTCCTGATAGCATCAAAAAGAGTACATAGAGACATAAAGTACAGGATGCTTATAAAGAATGACTAAGAAGCTATCTTCAAAGAAACTTTCAACAAAAGGGGTGTATCCATTGGAAAATATTCTCCTCCTCATGTTTGATTTGGAATGAAGGAATCCAAAGGACGCCCACACCCAAGAAAGCAAATATACTACCTTCCTGATTATTAGTATACTAATCAAGAATGACAGTGTGTGACTTATAATATTTTAATTAGTATATTTAAATTTTAGATTCTATATCTGCTGGAAATTAATTTTTGTCATTAAAATGTGTAAATATGGTGAGCTGCATCTATGGTGGGGATATGCTTATATATCTAAGTGACCAAAAGTTCACAGATTTGTTGAAGAGTTGTCTTTAAGAGGAATGGGATTTTGTAAACTGTAGGGTTGAGGAGTGAATTTATTTGCTTTCTAGAATAATTCAAACTGTTCAACTTACTGCATTTTTGGAGCCCGTTTCACCTCTCATGGAACCCATAAGTGTCTAGGGACCAGCCTAGCCAACAGGAAGTACACAGCGTAAGATTCATCTTAGTGAGACTAGACTTCCATCTTCACTTTACTATCAAACTGAGGTTCAGAAAAACCTAAGTCACGGTGGGTAATCTTAAAATTGTCTTTATTAAACTGGTTGATCTTTTTCATGGGCAGTGAAACATGACTTCTAACTTTCCCCACTCTTTGGTAGATATCTTCCTCTGCTAATATACTGAACATATGTATCTGGAGATACACTGAACTCCCATCAGTTACTGGGAGCAGTGTTGTACATTTCCTATCTTATTCCATTTCCAATGTGCTTAGGGAAGTTACGACAAAATTTTAGGTAGCAAGTAGCAGCTTGATTTAAACCTGAGTTTGACCTGGGTTTATGTTCTTTTTCACTCTTGTCACCTGAACTATCCATCCAACTGTTGGTTTTGATTGTATTGATGGCCTTGTCCTATGAGAGTTGACCAACACACAATGTGAGAGGTCAAAGTCACTGAGGGAAGTTATTTATTTATTTATTACTTCAAGTTTCTAAGAGAAAGGGTGGCCACACCATGCCATACAGTGACACATGAGGAAGCGCCAGGTTTGGTCAGGAGGCAGAAAGAATAAAGGCAAGCGTAACTAGGAACATTTGTGCATTTTATGAAAGGAAGCGGTGAGGCAGATGAAGCAGCTGTGTATGTTTTAGACTGACTAGTTGGAATAATTTCAGGGATCCCAGGGTAACGAGGGTGGTTTCCAGTTTCTGGTAACTTACTCTGGGATGATTTAAGACAGGCAAATATTGCCATGCTGTGTGAATTAAGTAAAGAAGGTGATTGGGGTATGGACTTTGGACTGATAAGTTTATGTATAAAAGATGTGTTCATAGACAGCCATTTACTATCTTTAGGAATGAGCTTTGTGAGGGATCTATATGATTAGGCAGACCCTCTGCAATGTCAATGCATTATAAAATGCAGAAAATAGCATGTTAATGCACTGTTTGAAAAAGGAGATGGTCTTGGTGTAAGTTTGGTAAATGTTGTGAACTTTATAAGTGGGCTTGAATATGCACAATGTCTTTTAGCATATTTAAAGTGGTTTGGAGTTCCATATTAAAGTCACATTTTTAACATGGTTTAAATCAGGGTCCTTATATTGATTTACTGTTTGTAGATAACATCTATTAACATTTAGCAGAACATTAATGTTATGAAGCCAATTTGATAAATGCCTTATTAACAAACTTGTTTTTTATATTTTTGAGGAATGTTTAGAAATCTGTTGTTGAACATTAAGCATAATGTATATTTTACATATTTGTGTACTGAGAATAACTCATAATCTTGCAAAAGAAAAAAAAAAAGAAAAGGTACCATATGTGTTGGGCTATTTTGAAACAACGCTCCTTCCAACAGAATTTTTTCTCATGCAATGAAAAGCATGAATATATAACCCACAATTTCCAAATGGAATCCTTTCCTCCAAGATGTTTGCTATGCAAACCATTTGCAATTCTTCCTCATAGACACCAAGTATATGTGCAAACTGATATCGTTCACCTACTTATATCCATTTCCATGGTACTAGCTCCTATATCTGATTAAAAAGATAGAAAAATGACTTTTAACTTAATAAGTTTAAGAATATCCAAAATGTACCATTGAGGATTCAGAATCATGCATTGCTAGAAATAACTTTTGCCTAAATTGGGCCTTCTACATATGCAATGAGACCTGATTCTGTATTATTTCATGTACAGCTAAGCCTGTGTTTCTGCCAGCGAATAATTATTTTGAGTTATTAGAGGGAAAATGAAGCATAACATTTGCATGATTTCCTTCATACCACGGAACTGAGTTGACAATTTACAATTAAAAGGGAAAAAATCATCACACAAATTTTCAAGATCTCAAAACAAAGAAATGATATTGTTTCCCTCCTTCTTCCCACATATTGCTGACCCAGTTGTAAATTTCCCAGGAGTGTCATAAGTCACTTAAATAGGAAGGTACAACTTTTAGTACTTTCAGAATACCTGTGACTGGACATGATTCTCACATCTGCCATAATTTTGTTCACAAGGTAGAAATGGAGAGTGGGAAAGTTGATAACCTCAACTTGGAGTTCAAGTGAAGTGGAGAGATTTTCCCCTTGTTATGTTCCTTACCTCCCCCCAATTCCTTTATGGTGAATACAAATGAGGGCTCATTTATTGAGTGGATCATTTGTTCATTCAATAAATATTTATTATGGGCCCCAAAGTAGTAAGTTCCTGAGGGAAGATTATGGAAGTCCCTGTGCTCATGGAACTGGAGACAATAAGCAGAGAGACAACTTAATATGTAAAATCACATGGACTTATACTCACGGGTTGCTTATCTACTAGCCCATATTCTGTGATACGTGTTACCAGGTTATTTCATTATTATGCGAACATCAGACTAATGAATTAGGATTGCTGTGATGTCATTAAGTGGTAAAATTTTACAGGAATACTCTCATATGTGTTCCATGGTTTACTGACACATCATTATGTCATATGACTGTGTAAAGGAAACACTGGATGAGATGGCAGATGCTTTTTAAGAGCTCTACATTTAGTGCTCAGGGAGTGTAAGGAGAGAGACCCATTTAAACTGAATAAGAAGGGGTTGAGAAAAACAACCTGAGGGAGTTTGTCCCCCCTCAATTTGGGGGCTTAGATATCTGTGACCATTTTGTCCTTTATAGCAGTGAGTCTCAAAGTAGGAAGCTGATTTGAGGAATCTGTATAAATATGTACACATATGAATATTCATCTGCATCCCTAGTGATTCTAATAAGTATTACATCTCAGAGCTTAGGCATCTGGGCTCTTATTTAGGGATGGATTGCTATATTGCTTTGATTTCTCCTCAAATCAAGGAAGTTACCTGTTGGGCCAGCAGAGCTTGCATGGTGGGTAGCTGCATTTAAGGGAAGGAGTCCAATTAGACAGGGGAGATCTGGTTCTCCAATAAACTTGGAGTCTCATTGGGGACTCATTGCATCTGCGATTTTCTAGAGGGATCAATGGAGGACTTGGTTCCTTAAGCTGCTTCTCAGGGGTTTGCTGGGCAAGGCTTTGGATTATTACTTCTTCACAGTAATTCTTCTTTTGACTGATTACTTATTGGGGGTTACATGTGTGATTTCCCTAGCAAAAAGGCTCTGCTTCTAAGTAGTTAAACACTATGAAGTGGTGGATCAGGAGCCTAGAACAATATTTCCAAAGACCAGGCAAGGTGCAGATACTCAAATAAAATTCTAGGCATGAGAAATGCTAGGTGAAATCCTGGTAGCCACGCTAAAGCTTTAAGTTAAGTTTGATAATGCTTGGTTAATATATTCAATGTACATATGTCTTCTTTCCATAGAACAAGACAAACAGTGAAATCATGATTAATAATAACTTCCATTACCAAAGAACCATTAAGTTTTAGTACATACTTCATACCATTTATTCTGCATAATGTATCATCAAGGAAGTATTAATATTTTGGTTTACAAGTGTATAAACTGAAATCTAGAAATATTAAATAATGGCCCAGTGTCCCTTTGTAGACCAAGAACTTGAACCCTATGTTTGGTTCCATAGCTCGTGTTGTGAATCACACCTTTCAACAGATCCTACATTAGAACATGTAGGACTCTTTCTTCAGTAGTGAGAACTAAAGAAAAGTTGAAGAAGTACTACTAGTGATAGTCACCTCGTTCCCATCACAGCTTTTAATACAGTTTGAAAATCAGTTTGGATGAATCATCTTGTAATAAAGACTGAGGGAAAGAATAAAGAGATCACCTCCTTAAGTCTCCATCTAGCTCAGATTGTAAGAAATCATGGTGGTACAACTGCCTGCTCAATGATGTAATGAGGGTAGGATTGTGAGGACAGGAAGCATGCAAGATTAAGAAATCCTTCCAATTTCGCCAAGTCTTACCTAACAAAAACAATTATTTTAATACGTATTTTGTGCTTTTACCATCTTACTGCTCCATAACCAGGTAAAATATCTACTTGCTATCTGGTTAACAGTGTGTGGCCAATGTTTTTAGAACTGAAATTTCTCCAGCCGTAAATGATGTCTTGTTTACAGAAATGTCTGGAGCCTAAGAAAAGTCTATTCCGTTGTACCCAAGGGTACTGACTTCTTACAGCCATGTTCCCTGAATGGGTACTACTTCTGTTATCCTGATTTAATTATTTGGTTTGAATTCTCTCTCATGCACTAGATTCATGATGAGTCCAAATAAACAACAACAACAACAACAAAATTCGTCTAATGGCTATTTAAGTGTATATTTAGATTTGGGTTTCATTTTCCATAACTGATTTTTTTTTTTGGTTCAGTATAAAATTAGACACAGTAACAATGCCTAACAATGCCCCAATGGTTTAGATGCTAAAAAGAGAAAGGTTTGCAGTAGGTCTTTCCTTTTAAAATGGGAATTTTCTGGCAAATGTCGGAGTCTCAGTAGGCATAAGTCACATGTACAAAATGGATAACACGATTTATGATGAAACTGTGTAACTGAGTTGTGAGTGTCAATGAATAAAAGCAGCTTAACATTGCCCAGATTTCAGTTTTTAGTGGGTAGAAACTTATAATGTAATTGAGAACTAAACAGCATTGGGGTCTACAGTTTTCTCATCCAAGGTTTGGCTCACCTGCTGACAAAAGCAAGTTTTGTGTCACACAACATGATTTTTTTTCCCACTAGGTAAAAGATAGAAAAGCTGATGACCATTATTTTCCTTGAGTGGTATGTAAGAAAATTACTTATATAGAATCTGGTACCTGGTTATGTTTTTAATTAATGCTTGACAATGAATCACTAATAAGAAGGGAGAAACAAACAACTTCAAAAATATCCTGTCTATAGCATTAACTTACACATATACTCTTAGGACATAATTATTCTGCCATGTTATAAGATTGATCTCTTGTTCTTGGGTAATAGTAATATTCTTAGTAAAACAATATTAGGAACATAAAGATTCCTGTGCTACTCAGTTTTAAAATATACAATTTATCATTCAGGGATTGGCAAACTCTATAAAGGGCCTGATTCTAACTGTTTTAGGAATTGCAGGCAGCACAGAGTTCGTCTTATTTTTTTTTCTTTTTTCTTCCTTCCTTTCTCTGTTGCCACCACTCCCTCCCTTCTCTCTTCATTCCTTCTTTTCTTTCTCCATAGAAATGTGAAAACATTCTCACTCAAGAGCCATACATAAACAGGCTGTGGGCCTATTAATCCCATTCACTTTTCTTGAGTATTATGTAATCATAGTGCTCTACCTAGGAAACTGTGGAGTCCAGAAGCTAGGACTATGGTGAGAATGCAAATAGGATTGATTAGTTTTATAATTAAGAAAGGATTAGCTCCAAAATTGTGGATGCCTGAGTGCCCACCAGGAGATCCATTTTCTCTATCTACTTAGCTGTGACTTACAACTTGGGCAAATCAGAGAGATGAAACCTTTTTGGACCTACCCATTTTATTTCTGAAGGCATTAAAAAAAAACCAACACTCTGAGTCAAAGGGGGTGAAGTTGTATTTCAGTTCTCTATTATCTCCACCGATTTTATTTTTATAATACAGTACGTTTGTAAATTTTTTGAAGCTCATGGGGTATGATATGGAGATACAGCTTGAACTTCCAATCAGTTGCCTGTCTACAAATATAGACAACTCACTGTTCTCGGCCCCATGGTTTGATGCATGATATATTTGTCCATTTTAAAGTCTAACATAAAAAGGGGTATCTAGGTTAACTATTTTGAATGATCTGACTCCTTTATTCCTCATTTGTATAGATACTTGAATTGGCCATTATGGAAATTCAAGGCAATGTATTTTGGGTTACCTAAAATTATGGAGTCATTTTTATTTTTGTTGTTGTTGTAGATAAACATAAATAAATAAAGATATCATGTCTATATGGTGCTGAGGATCAAACCTGGTGCCTCACACATGCTAGGAAAGCACTTTACCACTGAGCTATACCCCTAGCCCTCTTGTTTTGTTTTTAAGGTAAAAATAATATTGATTACTTTGTTTGCTCTCACAATATCCCTGATTTACTAAAGAATATTTTTTCCTTAGTCTAGTTACCAATTGAAAAGGAAAAACAGCTAAGACCCTTGCCCTAAGACATAGGTAGGAACATATGTTGGTGTTAAGAGAATCTGTATAGTAAAAGTCAAAATAGGAATGACATAGACATTTTATAAAGCCTATTAGAAAGGACACAAAACATACAGGAAACCCCAGCTCTGAAAAACAGCCCAAACAATGTGATTGCAGAAAATCCAAAGATTCCCAATGTTATTTTTTTTTAATATTTATTTTTTAGTTTTACGTGGACACAATATCTTTATTTTACACTTCTGTGATGCTGAGGATTGAACCCAGTGCCTCATGCATGGTAGGTGAGCACTCTACCACTGAGCCACAATCCCACCAGCCCAAAGATTCGCAATTTTAAAAAGTACTTTGTAGAGTCTGTTAGTGCCCTGATGAAGAATAAATTTTATTTCGCTACCATGAAGTTGATTATTCATTAAGGCATTTGATGTTTTTTCTCCCCCATATGTGCACATTAGCAAAGGTATTTAATATAGTTTTTATTTACCATAACATTATTTGGGTTAAAGATATTTAAGAGTAGGTTGGGGCATAGATACTCACCCAAATATGATGATGAAGCCTCAGCCAGATGGGATCGCTTTAACACGCACTTCCTAGATCTTTCAGCTAATCTCTTTTTCCCAGCTGATGTTAGTAGACACAATTATACTGGTTCTTAACTTGATAATAAGAGGCAGCCTTTATATTCAGTTAGCCCTCTGTCTTTGTATCAAACTTACTTCTCAAACACCTTCTTGAAAACAAATAAAGTTGAATAAATTATACCATGTGACTGGATCCATTTGTGGGGCGGTAGAGGGGCATGGCTGTTTGATAAAAGTTAAATCAGAAAGCAAAGCTGTAGAATAACAAATAATCTTCCCCCATCAACATGAGTGGCAAGACATTAAAACAAGTTGAAATTCTGTGATTGTGCCCAGGATGTTTTAGCATTTGAGAAAATCCCCCAGGTTGTCAATTGCTCCTTGCTAATTCTGCAGTAACCAGCTCTCTGCCCTGGAATGAGTATTGAAAGAGAACAAAAACCCAGCAGTCTCAGTCACAGAAAGCAGCCATCTATGGTTAACTTCAGCAGAACCAGGTGCCGAAGTGACTCAGAAGTGATGGTACACAAAATAAAAAGGAATTGTCAGCAAGCACCACAAAAGAGAAACCTAACAACTTAGGAGTAAAACGTACAACAGAATGAAAGGAAGAGAATGTCTGACTACTCACAGAAAAATGCGCTCCATGATCTTAATTGCTCGAAATTGGGAGTTTAAGGGTTCATTATTGAAAAGTTAAGCCTTTTATGCATTAAAAAAAAAAAAAAAACACAGAAGGTCTGAACAAAGTGTTAACAAGCAAGCAGGGGCACTTCTGTTAGCCTCAAATTACCTAGGAGGACAATACATATTGAGCAAATGAGTTAGGGAGCAAATGCTTTAATTACTACCCAATGTGTTCTTTGTCCTTCTTCCACCAGTGAATGATTTGTTCAACATTTGTTCCCCAGGAAGAGGCCCTCAAATTATATAATTGCATTTTCCTTTCTTCCCACATAAGGATTCTATGATAAAAAGTTTATCTGGAAGGAGAAGGAGACAACTACTTTTCTACTGCTTTTACTGATTAGCCAAGCACAAGAGCTTGAACAATTCGGCTAATAATTGAATTGTAACTTTGACAACCCAACACCATTGCTTGATTTACACGTCCACACACACACATGGGTGAGGCAGAGGCAGATGGATGTGGTCCATAGGGTCCTGAAAAGAATTCCAGAGAACAGGGATTATAGGACAAAATCAGTAGAATCCATTGCATGCTTCTGAGCAAGTTCTGCCATCTTTGTGTGCGTAGGTGCTTCATTATCAGAGTGGACACACAATAACTGCCCTACCAAGATCAGTGCAGAATAGAGAAATGTACAGGGAAGTCATTGCATGTCTTGACAAAGCATTTTACTAGATATATAAGTGTAGAGACTTGTTCAAAAGATGGCTTATAAGGATGTTTTCATGTAAAAAAAAACTCAACTATTTCTTGGAATACTCCTTTGGACATTCTGATTTTGGAATCCTCTCCACCCTCCTTTTCTCCATTTTTCCTGAACAAATTATTCTCCTACTGACCTCTATGTTGGTAATTCCATTCCCATTTTACCAAGGAACCCTCTCAGGTCTTCTTTTAAAGTTTGTGGCAAGGCTGCCTCTTCATAGTACTTCCACAGCTCACACCTTAGTCCTGTCCCCTTCATTGCTCACTGGACTAATCTAACTCATTCCTTACCATGTCCTACAGAGCCCTGTAGTGACAGGTGACAAATTGCTTTTTCTGTGTAAACTGAGTCAAGGATGTTTTTTCCATTTTTAAATGATTGTCACATCAAAGTTATATATGATTCAAATTTTAATGTTCATAAATAAGGTGTGAGAGGACACAGCCACAATTACTTATTTACATATTGCTACAGTTTGGCTCTAGAATGTTCCCCAAAGATCTCTGTGCTAAAGTTTAGGTCCCCAGTTTGGTGCTGTTTGAAGGTAGTGGAGTCTTTTAGTGGGAGGGCCTAGTGGGCAGTCTTCAGGTCATAGGGGCATCCCTTTGAGGGACAGAGTGGGCACAAGCCTCCTTATTTCTCTTTTCCTCCTGGACATGAGAGGAATGGGTTTGCTTAAGGACATGTTCCTACACCCCACTAGAGGCCCCAAAACAATGTGTCTGCCTGGTATTGACTAGAAACTCCAAAACTCTCAGCCCGAACAAATCTTTTTTTTTTTTTTTTTTTTTTTTAATAAGTGGATTGCCCAGGTATTTGCTATAGTGGAGGAAAGCAAACACATGCTGTTTATGGGAGTTTTCCTTCACACTACAGCTCAAGATTGAGTTATTCTTCCATAAACCTTATGGAGGGATCCTCTTCTTCCCACCATTCTTCTGATATTTTGCTCCAACTTTCTATTCTGTAAGCTTGTTCCTGCCACAAGGCTTTTCATGCTGATTCTTCTTGCCCTTTGATCTGTTTCTCTGACTCTGCCATAACTTCCTCTCTCACACATCTCAAATCTGCTACCTTTCACAGAGGCCTTCCTTGATCACCAGAGAGAAAACAGCAGTATTAACTAATGAGAATAGCAAACAAGAGATTTCTAAGGTACAATTCATGGTTTGTCTGAGTTCAAATCCTTTCTATTTCAGATATTGAGTGTTTTAATAGGTAAAAGTCTGACATTAAATCTGATATTAAATATCCAGTGGCTCAGATGTAGTTTAGAAGACAAATTAGGAATTAAGAGTGCCATGCTTTTCTTTTTCCAGCTCTTCAAAGGGCTGAGTATGTGACACTGGACAAATAATTTACTCTAATAGAGCATCAGTTTTCTCTTCAACAATTTAACAGTTATTGCCCTTGTCTGGCATAATAATTATGATGGTTAACAATAGGCATAAACCTTACATTAAACAACACAATGAAAACGCAAAAACCTAGCATTCATGCAACACATTATGGCATGGACTGTGCTCATCAAGATTTCAGTTTTCATTTCTCAGCACCAGAACTAAGGCACACTTTCATGAAAACTTGCCAAATGCATGTCTACCAATGGTGCCTGTATAATGGTTATCATTAAAAACAAGTATCAAAAACTGGTTGGCTTAAACAACAAAAGTGTTGGCAAGGCCAACTCCTTCTGAAACCTATATGGGTATTCCTTTCATGCCTTTTCTAGATTCTGAAGGTTTGATGGAAAAAAAAAATTATGCTTTCCATGGTTGATTAACTCTGGTCTCTGTCTTCGTTGTCACAAAGTATCTGCCTGTGTGTCTCTGTCTTCACATGACTATCTTGAGAGAATCTCTCAGATGGGATCAGGTACCAACCTTACTCCACTGTGATCTCATGTTAACTAATTATATCTGCAATAACTCATTTTCAAATAAGTTCATCTTGTGAGAGAATAGATATCAGGGCTCTGTTATGATTTGGATGTGAAGTGTCCCCCAAAAGCTCACATGTGTGAGACAATGCAAGAAGGTTCACAGGAGAAATGATAGGGTTGTAAGAGTCGTAATCCAATCAGTAAATTAATCCCCTGTCAGGTATTAGTTGAGTGGTAACTGAAGTGGTAGGGTGTGGCTGGAGGAGGTGGGGATTAGGGCGTGGCTATGGGGTATATATTTTGTGCATTTGAAAGTGGAGATTGTCTCTCTGTGCTTCTTGGTCATCATGTGAGCCACTTCCCTCTGCCACTTACTTCTGCCTTGATATTCTGCCTCACTGAGCCCTGAGGAATGGAGCCAGCTTTCTATGGACTAAGACCTCTGAAACCTGAGCCCTCAAATAAACCTTTTCTCCTCTACAATTGTTTTGGTAAGTTTTTTTGTTTTTTGTTTTTTTTTTTAATGAAAAAACGTTGACTGCAACAGACTCCAAATATTTTTTTCTGGGTGTTGGGGACACAATTCAATCCACAACAGTACCTAACACTGTAGGGGAAGGATCTCCACTCTAACATGGGGGATGGATATCAACAAACAGGCACCATTTTTGCCTAATTTCTTTCAGTGTTGTTTACTTCCTCCTCCTATCCCTTGTTCAAAGTTGGCATTGAAGAATAAGAATGAACCACTGATGGCCTACCTACCTACCCTCTGCATGAAGCTAACAAACTATGCTCATCATTGGAAGCCCCAGTCAGCTAACAGGGGAAGACTGGAATTGGGAGATTGTTAGGCTAGAATCTTGTCCATGTATTCCATAGTAGAAACCTCATGAAGTGCTATTGCTTCAGAGCTTCCAATTTTAAAAGTGAATGTGTGAGATGTGAATGTATTGATCGTTTATTAAAAGAATATGATAACCTAAGAGCATGTTGTAAATAGACATATATAGAAAAGTCAAAGAACTTGACTTGGAATAACTTATTCCTTAATTTTTAAACATTTTCTGGGACATGAGAGACATGGATATACATCAACATACTTATAAATGAAATTTACAGTAATGGTACTGGAATTAAGTACTGTATAAATCCTTCCACAAACAGCAATAGTTTAAAGACAGTGTGATATATCCAAAAGTAAACAAAACTAAGAGTTTATTCTTTTTTTTTGGGGGGGGGGGTTACTGGGGATTGAACTCAGGGGCACTTGACCACTAAGTCACATCCTCAGCCCTATTTTGTATTTTATTAGAGACAGGATCTCACTGAGTTGCTTAGCACCTCACCATTACTGAGGCTGGCTTGGAACTCGCAATCCTCCTGCCTCAGCCCCTTGACCCACTGGGATTACAGGTATGCACCACTGCGCCCAGCCTAAGAGTTTATTCTTAAGCACACATGCATGTGCGCATGCACACACACACACACACACACAATTAGAAAGGGCAAAAATTATGTGTTTATTGTCCAGGATATTTCCCAATTCCCAGGGTTATGGTAATGGAAAATGGTGAATAAACATAGTCTTGGTCAGAGAATGTTGGCAGAAATCAGAGTTCAGGGCTGGAAAACCAGCTGGGAATAGAAAGATGAAATCTTGAGAGCAAGACAATACCAGAAGAATAAAACCAAAAACCCAGAATGTCTGGCTGACAGATAAAAGTACATATGGGGAAGGGAGATTCTATGGAGTCCAGCAATAAAGCAGGAAGAGGTCAGAGACAAATCTATTCTTAAAAGATAAAAGACACATGGAGCAAGATATGTAATTTTACTGCTTTCTAAGCTGAATCAACTTTCCAGTTGTACAAAATATAGGCAGCAGGAAGCTGCACCTCAGGGGTTTGAAGTGTTAGAAGTGAGATCCCAAGGATATGTCTGCAGTATCTGGATTTAGAAGACAAGTTCTAGAAGCAAAGTACCACATAAAAATGGCATGCCCCAAAGTATGAGTAACATCTTTGTTCAAATCCATGCTGGTCAAATTACACAGTCATAGGGGTGGCCTTCAGAAGCCCAGACTAATAAAAGTAGCATGTGTAAACCATAACAACAGAAAAGAGACAACAGTGGCTGAAAAGGGAAGTATTTCAGTCATGTCCAGGCAAATTAATTGAATACTGCAGTAAAGGCACATCAAGCCTCAGAACACTACAGAATCCATGGATATAAAAGTATACCTAATTTATAATCAAAAGTTACTAGATACCTAGGGAAACAGGATAATCTGACCCATAAATAGGAGCAGAGATAATAATCAGAAGCTGATTTCCAATGGTCCTGGGTGCCAGATTTAGCTGATAAAGACTTTTATATCAGTGATTATAAAATATTCAAGGAATTCAAAACAGTATGATTGTCACAAGTGAAAACAAAAGGGAATCTGAAGTGAGAAATCTACAGAAAAAAATACAAAACTTTTTATCAATCAACATTTTATTGATAAAATTCTTTAGTTATTGCCTTTCTTAATTATATGTTGGTGCTCGGAGACAAGGAATTTTGCTTAAGGTATATTACTTGATTCTTTGAACTTTTAGTAAGTTGCCAAACATCATATGTGTCTCCATAATTAAAAAATATTTTAAATGATCTAATTTAAATATTAATCAACAACTTGATTAAACATTCCTTTAATTTTTATGAAGTCATAAACTAGGAAACTTGAAACTTGCAAAAGGATTTATTCCCTTGTAGTTAGGATATTAATCACAAATGACAAGTGATTTTCTTAATTTCTCGGAAGTTTACAAGAACAGGTTTATGAGAATTTACCTAATGATTAATAATGTCATCAATTATACCTGTTACTCTTTTATTTCAGCACCTTACTTAATCTGACATGCTTTGTAAGTGTTGGAGAGTATGAATAGTATTAACTTTACAAACCTTGGATAGCATACTTTTATAAATTACTTTTGTTGCAGATATATATATATATATATATATCCATGTGTCTTTTATCTTTTAAGAATAGATTTGTCTCTGACCTCTTCCTGCTTTATTGCTGGACTCCATAGAATCTCCCTTCCCCATATGTACTTTTATCTGTCAGCCAGACATTCTGGGTTTTTGGTTTTATTCTTCTGGTATTGTCTTGCTCTCAAGATTTCAGATATATATATATAAATAAAATAGAATTGTATCCCATGAAATGTAAAGGAAGGTGTTCAGGCTAAAAAATACTTTATTTCTCTTAAATCTTTAAATGATAAATGATTGCTTCAAGAAAACATAATAAAATTACTTATGGATGAGCTCAAATGTTTGTGTGTATATATATATATACATATATACATATATATATATATATACTTAGTATATAAAAGACATATATATATATAAGTGTATATAATTTTTTAAAAATGCTGATGCTGTAGATTCAATTGGACAAATCATTCTTCATTCTCCTAAAAATAGAAATATGAGAACTAAAACATCAATAAACTTTAAAAATTTATTAGCTGTACTCAACAACAGATTGAAAATGACAAAATAATGTATCAATAAACTTAAAGATAGATGAATACAAATCACCTGGTCTGAAATACAGAGAACAGAGGTGGAAAGAAATAAATAGAACCTCAGAGATCTGTGGGAGTATATCAATCATATTTTAATATATATAATTGAAGTTTCAAAAGAAGAAAGAAATGATCACAACATTTAAAAAATAATAATAAATAATGGCGAAATTTCCCCTAAACTTGATAGAGAACATGAAATTCAGATAAGAAAATTAAATAATTTTAAGCAAGATTTAAAAAGGGAAAATCATTCCTAAACACATTGTAGTTAGACTTTTGAAATACAAAGATAACAAAAATATCTTGAACTCAGTTAGAGAAAACACATACATGGATTACAGGGAGGAATGCTATGATTGACTCCTGACTTCTCCACAAAATTATGGAAGACAGATGATGTTGGAATGAGAAAGTAAAAGAGCTGGGGGGAGGGGAGAAGCACTTAGTGATGAATTCTCTGTTTAGTAGTTTAGTAAAGATGTCGGGGAGTAGGGAGGAGAATAAAAAAGAAAAAAATTAAAGATGAAATTAAAACAGTTTTAGATAATCAGAAAGTGAAAAAATTCATTACTAACAGAATTATATCTCATGAAATGTAAAGGAAGGTGTTCAGGCTAAAAGATTCTTTATTTCTCTTAAATCTTTAAAAAGATAAATGATTGTTTCAAGAAAATATAATAAAATGACTTATGGATGAGCTCAAATGTATACAAAGGTTTATGTAAAAGCAAAGCTTAAAAGATGATAAGTAGAAATGCGTGGATCAAATTTTAATGTTAACTTGGAGTAGATTGTTAAGTTTAAAGCATATATTGCAGTTCTTCAAGCAATCACAGGAAAATAATGCAGAGAGATGTAATTAGAAAACCAATTTTCAAAAACTTTTAATACAAAAGATGAAAGGGAAAACTAACCAAAACAGACTATTACTAGAAAAATGATGAACCATAATGGGTAAAATTTAACATAGTAAAAATAGATGACAATTACATATTTATAAACATCTACTAACAACAACAACAACAACAACAAAACACAAAAAAAATTCTGAGAGAAGCATACAAATCCACAATCATGAATGGGTGCTTTATACCACTCAGAAATTTCTATATCAGATAGAGAAAAAAAATTACTAAGAAAATAGAAGATTATGAGGACACTAGTAACCTAAGTAGCAATTATAGAACACTGTACTAAATAATGTGGAATGCACAATCTCTTTACGTACATCTGGAGTGTTCATCAAGATAAGAAATGCACTGTGAAATAAATCAAAAGATCTTATTGAGTATGATCTCTGAACAAAATGAAATTAAATTAGAAAGCAGGTACTCCAAACATTGAGAAAAGCCTCAAGTGTCTGGAAATTAAATAATATACTTCTCCAAAATCAATGTGAAAATGAAGCAATTGCAAAACAAATGAGAAATTATTTTGATTCAAGTAATAATGAAATTAAAATGAATAAAATTGTGGGATGTAGCTAATGTGATGATTGGTGGGGAGGGAATTTGCAGCTTTAAATGTATATGTTAGAAAATGAAGAAAGCGCTAATTATGCAAATTTCTACCACAACAGCAGGAACATTGATTTCCACACTATAAATCCTGAAACCTTCCAATATGTGACCTTAGAAGGTGAAAGAAACTTTTCAGGTGTGGCTGATTCCTTGAGATAGGGAGATTATCCTGGAATATTCAGTTGGACCTACTATAATTGCATGGGTCTGTAAAAATACTCAAAAGTTCAGTTGAGTCCAAAACATAAGATAGGAGAAGAGGGGGGATATTTAAAGTGTGCAACAGAGCTGTCACAGTGTAACTGGCTTTGAAGACCAGAGATTAGTCCACAAGCCAGAAGTGGTCGTGACATCTAGACACAGTGGACAATAACCAGCAGAGAAACCAGGATCTCAGGTCTACAAACTGCAAGGAAATGAATCCTTCCTTAGAGTTTCCAAAATGGAATGCATCCCTGCTGGCACTTTGACCTTACTCTGGGGTAACCTATGTCAGACTTCTGATCTACAGAGCTGTAAAATAACCCATTTGTATTAGGAAAGCCACTAAATTTATGGTAATTTGTTATGGCAGAAACACATCTAATAGATGGATTTTAAAAGAGTTAGAACCCACAAACTACTAGTATTAACAACAAGAGTGGATTTGACTCTAGACTGCTAGTCTACAAGGATAAAAAGATAATGAACATTTTGTGGCAATAGTTGTGATAACAGATGGAATATCCAAATCCTCTGAATCTTATAAATGACCAAAGGAAGCATGAGAGGAAATGGAAGATTTAAATCACCCCTAACTGTTAGTCTAACTACTAACAGAACTGAATTTGTAATTTAAATTCTTCCCACAAAGAAAATTCCTGGGCCAGAAACATATTAGTAAATTCCATTGAACATTTAGGGAAATAAAAGAATACTAGTCCTACACGAAATATTTCATAAAACTCAGGAGGAAGGAATGCTTTCTAATCTATGTAATGAGACTAGCTTTAGTCTGATACCATGCCAAAGGCATTAGAGGAAAGGTAGATGCCCATCAGTATTCCTCATGAGTTATAGACACACACATCCTTAACATTAGCAAATCAAATCCTTAGCACACAGGCACGTGCGCGCGCACACACACACACACAAACACACACACAAACACAAGACAGCACCTGTTCATGTGAAACCTCTCTGCAAACCAGGTATACAATGGGACTTCCTGGGTGTGGTAAAGTGTATGTTTGAAAGCCTTTTGTACCTGATGGAGGGAAACTGGCAACAGATTCAAGAAGGATACTCTCACACTTTCTATTGAAGAGTTTACTGGAAGTTCTAGGTATTTCAAAGACTTAAGAAAAAGATTAGAAAGGATGAGGTGTTTTCATCAGGGATGATATGGTATTTAGCTAGTTCTAAGAAATATGTATAAAAACATGTCCACAAGAACTGACAGGTGAATTTGTCAAGGACACAGTATAAGAGGTTATTATACAAAAACCAATAGTCTTTATATAATAGACGCAAACCCTTGGAAAATGAAATAAGAAATGCAATTCCACTTGAATAACATCCAAAAACATTTTATCTATAGGGATAAATTTAACAAATGGTGAAACATTTGTGTGCTAAAACACTACAATCCATTACTTATAAATTTAAAAAACTACTAAATACATGGAGAACAACTAAATAACTGTTTATGGTTGGAAGACTTAATATAGTTAAAATGTCAGTTCTCTAAATTAAACTATATATCCAATGCAATTCTAATAAGAATTTTATTAGGAGCTGGGGATGGGGTGCATGCCTATAAGCCTGGCTACTCAGGAGGCTGAGGCAGGAGGATTACAAGCTTGAGGGCAGCCTCAGCAATTTAGTTAGACCCTGCCTAAAAACAAACAAACAAAGAAACAAACAAAAAAATTAAAAGGGCTGCAAATGTAGCTCAGTGGTAGAGAGTCACTCAGTTTGATCCCCTGTATTGGGAAAAAGAAATTTCAGCAAGGTTTTTAGTGGGGAAAAACATTTCACAATCTAATTCTAACATTTACATAGAAATGAGAACAAGTTTCATTAGCCAAAGCAATTTTTAAAAGGAAAACAAAGTTGGGGAATTTATAGTACTTGTTCTCAAGGTGTAACATAAAGCTAGGGTCATCAATACATTATGGAATTAGTGAAGTAGACACATAAATGAATGGTACAGAATAGAGATTCCCCTAAATACCCAATACATATACTTTCAGTTGATTTTGAAAAGTAACATATATGATTACATGGAGGAAAGAATAGTCTTTTCAGTAATGGGGCTGGACCATTAGCTGTTCATAGAAAAAAATGAACCCTGATGATCATCTCATACCAAACATGAAAATTAAAGGAATAGGAAAGACAGAATATATCAGACATAACTTTTCTATGTTCATATATGAATATACAGCCAGTTAAATTCCACATCATGTACAAACACAAGAATGGGATTCTATTTAGCATAAGTTATACCCCATGTATGTATAATATGTCAAAATACACTCTTATGTCATATATATCTAAAAAGAATAAAAACTTTTGAAAAATACAGAGATGTATACATAGAGACAGAAATTATAAAACTAAGAGAAAATCTTTGTTGTGTTCAAGCAAAGATTTCTTAGAACAAAATAATATGAATCATAATAAAATATTAGTTATATGATGTGTTGGTAATTTGGATTTGTTCAAATAAAGTTCTCCTTGAAAGTTGCCATTAAAAAAGCACAGAGAGAAATTCACATGTGGGGGATATGATATTTTCAATGCAGATATCTGAAAAGTGGTTTCTATCCATAATATAAAATAACGCCTACAACTCAATATAAGATAACAGACAGAATACAATAAATTAACTGAACAAAAGACTTAAGACAAAAGACATTTCATACAAAACCAATGTGCACATGAAAGGAAAGTCAATGCCATTTGTTCTCAAGAGAGTGCTGATTAAAACCACAGTGAGGTTCTACCATCAATTCATTAGAATGGGTACAATCGAAACGACTGGCAATACCAACTGTTGGCAAAGATGCCCAGCAACCAAAACACTAACACATTACTGGTGGAGTCATACAATTTTACAACCACTTTGGAAAACTGCCTTGTTTTTCTTATATAGTTAAACACACATTCACCATACGATGATTTTCACTTTCAGCTATTTCAAACCTTAGAGAAATGCATAACCCTGCTCACACAGACTGGCATGTGAATGCTCAAAATAATTCCCCAATGGAAATTACAGAAATATTCATCAATAGGTGAATGGATTAAAAAGTTGTAGAGCATACATAAAATGAGGTACTCCTCTGCAATTAAAAAATAAATCTACTGAGGAACTCAACTACCTGTGTGAATCTCAAAGGCATTATGCTAAGTGAAAGAAGCCAGGCACCAAAAAAAAAAAAAAAAAAATCACATGCTGTGTGATTTCATTTATATAACATTGTACAAAATGTAAATTACTCTATAGTGACAAACTAAACCAGTGATTGCCAAGGGCTGGATTTGGGGGAAAGAGTTGATGGCTCAGAGGCACCAGGAAACTTCAGATTGAATGGAAATTTTCTGCATCTTGATTGGGTGCTGGTTTCACAGCTGTACATGTAAATGAAAACTCATCATATAATTCAAGCAATGGTTTGAAAAGCACCCAGAAAATGTCAGATTATATGGGATGGTTTAAGGAGAGCATTGTTCTTTTTTTCTTGGGTAATCAGTTAAAAGTATCCCAACAGCTATTGCATTCTTAGTACACACTGTTTTCTTGTGATTTTTCTTTATGGCCATGTGGATACTACTACCATGTCAATGGACAGAGAAAAGTATATGAGATCAAGGGAAGTGCATAAGCATACATCAACTTGGCACAAATGTGGAGGTTAGATGTGTATCTATTAATTGGCAACTCTCTTGTGTTTAAATCTCTGGCTCACACTGCTTGCCATGGCTAAGCAAGTTGCCCATCTGGGAAGTTGTCCATCTTCTACTAGGATGGGACTACAGATTATACTGTTGGATGAGGTCATTTCCTTTCTATAAAAATGTGGTGACAGAGCTCAAGATTGAGCAGCAAAATCCATGGGTGATGAGGTATGAGGCTCCACAATTCTGAAATCCCATTCACTACTTCTCATTTCTTTTACAGTTAAAACAATTTAGCTGTTATGACTACTTGTATCAATATTTTTTTTAAAAAGCACAGCAAATGGAAAAAATGCATGTGAATACAGAAAAAGAACTGAAGTAAGTATAGAAAATGAAGAATATGCTGGCTTCAGGAGGTCAGAAACAATATGTTGTAATTTTTCTTGATCACAGTAGCCTAACACAATGCTAAGTTCATCGCAGGCTAATTAATCAAATTACTTTTGCCATCCTACCAGCTGAACTTTTACTACACTGTAATTCCCTGGATGACCAAGGTGTGGCTTTTTCATGTTCCCTTTTCCCATAGATTCTGACTTATTGCCTGTTGTATAATTGATGCTCAGTAAACATTTAGAAAGAATTAAGCAAAAGTCGAGTGTTGTAGTTTCAGAAAGCAATACTTATAGTTTCATGTTGCCTTTTAATTTTCATTCTGGAATCACAGATCATTTTGTCTATGTTGAGAAAAATAACAACATGTACTCTCTTCTTAAGGTATTTTCTGTTTCAACACCTGTGCAATACTAAGGTGAAAACTGTTCCCAAACAGCACAAGAGCTAATGGTAAATGCAGAACTATTGTTAAAGAAGCTTTTTTTTCCCTCTCTGGAAATTGTAATGTCACAGCGTATCAGCAAAAGAAGAAGAAGAAAAGACTTCTGATATTATGTATGCTTAGGTATCAGGACTTGGGGCTATTACTGGTTCTTTATCTATTGAAAAAATGGATAGGGTAAACGTAATTTCAGTGTTATTCAATATTTTATTAATGGGGGAAAGCATCATTTTAACTACAGCAATCTATAGAATTACGGACTGATTACTGGTTCAAATGACAGAGTTCTACAATGAAACCCATAATTTTACATTACATTCTGCAAGAGTTGATGGCAGCTCTTCACTTATAATGGTGTTGCTAGCTTAGAATCTTGTTAATACTAGTAGTCAGAAAGGTTGTGCTTATCCTCTCATATTCTTATTTTGTGCTAGATATAAATTTTTTTTCCAAAGATTTATTGGCCTTTATTCTTTCGGTGTGGATTTTGTTCAATTAGAAATTGCAGAATGAGGCAATTTTTGAATCTCATTTCAAAATTTTAAGAATTAAGGGATGGCAACACAATAAAGAATTGAGTCATTTTTTTTTTTCAAAATGAAGAAATAAGTGCTCTGGTTGGACTTGCATTTAGCTCTTTGTAGCTATTTCTAGTCGCTGATTCTATGGAAAGTCGCTATGGAGTTAGCTGCTTGTTACTGGGCAACAATTTATTCCAATTATAACTGAAATGCTGCTAATAGACAGTTACTGGTGGAGAAGAACAGATTTTAAAAAATGAACTATTAAATCTACAGCATTTTCTTTTGTTGTAAAGAGGCAGAGATTATTCTATCAATTGACATTTTCTAATGTTCTGAGATTTTTTTTGGACATTTCAAGTGATCTGGGGGGGCATGGATGAGGACCCACGGGTGGCAAAGTTCAGAGCTGCTATCTGTAGAAATGACACCATTAGATAAAACAGCTACAGAGACCAGGGACCACATGTCACCAGTGTATGGAATGCCACATTATCTATAAGAGAAATGCAAATTGCATGCAACCTTCAAACACTATAGCAGAGTTTTTTCTTTGGAAAGAGGTTTCAGTGTGTATTTGGTAACTAAATTCTCTTTTTGAAAACCTCTCCATTACATTTCTACATATCTATTGAACAAAAGATAAAGCTGTACACAAACTACCACAGTTTACAAAGAACAACAGAGAATAACAAAATATTATCCTTGATGTTTCCTATGTGCTTTTAAAAGCAAATTAAAGGGTTGGGGGTAGGAAAATCCTACTTCCTAAGTTTCTTGACTCAAATCCAAGCAGACTCATTGACAAGTCTAAACCTTTCCATGTGTCTTTCAGTTTCTGAAGCCAGAACCTGGATAAGCTCAAAGTTTACCACAGGGATATATTCTCAGACATGTTTGGTATAAAACAAAACAAAACAAAATATATTGTTGCTATTTTTCTTCTTTATATATTAAAATCCAATCTAAAATATACTGACCACAGTTGCAAAATTTACATGCACTGAAGAAATAGGAATATATTGATAGCAGGAGATTTAACCTTGAAAACTTTATCTTACTTGTTATCTTACAAGTAACAGTCATACATTTTTAAATGTCTCAACTGAGCTGGTCAGTGGTAAAGGTAGTTTAAAAAAAAAAAGCTGATTGTTGAAAATGTATACTCTCAAGTTTGTTTCTCCCCCACAACAGAATAGCAGTTGAGGACAGTCTCTGTAGTAGCTCCAGGCAGAGTATATAGAAATACTTGTTGAATTTAATTGGGTTGAATTAAAATCTATCCTTTTAAAGAATAAAGTTGGCCTCTCAAGTACCAGGTCCCCAAATGATGTAGGTTCTCCACAGTTGACTGTCTAATGAACTCCTGACGAGTTACAGATGAAAGGGATTAAAATAACTTTCCCAAGCACTTACTTTAGTCTATTTCATTATCTGGACTAAGCAAGTCTACGATAATTACAGTGTTCCTTAAAGAAAGTTTCATCCTTGCACTTCCTGTTTGAGGAGTAAACAGCAAAACAGTTCTGATCTGCAAGGGTCCTATTAAAGCCAATAATACCCCCTGCAAAGCAGTTACTTGGAGAAAGTCGAGAATTCTTTCTGACAGGACACTGAAACTCCAACCTCAAACAATCAACAACTCATTGTCATAGTGCGACAATCTTAGCTCTGTTGCAAGTGGGCAAATAGTCAATTTGCAGAGAGAAGCATCATCAGGGTAGACAGGAATGCTGTTATTACCCATTATAAGTATGACGCGAAGGTCATATATCAGGCAATTACACCTTTTCATTACATGCTAACCTCTCACGGCAGGGAAGCCACGCTTATGACTGCATTAGACAGACAAAGCCTTCAGCTCTTTAAAAAAAAAAAAAAAAAAGGAAAAGCCAAAAAAAAAAAAGATAAAAAAATTAAATTCATTTCTTACCAGCACGTTGCAGTACCAACTCGCTCACAGGAATGTTGCCTTTACAGGTTTCTCTTTTAATTATCCTAGAAGCAGGGAGACAGGGGAAAAAAAAAAAAAAGGCAAAGAAGAAGCAGGGTGGTTAAATTAGCGTGCTGGAATCTTTTCAGTTTGTCGCAGAGTAGAAAAATAAAAAAGGAAAAAAAAAAGGGCTCAGTAATTTAAATTTGCTCTCAGTTCAGCCTGCATCGCTGGGTCCCGCCCCTTCTTCCTGCTGGGTTCTACTACCTGCAAGGCTGGAACTGACAGCTACTGTGCAAACAACAAAAAAAGGCAACAAGCATGCTGGGACCATTCTGTCTGCTGTTTGGGGCTCACTTGTCCTGACAACTAAAAATTATCCGTGGAAAGGTATTCTTCATTTTCTATTTGAAGTGCTTACAGGTAATTCCCTTCCACTTGAACTGATCCACCATAGTTCGTGATAGTGGGGTTTGCTTACTGGTTTTTTTTTTCCTTTTATTTCATTTTTTCTAAATATCTATACAAATGATTATTATTAAAAATACACTTTTGATATAATTTTTTAGTGTCATGCTTTGTATTCCTTATGGCCCCTTCCCCTGCTCCCCAATACATTCTCTCCTGTCTTTTCCTTTATCTCACAAACATTGAAATTTCTAGGAATATGATGATAGGAATACCAAAATTCTTAGAGCTTCCACTTCTCCTTAGACTTTTTTTTTTTTTTGAGCATGTAACGCTGAGAATAATCGATGTGAAAGAGTGCCTAGGTAGAAGTTTTCATAAGCAACAGAAACTTCTTAGAAGGATGCAATAAGAAACATAAAATGTCTGCACAACAACAAAAAGTTTATCCTAACATTCACGAACTAGGCAAATAACTAAAGATCACAGAGATAAACTTATTCTACTTTGCAGATTTAACTTAAGATGTCTCCTATAGAAAAATCACTCGAATTTTAGCAACAGCAACAAAAAATATGTCTCCTATAGAAAATCCCTCTAATTTTAGCAACAGCAACAAAACCCGAACTTTTATATGAAGTACATTGCTAGTTTGTAGTAAAGGAATTATAAAAAATAACAAAACCCCTCAGTCCTCTGTCAGAATGTAAATTGCTCACACAGACTTTCCAATTGGCTTCTCCCTTCTTGCTCTTTTCAGATGAGGGAGCTGTGGGCTCCCTTGGTACTGAAGCTATCACAAGCCTGCAGATCCCATGGACCTTCTACAACTTGGCCTCTTGACCTCAAGGACAGTTTCATAATGGGATGCAGTACCGGTTCTTCTAATAAAGATGGACTTTCCTTGGCTCTTTCTGCTACTCTGAGAGTATCATGATAGTTGGCCTTGTCACATAGTTGGGATGTGGTAGATGTAGGAGTAAAAGATACCACTCTACAGGGTTCTTTGCCACTGGATGAAAACATGGAAGGAGGATATTCCTGATGGTATGATAGTGTTTAATCTGCTATTTGCTTGATAGTCTTTGCATTTTAAAAAATATTCCCCCTTATCACCATTCCTGCCTTACATGTAGAATCCCTTAATGTCACACATGGGCTGTGTTAATGCACTCCACAATCCACAATCTGACTTTCGAAAGCTAAATTATTAATGTAAATTAAATAAATATTTAATCATATAAATTGGCAAATATTTAACTAAATATCAGATACATGTACTCTCACTTGAGGTTATCGTAAAAACAAATTAAAAATGGAAAGGTTTGAGGAGGTGAAATTCAAAAGTACATAATTTCCTTGTATTATAACCTTCATTGGGATTATTTCTTATATTACTGCTATCAATGAATGCCTTTTCTCAGTTCCCACTAACAGCTAAAACATGGAAAATAAGGCAGGTCAAGCACTGAAGAAGCCATGTTGACTTCCCAGGTAGTTAGGCAATCAGCTGTAATCAAACAGTGGTAAATTACACCAACGTGCTAATTATGGTACTTTGTCACAGCATAAGATGCAATAAAACCAACCCATGCCTCAGTTTGGAAAGTGTTATGCCTAGATTTTTCAAAAGATTTAATTGAACAGAAGCATTCTATTTTTTCAAGTGGCTTTGCTTCAATCCTTTTCAAAGAAAAAGTTTCAGGAAAAAAAAAAACTATGGATAACTGAAGAAAAATTAATGATAAGACTTTGTAAAATCAAAATCTTTATGATTATAAATATTTGTGACTAATATGGCAATATTCATTACTTAGAACATGTTAAGAAATATACAGACATACACAGAGTAGCACATATTGATTTATATTATAAAAGTCCGTTTCAAATGAAGAAGAATGAATATTGGTATGGTCATCAATGCTTAATGAGTTTAATTAGCAGACTATTAAGCAGATTAAAACATCTTGACATTGAACTTTAGAGAAGGAATATTTTCATTTAAATAAGGTCAATTAGATTTTAGAAAATGTGTAAAGTACATGGTTCCAGCAACCATTTAACCTGTTACTTGCTCACGGGAAATATATTACATAATTTATACCCATGTAACATATGGAAAACAAACCATTTCAAAAATTAGTTCCTACTGAATCATTGGGAAATTATGTATAGTGATACACAGTTAAGTAGCTTTCAAATCATGGGGATATGTTCAAAGAAATACACTCAACAAGTTTATTGGACATATATTTAAAGAAATTATTGAACTAAGTGTAATATCGCACATTTAAAAAATTCTTATTCAGAGTAACTCAACATCAAGGTGGGAAATGCTACTTATTTTTTTAAAAAAACTGTATGAAATAAATACATTTTAATTTCAGTTATATTAACAATTAAATATAATTTAAAAACTTATTGTATATACTAAATTATTTTATTTTTTGAATAAATGTATCCCTCATTCCAAATCAACTCTCTTAAGTGTGATTTAATGTTTTGCCTTTTGAAGAATGAAACACTGCCTATACTTGATATATGGTGACCCTGAAGTTTTACTGCAATAGTCAACCTATAATGATAAAATTCATGATCTTTTTTCTTCTTCTTTTTTTTTTTTCACTTTTACTGTACTATTTAGCTATCATAATTAACACCTGTAAAACTGGGTGACTAGGAAATATTCATCTGACTCCTGTCATAAAAATAGTCTATGTGCCCGGCACAGTGGTGCATGCCTGTAATCCCAGTGGCTCAGGAGGCTGAGACAGGAGAATTGGGAATTCAAAGCCAGCCTCAGCAACAGGGAGGGGCAAAGCAACTCAGTGAGATCCTGTCTCTAAATAAAATACAAAATAGGGCTGGGGGTGTGGCTCAGTGGCTGAGTGCTTCAGAGTTCAATCCCCATTACCCTCCCCCCCAAAAAATACTATGACTTTGATTCATGGATTGTGTTTTTGACCCATATCTTTATTTTTATACCAATTACATTATGAAAGAAAGATTAATTAGATATTTAACAACATACATATACATAGGCAAAGAATTATTGATTTTAAGGAGATTTTCACACTCATTTCTTTAAGAGCAAGTAGAAATAGAATTGTGAACAATTTCACTCGGTGTTTGGATTATAAAGAAATCTAAACAGAAACTGATATTTGGCCTAAAATACAACAAAGGCCACGAGAATCCCTGAAACTTTGGCTTGAAGCCATTTCCACTTTGCTGCGACATTCTTACATAGACAGGAAGATATGCCACAGATGAACTAGGCTTTTAGATTGAATTTGGTCGGAAGCATAAGGCAACCTGTGCTCACATGGGGTCAGATGGGTAAACTTCACATCCTTGTACTATTGGTACTGGTTTATGTGATACATAAGGTGGCATGACATTTTATTACCATCTAAACATACAGGAAATGATGAGCATACACTATGAGCTATGGAAAATATAAACCAAGAAGCCTGAGTTAGACACAAAGAGCTAGAACATTTTACAGAAATGCCTATTACCTGGTGAAACTGGATGCTAGACTTTTGCATATTGACAAGAAGTGAAGTTTCACATGGAAGAGAAGATGACAAATGTACATGCACATATGTGGATTCTCTTGCCCATCTATGGCATTCAATTTGGCAGGGACTATGCATACATATATAATTTCAAAGGAAAAGATTTTATGGCACACGTATTAAGCTGAGGAAATGCATTCTGGATAACTAAGTAAATAATACGAACTATGTCTTAAACACCCCAGAAATCAGACACGTTTAGCTGTATACTATTGCTTCAAATGGGGCACTAAGTAATGGTCGATACTGGCTTTAACTGGCAGTGTTCTGTCCTTGTTTCTGGACCTTACTTTTAGTTTTGCTTATGAGTTTTCTTGAATTAGAACCTTTATCAATTGACTGAAAAGGAAGTTTCGCCCTCACATCCCACAGATGCTCTGCAAAATGCTCATCGACATAGCTTCTGTTTTCCGATATTGTTAGTAAGGCAGAATTAAATGACTTGCTATTTTGGTACTCTAGCAAAGGAATATAGCATTTCATTCCAAAACTTAGACATTCTTTTCAAGCCACTGGTAAGAAAGTAGTTTTTAGGGCAGTTATTTTTCCCTAGCTATGATTTTCTCTACTTTACAGAACTGATATTCAGTATACTTCCTTATTTGTGGCTTTGATTTTTGGGGTTTCAGTAACCCACAGTCAAGAGTGCTGTGACAATATTAAGTGGAAAATTCTGAAATCAACAATTCATAAGTTTGCAATAACTTTTATTATAGTAGATTATTAGAATTATTCTACTGTGTTATTATTGTTGATCATTTACTGTGCCCAATTTATAAGTTACATAGGACAAAGCAGTATACAGGGTTCAGTATGCTCTACTTTTACTAGGGGTCTTGGAACACACCCATGAATAAGGGGAGAATGTTGAAATGCCCTGGTTTCAGTTCTAAGAAAAAAAATCAGTGAGGCTAATGGGAAAGGTCAGATTTGAAATCTAGAAATGTACTTGATTCTTTTTTTCTGAAATAATTTACCAACTTTATTTATGTTAAAGTAATTTCAAAACTTGGGACAGTAGGTATGATTTTCCTAGACTAAAGTTAATTTTGTCATACAGTTAGTGGTTTATCTGGTAGTTCACTAGATACTACATAGAATAATAGACTTGATTATTTATTTAGACAGAAGTTGAATAATGGATAGTTATGTCTTTATGCCCTTTCTTGTTCTCTTTCTACTGTTTATAGTAAGACATAAACTCTTTAGCATTTCCGTTCCTTGTCAATATGTACCACTGTGGGAAAAACAAAAATATCCACTGCCACCCAAATGAAAAAACAAGCAAATGATTTCCAAGTGCACTATTGTGAAAATAAGACATTTTATAATTTTGGATGAAAGGTAAGCCAATATGGTGTCCAAAAATTTGTTCATTTTAATTTTACAAATTATTCTGTTAAAATGCAGACATGATGTATCAAAATAAATTCTACTGTCATGTATAACTAATTAGAATAAAAAATGCAGAAGTGATATGGTTAAATGAACATATCAGCACTGTGTGAGAAAAGGCATCATGAGGATCCACATGCAACTTTCTAAGAAGTTTGCTTTTATCTTAGAGGCAATGAAAAGCCACTGAAGTATCTGAAGCAGGGACATGGCATAATTATTTATGTATTATTGGAAGGCAAATCTGCCAGAAGCATTTAAAATCGATTGAAGCGAGGAGGGTTCTTAAATGACATATTAACCTGAAAATATCTTACCTTGCTGGGTTGAAAAGAATTTAAGTTAGGTTTTTGGAGAAACATATTTGACAATATAAAATATCATTTAATATTTTTGGGAAGATGTAATGAAAAAAAATGAATGAAGACAAAAATACAAAAGAAATACAGGAATCAAAGTAATGTCTAAAACGATTGCATAATATTGTATACCCTTGGTAAAAGTAAACTATAATTTGGGTCTGAGCTTCTTGGATAATGAGATATTAGGGAAGAATTTTATAGATTCTCACAAGGTGGTCCCAGAATGGTGTATTAAACAAATTTCTCAACACATTTTTATTTTATATACAGTACAACTGGGAACTGGACTCAGTGCTTACTCTCAGGCTAGGTGAGCAAAGACAAGTTGAGGGAATTGTCATAGTGAGCCATGAGGGTCCAGTTGTGGAGCATGAGAGTGGACACTAAGGAAACTCCCTGTTGGGACCTGAGCGACCTAGGTGGCTTCTAGGGAGGAAGGGACATCTGTGTAGCATCCTGAAGATTAGGAAGAAACACACACAGTAAAGAAGGGACCAGGCCAACTGGAATAGATGAAATGGTCACACTCAGAGGGAATAGAAGTGGACATCTCTCTCTCTTTATATGAATCAACAGTTGTGTCTCAAGTTCAAAGAACAGAACAGTTGAAACAAATTTTAAACCAACTCATAATAAAGTATCCCCTAACAAATGTTGATAGAATTAAACTTTCTAAACACAGTAGATGTCATTTACCTAAAATTTATGATAAGCATAGTTAATGTTGAAACCTAGTAACATTCTCACTAGAGTCAGAAACAAGAGTGATTTCGATTTTCCTTGTTATTCAACATTTTCTTGGTCATATGGGATAAAAATAAACAATATATGTCTTGTAAAGAAGAAGAACTCTATAATTTGTCTTTTTTATTTTCAGGTAATACACTTATTGACATAGAACACCTAAGAGACTCTACATATAAGGAGTTATAACTAATAGGAAATCATCAGGGTTACTGATGCAAAAGAAATACATGAAAATCTAAAATACTCCTGCACCTCAGCAAAAAAACATGAAATTTAGTGGAAAACAAAAGCTTCTAAATACTTGGAACAAAGCTATTAAGCCTAGAGGAGTATATTTAACAAAAGGCATACAAGATCTTGAAAAAATTATAAAGTGCTATTGAAATGTATAACGTAGGATATGAATGTTACACAGTGTTATAGGGAACCAATTTCAACTAATTTATGAACGAAAAGTGATTTTAATCAAAATACGATATGTCTGAATCCACAATATCTTGCTTGAATTGCACATGAGGACTCTTCTCTAAAATAGAGAATATTTTTGGGGTATATATGAAAATTTACCAGATATTTTCTAATAAGAAATATGAGACTATAGCTTCAGGAAACATAGCTTGACCCAAAGAAAATAAATAAAAGGAATAAATTTTACAATGAAACACAACGAAGACAAAAAGAAGAATTATTTTTAAAGGAGACTAACTTCCAACATGATACAGTAAGGATGTATGGAACTTAACTTTCTGACATAGACTACAAAACAAGGTAGGATACATGAAACAACTGGGTATTAGCACTGAGCTATACAGTGCTCTGGACTAACATCCTTTAAAGAAGTGAGATGCATCAGGTGAGCACCACATTTGCCTCCTCTCTCTCTCTCTCTCTCTCTCTCTCTCTCTCTCGGGAGAGATCCCCAAAAATAGCACAGGAGAGGAAAGCTAAACAGAGTATATGATATCTTTGATAAGAACAGGCAGGCAGGGGTTTCAAGACTATTGGAAAAGTCACAATTTGTAGGACAGGTTACTGGAAAGACACGGCTATGGAGAAAGGAAATTCTGAGTATGTGTATGGGGTTCCTGGAAGGTGCTTACTTAAAATCAGGGTGGGATTCTGCATCTCTTAGCTGAGAAGATTGAGAGTGGGACCAAGATTACAGGTCTATGAAAGGCTTCTGGTCCAATCAGAAGTGGAGGAACATGTTAATACCCTTGGCAAGCTGATAGCTTAGGTATAAAAAACATGTTCAAGAGTTATGTAGCTTTCCTTAAAAATCTAAAACCAAACCTCCACAAAATAGAGTTGAGATGCTAGCAAATGCACATCCTGTTGAAGCAAAATTAAACTCCTTCTTTAACAGGAGACGTAGACCCAGACTTGTTACATCTGAATATCCACAAATAACCACCATTCTTGCCTATTCTCTAGACATGACAACAAGAAAATATTTAATTAAAAAGGAGGCAGTAAAAGTGGAACAACAGGATGAAAATAGATAGGACACATAGAATACAGAAATACCCAAATATCTTAATGATTACATTAAACATAAATGAACCAAGAACACTAATTAAAATGCAGAGATTATTAAACCATTCAAAAGAGTAAGACTCAACAAGTGCAGTCTATAAGTGATTCAATGTAGAATATACATAAACATCAACCATAAACTAAAGGGATGGTAAAAGTCTATAAATGTAAATATTTAAGTATGTGAAAATCAGGAAGCACATGAAAGCAATGAAATAATAAGTTTAGATCAAACTAAGTAGATTCCAAGATAAGAAGCATTGGCAATAAGAAATTTTATCCTACTCAAAGAATAAACAGCAAACATAAGAATCTCAAATATGCATTTGCCTAATAATATTGCCTTGAAAATACAAGGCAAAACTGACAGAGCTAAAGAGAAAAATGGACAAATTCAAAGTTAGAGTTGGAGGTTTTGACTCTTCTTTCAGAAATGAACCGAACAAATAGATAAAAAAGTCAATAAAAATATAGAAGATCTGACCTCAGAACATTTAACCCAGTAACTTCAGAATACTCTTTCTTTTTAGTGCATATTAAACAATCATAGATACACCATCTCTTGGACCATAAAACAAGTTCTAATAAATTTCAAGACTGATAACATAAAAACTATAATGTTCAGGAAAAAAATGAGTTATATTACTACATATCTTTCAGCTCTCATAAGAATAAGGGAATTTTAACTATAACTCGATGGCAGCACAGATTAGATAAAAATAAAAAAATATTTTGAATGACTCCAAAATTGACAGTAGAAATAGAGAACTTGAAAATTCCTTATTAAAGTAATTAGATTTGTAATAATGTATCTTTCTGCAAGAAAAGGTCCATACCTGAATACACTGGTAAATCCTGATGAATAAAAGTCTGTTTTAATACAAATTGTCTCCAAATAGAAGACAGAACATTTCCCTAATTCACTTTATGAGGCTATGTGTAATAACAATATGCTACCTATAATAACAAAATCTGGTATGGATGTTACAAGGAAAAAAAAGGCACAGTACAAAATTTTTTCTAAGGAAAGGTATAAGACACATCTTATTTCTGTGTAACTTAACTTCCAGGAATGTACCAAAAAATAGTGAAAATGTAGATTGCCAAAAGCGTTATACTCAATATGCATGATTTATTTATCCACATTAGGCAGAAACTAGAGTTAAGAGTATGTTCAACAAGTATGTTGATAAATTTTTGTGATTCATACACTGACATGAAGCAGTAAAAATAAGCAAACTGATGATATATTCAAGAACATAGATGCTCCTTACAGGCACCATGTTTACTGAAAATGGCCAGGTATGTAAGAGTACATAGAGTGTTTACTTCTGCTGATAGGATGTTCTAGAACATGCAAAAGTAATCTATGTTGATAAAAATAAGATCACTGGTAGCTAGAGTAGCATGAGGTGACTGGATGCCAAGGTGCAAAGGAAGACTTCTTGAGAGAAAAAAAAAATACTAGGGTATCATTAGTAGATATGTATATTTTTCAGTACTCACTGAATTGTATATTTAAATCTTTGTACATTATTTTATGTTTTTAGTAAAGTTTGTTTGTTAAAAAAAAGTTGGGAAAAACAGTCAAATATGTAGAATGGTTACAAAATAATGATAATTGGATTAAGTGCAAATATTTTAAACATGACACTAAGAAGATAATGGAATGTTAATTTTAAAACATAAAAATATTCTAATCAAGTGTTTAAAATTCTGTCTGTAATTATTATTAATGTCTCATTTGTGATACATTTATAAAAAAGAAAGAACTAAAATTTTGAACAAAAACAATACATGTCAGAAGAACACTGATTTGTGTTAGTTTTCTGAGTGTCCTTTTCTAGAAATAAGTCTTTTTTTCTAGAAAGTCTTTATCTTGATTTTTATCTGTTAGGGTAAATATCCATGGAAAAATTTCAAGATAAGCCACTAAAAGAAAGAAAATAGGAGCCTCAATTTTAAATCAATAGGAGGAAAATATTGAAAATAAAGTAAATGAGTTAAATGAAAAAGTAATAAAAGGATGCCGCAGTCTGGCTGGGCACAAAATAACGGAGCCGCCACATAGCCTTGTAGGTTCAAAACAGGAACTCCTTTATTCTCCGCACTCCTGTGAACACCACGCACGAGGCCCTCTCCTGGGACACACCACACCAACCAGAAATCCCTCCTCCGGCATTTCCCCAACCAATGGGAACTCTCCCCGGGAATCCCTGGGAGAACTCCAAAGTAGCAGGCCGAGGAGGACAGCAGGGGTCTAATATGCAATTTAATACACAGCTTAACATAACCATCATCATCTCAATGGCTTGCTGGTCACCTCTCAACCACTCCATTCTGGCAAAAATGCCATGTGTCATTTCGACTAGGCTATGGCTCTCAGCAAAAGGAAAAGAATTGTAATTATAAAGGACACTCACATTGCTATCCCTACAACCCAGGCACATGTTAAACGCTGCATACATGTTAACTAGCTGGACCCTCACAACAACGCCATGGCCTTACCATTATCAGTGTTCAGAAAAGCAAAGTGTGACACATGATTTTATAAAGCTACTTAGAGGTAGATTCAAAACTAAGCAGTTTGATTATATAAAAAAAATCTCTTTCTGGAGCCAATATCTTATTCTTCCTCTAAAAGTAGAGCAAAAATAAATTAAAAAGAGTTGTGATGAAAGAAATTTCAAAATAATGTTACTGTTGTTGACAGGTGAGGAGTCCTTGCTTCCCCTCACCGAGGCAAGGTCAGAGTAGAGATTAGAAGTTTATTAAAGGACAGCAGAAAAGACTTCTCCCGGAGGAAGAAGGGGACCCAAGAGGTGGAATCCAGTTGGCGGGCAAATGTGTTTCCCTTTTTATAGGTTTGGTGATGGAATGTAGGTTGGAAGGCCCAAGGGGTGGGACACAGGTGGGCCAAAGAAGTAATCTGGTCAGGAAGGACTTCTGAGTCAGCACCTTTTTGCTGGGGGCTGTTCATTAACATTTCTTTGAGGTGGACTTTGGCCTAGGGCCTTTTCGGGACTTCATTAACATTCCATGAGTTGTCCTGTGTTTTCCCTGAGTCATTCTCTGCATGGCCTCCATTTTAGATTTCACTTGATATTAGACCCGATTTACCTAAATACACTGACTACCTAATTTTAAATCTGGCTTCAATAACAAAAATTATTATAAATTTGAAAGAACCAAAGCTACTTGTAAAAAGATTTTCAAGAAAATTTCAAGTGATAGTCTGTGTCATCACAAGTGGTGTTTGTAAAATATGGTAAAGTTGAAAGTCAAAGGATGGAAAAAGATACATTAACAAAAGACAAACCAAAAGAAAGAATGCAAAGCATAGCTATATTTGTATATTACATAATTCATATGTTATATAAAAATATATTTTATATTTATATAAAAGTATGCTTTAAGACAAAAATGTTGAGGATAGAGAAGGTGACTAGATAGAGAACAAGATTTTATTCTCTTGGAACATGCAGCTTTGTAAACTTGTATGCATGTTAAAAAATAGGTCTAAGAATTTGAAGCAACAATGAGAAATATTATTGAGGTTTTACCCTATTGGTGATGAATAAATATTGAAGAAGTCATTCAAACAGACTTTGGTCTCCAGTTTAAGATAATATATATTGTCTGATATTTCAAAGTGTTTGTAATAGAAATGTGTATATATATATACACATTTATATATACATATATATATATATATATATATATATATATAGTGTGTGTGTGTGTGTGTGAGTATGTATACTATTACTAATATTGTTTTAAAATATAGTAATGATAGTTTTACAAAGAAAATATTTCCTTTTTCCTATTATTGTTTGCTCCAAATTTGTAGAATTACTGATTTGGAAATCATGCCCAATTTTGAAGGTTTTGACATATGATACATGTATTACTAAATTTACTTCCAGGAAAATTAAAGTAATTTACATTTCAAATACAGTTGTCCCTGAATTGGTTCCAGGACCTCTGAAGATAACAAAATCCATGAATGCACAAATCTTGTATTTAAATTGCACATTATTTGCATATAACCTATAGATATCCTTTTATATACTTCAAAATTATCTCTAAATTACTTATAATACTTAATACAGTGTAAATTCTATGTAAATTGCCATTATACCATATTGTTTAGAAAACAATCATTAGAAAATAGTCTGTACATATTTAACAGTGACTCAATTTTTTCATTATTTTCAATCCATGGTTGATTGAATATGACAAGGCAGAACCAGTGGATATGGAGGGTCAACAGTAGTGATATGAGAATTTTTTAGGTATTTTCATTCTAAAAGACTTTACCAATTTGAGTAGAAAAACTATAGTGAATGTATATTCTCATTTGATTTCTAAGTTATTGAAGTATATAAATACTAGTATAAAAGAAAGAAATATATCTTTTCGGAATTTGTTTTCACATTCTATCTGATTTTGTGTTGGGGTAATCATATTCTTTTTGATTAATAAGAGCCTTCATATTTTAAAATATTGAACTTTATATTTTATAAGTATTACTCCAAATTTTTTCAAGTAGTACTTATGGACACATTTCTTTTTGTTATAATAACATTTAAAAGATTGATAAACTCAAATCTGTTGTGTCCTCTGGTCTTTTGTGTATTATTATGTTGATAAAATCTTTACCATTCTAAAATTATGTAATAATAGCCATATATTTTCTATGCTTGCAAAAAATCATAATAAAATTAAAATAAGAATTAAGAAAATTAGACTAGAGGAAATAAAATTATAAATCAAAACATGTTGGATTGTTGACAGTAAATTGATTTTATATTAATCATGAATGTGTATGCTAGAAGATTAGTAAACCAAAAGAAAGTAGAAAAAGGTAATAAGTAGATGATTAGAAACCAATGAAACAGAAAATAAAGATACCACAGATATTATAGTCAATAGATTTCTCCAAAAGAAGAATAAAATAGGCAATCTTCTCATAGTTGAACAATAGTAGCAACAACAGGAGACATAATTAAAGACTTAAAATATAATTGGAAAATATCATGAACAACTTGATGCTAATAAATTAGAAAACTTGTATAAAAATATATGAATTCTTAGAAAAACAAATTATTTCCACTTGCTAAAGATGAACTAACAATCATAGTCTTATAATAACCAAGAAGATAAAATTAGTATTAATAATCATTTCACATAGCCCCACCCCAAATGATTTTCTCAGTGAATTCTACAAAAGTTTGAATAAAAAGATAATTGTATTTTTCCTCTTTCAGAAATGTAAAAGCTGAAAACACTCATTCTGTGGGACCAGCAAAATCTTAAAATCCACCTCAATTATTACCACATATCCAAACCTCCTTGACACACTCAAGAATATTGTATTTAAAAAGACCAAATTACAGTTATATGAGGAATATAATCAACCTATCAATTGATTAAAAGAAAAAATCTATATGATAATTAAAGATCAATGTAAAATTGAATCAATTTCTACACTCATTTATGTTTAAAACTCTTACAAAATAAGGTCACTTTTATCTAATAAAACATAGCTTATTAAATATTTTGATGGAGCTTTAAAGAACTCTTAAAATATTTAATGTAACTATCTTTTCAGCTTTGCATTGGACACCTTAGACTCTAAAATTGAAAAGAAAGAAAAAAATTCATGATTAAGAAGATGGAAATAATCATATACAGAGAAGGTTTGATTGTTTCTAAAGGAAATGAAATGAATCATTATTATTATAAAAATAAAGATGTTGGAAGTGAAGATGTTTTGGATTAATATAGAAATATTTTTTGTATACATGAACAAATAGGAAACAAAAATTTCTAACAAAGGATATTCTGTGTACATGTGTGTGGGTGGCTCTATCAGCTACCCAGACCTATTAGTAGGCAATAAACAGTGTGGTATTGGCCTGGGGATAGAGAAACTGATCAGTGAAACAAAGCAGCAAGCTTAAAAATAGATCTAACCATACATGAAAACTGGTGTCCCTTGTCACACCAAGTTTGCAGTAAAATGCATCGTTTAATTTAAAGCTATGTTCTGTGGGATTCTAGGGCAGTAAATTTTCTATAACCCATCTAGGTCGTGCTTGCAGAGGCACCGAGAGTACGCAAAGCAGATCTGTGTCCTGAGTGTTAGCTCTGGTGTGGCTGAATTAAGACCACTCTAGGGTAGAAGTAGTCTGATATAATAGATTTCCCACCAAGCGGCTGAATGACCTCTTTGCATTGTACTACTATATTGAGGGCTCAGGTTTGGGTTCTACTGCTGATAGGATTGAACATTCAGGAACAGCAATAAGTAGTGGAGCCTTGGGGTGAAGGACCTAGGATACTGGGCTCATCCGTAGCTTCCAGCTTTGTCATCATAACTACTCCATTTATAGTCCCATTATGCAAGACAGCACATGGCCAAGCCCTTGCCTGCCCACCTAGTTGTTGAGCGCTTCTTTTATTCTGGCAGGTATTGATTATCCCCACACTTATGGATGCATCCCATATCTATTTCCCCTCATTTCAAATCTTTTAAGTGTGGTTATTTCCAGTGAATTGTCACTGCCTGGGAATTCCTGCACCCTCTCACCTCAGGTTGCCTCTCTTTCCACTCAAGAGGAATAACAATACCTACTATTGATGGCTTTACAAATAGAAGATTTATTTCCATGGCAGCCCTGATAGGGCTAGAGTTCCTCATCAGATCATTCTGTTTTTACTAATATATTAAGCTAAGCTACTTTTGGAATAAGTCTTGGACTTTTTCTCCTTCTTTCTTAATTTCCCTCTTTGTCCCATGCATGTAGGGGTCAGGCATCAAAGTAACAAATATTGGGGCTATAGGGATCTGAGATATCTGGTCTTAAAGTTTTAGTAGTTCTCTGTTCTGAAAATTCTGACTGTGTAAATTCCATTGGATGATGGATGATGATCACATCGGCCCAACCTTGTGATTTGATTCATGTGATTATACGCAACTTCTTATACACATCCACAGATAGGCATTACCATGGACTAGGACTAAGTAGCATGCCAGAACCTGCTTTCAAACATTAGACAACATCTTGCTTCAGAACCCTACTGTTCTATGTAACAACTCATTTACTGGAGATTACCAGAGACTTTACACAGTATATTATCTATCACAGATACTTCCAGATTAATTGGATTTGCTAGGTCATGTGTTCTGAACCCATGACAAAGGTCTCTCTAGCTCTGTGCATAGTAAACTGACCACCTTTGACTCAAAAAGAGGACCAAAATACTATGCACAAATATGTTATATGCCAGCTGAAAAATACAGAGAAAACCAGTGAGTCTGTGGAAGTATTTCTTAGTGATAGAGTGTAGATAAAGAGTATTAGGTTTACCTTTTCCTTAGATGGAGTATTACAGTGTGTCAGATTAATGGAATCTGATAAACATTGAGAGTGGCAGGTGTGTGAATTTTATAGGTACATAGGTGCCCTCTGTCGTGTCATGAAGCTTACCACAGCATATGGCGTACATGCCTCTCTCTGCTTAACAGAGCATATTAATATGATCTGATGGAGATGATGGACAAATATGAGATTTTTCAGTATGACAAGGTAATCAAATTCTTTATAGAAAATGTTGTGAAAGGGACCAGGAGAGCTGACACAGCCTAGGGACACATCCATGGATGTGTACTGCTATGATCTCCATGTAAAAGCAAATAACTTTACCCCTCTTTACCCATGAATATTGAAAAATCATTCACCATATCAACTGACATGCACCACATCAATAACCATGTACTCTGAGTACCTCGTGATGATCTGTGACATCAGCCAAGACACAGGGTGAAGCCCCTCAGAGTATTGGTCCACCTTATGGTTCAGCTATGCAATAGTTGTCACAAGCAAGTTCACAAATATTCTAGGTCTGTTCTCCACGTAGGCATAGGAGAGGATCACATTTTCTTGCACTGTTTGATGTGAGGCAAAGCCTTTTTGACTTGCTTTGGCTAGTAAAACATGAGTGAAAAGTTACGTGCATCATAACTTTGAACCAATGTGCTGCTGGCCCTGTTTGTGTCCCATCTCCATGGCAATGGTAAAGTGCTGATGTGGTCTGGCTATTTCTTCTCATCTGACCTGTGGCAATAGTGTCCATCTGAGCAAAACATGGAAACTTTGTTGTGTAAAGCCACTGATATTTTGGGGTTATGTGAAACTTTAGTGTACCCAGAGGTTGGCAAACTGTGGCCTACAGGGCAAATCTGGTCCACTTTTTAAAAACACAGCCACTCTCACTCCCGGATGGATGAGTTATCGCAGGTTGCTTTAATGGTACCAGGACTGAGGCTTGCCGTTATGACTCACAAAGCCTAAAAGTATTACTACTGGTCCTTTAGGGAAGAGTTTTTTGACCCTGTCTCTAAACCATCCTATCATGACGCAAATGAAGAAGAAATAGTAAACCCAAATATAGCTCCAGCTGATGAATAAGTGACAATCACTGTTTTTCTAAGCTGATGAATTTTGGGATGATTAGGCAATATTCTTGTGGCTATCGCTAGTGGATTTGCTGTGTGATTTATTTCTAGAAAGTTCAACACAGGTAAGACTCACATGTGGAATCGAAGGTCAAGGTGGCAGCAATCTTTAGTGGGTGGTGATGGGAGGAGGCCACCAAGAGGGTTGCTGTGTGGCTGAGCTCTGGCTCTTCACCTATGAACCTGTGACACAGAAGAGTTCATTTTCTGAAAGCTCACCAAGTTGTTTACATGTGAATTTTTAGTTTACCTTCTGCATTTTCCAAAAAAGTTAGGGGAAAGTGTGGTATCTACGTGTCTTTAAATTGGATGTTTTACAAGGTATATTGTGAGGGCAATGAGAGGTCTGTAGAATCACCAGTATGTGTAGCAGGCTGCCATTAGTGTCAAAATCAAAGGGTAGACACATGCAGGTACATCCTGGCACATAAATAACACATCTCTGCAATAACAAATGTAGTTGTATCTAGAAAGGGTATTTGGGAAGTTGGATTAGAAATGAAACTAACTTTTCACACTGAAAACTCCCCTTTGTCATTTTTTTAACTGATTTTTTGTTTATCATGTACATGTAAACTATGAAAATTTAAAAAATAGCATTATAATGTATATATTATTAACTACTCCCTTTTTAACATGGTTAGTATTTCCAAATTTTATTATTACTAATATACTTAAATGACAATGTGATTATCATCTTTGTATCCACTATTATCTTTGTATCTTTATGCACTTTACTAATGATTTCTTAACACGAATACCTAAGAATGTCATAGAGTCCAGCAGTGGAGGATGTGACTTAATCATCCATGTCTACAATTTTCATCTCATAATGTCTTTTCTATTACATAGTCCAAAATAATATATAGTGTTTTAAATCAAACTTACAATTATGGATAAAAATTTAGAAAGATTTTGGATTAGGATTAATAAAGTTATCAGAATAATTTGAATTTTTTTTTGCTAATTTTGGTATAATTATCTAATGTGATTTGATTATTTTTCATTGGCCTTTCATCTTGCTGTTGGATAAGAGCATTATTTTCTATTTATTTTTACTGTATATATTTAAGGTACAGGACATGATATTTTGATACACATATTCATAGTGAATTAACAAATTAACAAATCTATCACTTCCCATAGTTACTTGTTGTGACAAGAGCACCTAAAGTACACCCTCTTAGCAAATTTTGAATATACAATGTAATATCATTAATGATTATATCTCTAGAGTTAACCATTCAGTAAAACTGCAACATTTATATACTCTGGCCAATGCTTCCCCAACTCCTCTCTCTTTCCATTCCTCTGTTTCTGTTTTTACTTAGCATCATATCCTCCAGTTTCACTCATGATGTTGCAAATGGCGTTTTTCTGTTTTAAGGCTGAAGAATATTTCACTGCATTTCTGTGTATACAATCCCAAAGGGAGATTTTCCTGATGAGAACACATCTAACCAGTTTTTAAGACTTTTTTGAGAATCATGGCATATAACCATACAATATATACACATAGATCTGTGTCAGTTGGTCAAATAATGTGGTTTTATTCACCTTGAGCTTTGTCTTAGGAGCTTATTTTTCTCATCACCAACTTATTTTCTCTTTTATGAGTTATTTCCTTTACCTAAATATGATCTTCACTTCCCTAATAGAGCAATATTTGATAGTACCTTTAGTGATTACCTTTACCAAGAATTTCTTTCTCTTCTACCAACATAAAAATCTTATTAAGTAGACCATTAATCTCCAGGATATATAAAGAACTAAAAAAACTTACCCAATCAATAGATGGGCTAAGGAACTGAACAGACACTTCACAGAAGAACTGAAATCCACCAACAAATATATGAAAATGTGTTCTCAACAATTCTAGCAGTTAGAAAAATGCAAATTAAAACTACCCTGAGATTTCATCTTACTCCAGTCAGAATGCCAATCATCAAGAATACAAACAACAATAAATGTTGGTGATGATGTGGAAAAAAGATACACTCATACATTGCTGGTGGGACTGGTGGATTGAATGGAACCGCCATTTGACCCAGAAATCCCACTCCTCAGTTTATACCCACAAGGACTTAAAATCAGCATACTACAGGGACGCAGCCACATCAATGCTTACAGCAGTTCAATTCACAATAGCTAAACTAAGGAACCAACCTAGTTGTCTTTCAACAGTAGAATGGATTAAAAAAAACTGTGGTATATATACACAATGAAATATTAGCCAGCCACAAAAATTAATGAAATTATGGCACTTTCTGGTAAATAAATGGAGTGGAGAATATCATGTTAAGTTAAATAAGCCAATCCCCCAAAACCAAAGGCAGAATATTTTCTCTGATATGCAGATGCTAACTTCACAATGGGGGTGGGGGGTGGGAAGAATAGAAGTATTTTGAATTAAAGAAAGGGGAAAGAAGGGAAGGGAAAGGGAATGGGGATAGGAAAGACAGAATAAATTGGACATTACTATCTTATGTGCATATATGATTATATGACCAATGTAATTCTACACCATGTACAAGCAGAATAAGAAGTTATACTCCATATAGGTATAATATGTCAAAATCCTTTTACTATCAAGACTGTCAGGTATAACTAATTACAACAAACAAAACAAAACAACATAGCAAAAAATATTCATCTAAGGATATGAGATATTCATATATGGCAGTGTAGCAGTGTATACTTGTTAGTCTTTAAAACTATTAATTTATAGAAAAGTAATAGTTTTGTAGAATACTATTCTCCTCTTTGTAGAACTTTTCTTGGCACAGGACTCTAGTCATTTTAATTAATTAATAACAGATTTTAAATCTTAATTCTTGCCAAGTGCGGTGGTACACACCTGTAATCCCAGCGTCTCAGGAGGCTGAGGCAAGAGGATAAAGAGTTCAAAGCCAACCTCAGCAAAAGCAACTCAATGAGACACTGTCTCTAAATAAAATATAAAATAGGGGTGGGGATGTGGCTCAGTGGTTGAGTGCCCCCGAGTTCAATTCTGGTACCCTCTTCCCCCCAAAATATCTCCTAAAACCTTAATTCTTTCCCAGTACTCTACTGAGGAGGAATTTATTTCCTCCACGTATGCATTCCTGCCCTGAAGGGTGTCATGTAACATTCTACACAATCAAAATATCTTCCATAAGATTCATTGCAGATTTTTGTCTTTGAAAAATAAAAATGCTCCAGGTTTTAACACATTAGAGTGGAATAAGTAAATTAAATACTAAACAGAAATGATTACACTATCTATTTATTTTTGTTTTTGTTTTTGCAGTGGTGGGGCTCTAACCCAGGGCTTTTTGTACTGTAGGCAAACTCTTTCCCATTGAACTAACTCCCAGTTCCTAATTAATCTGTGGAAGAAAAAAAAAAAGATTGGAAAAGTCACTGAAATGAGGACAACACAGTCTAACTTTTACTTAGGAACATGTTTACATTTTCTTTTTCTAAAAAAATTTTTTTTTAGTTGTCAATGAATCTTTATTTTATTTATTTATATATGGTGCTGGGAATCGAACCCAGTGCCTTACACATGCCAGGCAAATGCTCTACCACTGTGCTATGACCCAAGCCCCTACATTTTCATTTAAAATTATTTCATAACTACTGATTTTTTGTCTATGATTATAAGCCTTAATGGAAAAGGTGATATTAATTCTCCAACATCTATGCTCCTATTTAAGAAAAAAATTACTGAAATATGACTAGAATGCAGATATCTAGAAATTATTCTAAGAAATTATTACTTCCCTATAAAGTATTGTTTTGAAGATTCCGACAATCACACGTTACTATACATACCTCATATCTTCTGATGAGTTCTCCGTTTGGGGTGTGCCAAAGTCCCCTAAGCACATAAACCAGAAGACTGTGCAGTTGGTGACACAAAGGAGAGATCACAAAAAGAAAGTGGGGATTTGTGATGAACTCAAATTGTATAGAGTTTCGTTATGAAGGACACTCAAGGTTAAAAGTCAGGAGACTTGAACTAGGTAAGTCATTTATAGCTGAGCTACAATAAGAGACGAAGTCAAACATTATCAAAAAGAAGGAAAAATTTTTTCTCATAAAATGAAGGAGTTGGGCATGATGATTATATTATGAAGGCCTTCTTCTGATCTGATATTCTCTGCCCCTTTTACTATATTAATATCCCTCGAGACTGTGTTCCATTTTTGGGGAAAGTTCAGTGGTTTGATCATCTCTTTTTATATTTTTGTTGCCATAAACAAATGAAGCAGCTCTGGCCCTAAAGGAGATGACTTAGAAAAGCCAGTTAGAAATAGCAGCTTATGTAATTCCCAGTAGTTCTTAGAAATCTCACTCTAATAATATATTTCGATCCCCCGGCTTGAATCAAAGAATAAGTCATTATTTTAGCATAAAACTTTGTCTCCTGATATGCAAAGAGACATATATCTCTGAAGCTCTAAAGAAATGCTGGTGTAACTAGAAGGATGCTCAGGCCTGTAATTTCTGTTCATTATGCATTTCTGAGACCTACTTCATTCAAATACGTCCCTTTAGGAACACAGCCTGTGCACACATTTCAGATATATCTAACATGACATTTACATAAGGAAATGGTCTATTATATTAAATTGGATAATTCTGGCTGCTTTAATAGATAACCCTCAAACTTTCAGGAGTTCAATCTTACTAAGGTTTATTTCTTGCTGGAGTAGCAGGGTAATGTGGATGTTCCTGAACTATGGAAAAGTCTCCTCCCCTCTCTGATGTCAGAACTATGAGTTTTTTCAGTTTAGCTTCATCAGTCTTCAGAGTCTAGAGTTTTCTTCTAGCTGGTGGGGTGGGTGGGTGGGTGGGAGTAAGCATGGAGAAAGCTGTCAACCACCCTGAGTGGTAAGCCGCACAGACAGCACTTCTGTTGTTCCTCTGGTCACTAGGCAGGCCACCTGAGAAAGGTAGTTCCAATCTGCTGGGCAGTTCCCTTCCAGAGTGACTGTTTATCATGGGAGGAGGATACACAGACTTTAGCAGCTACATCTCCCCCTTCCCATCTGTGTAGCTTCTATCTATCTATCTATCTATCTATCTATCTATCTATCTATCTGTCTATCATTTATATCATCAAGCCTTAGGAGATAACTGTTAGACATGTCTTTTAATTTTAATGTCCTAACATCACTGCTTTTTATTGACTACCCACAAAAGTTTTCACCAACTTCATTAAATCATAAATTCCATGTGTGGCTGAGTCCTAGGACTGACAATGGCACTTCCTGTTTGTGACTTCCTGTTTGTGACTTTTGATGACTCTCTTTACATTCATTACTGAAATAGAAAGGAATGCTAAGAAATAGGTGGTGGTAGACCAGGCAACCTTCCTGGATGAATTTATTTGAAGTTCATCTTTCCTAGCAGATTGTTTTCCTTTTGGATTGTTAACTCAAAATTCCTGTTTGAGTATGGAAAGAGTAACACTATTCTTAGCATTAGAAGACCTGGAAGTAAGTGGATTTTTGGATCACAGCTTCATCACCTGAAAAATGAGAAGTTCAGATTGAAAGGTCTGTAAGTGTACTTCATGCTTTAAAACCTCTACTGAGTTGGAGAGATCTGTGATAATTGCTTGCATACTTTAGGCCCTTTACTGTTCTGCTTTCTCATTTTGTGGTCATGTACGCTGATGTTTCTATTCACCCTCGCTCTACTCAAGTGTGATCCTCTTTGCCAGTGTGATCTGTCAACTTGTTATCACTTCCTTGCTCCCTGCAGCTCTGTTGCAGAGTTTCTGATCCTGCTCTGGTGTCTTGTTGAGCATTCTTTCCTGCCACTATCTCAATTTCTGGAATGTGGCCTATATGCTCAAATCATAATCAGTTTTTTGAAGCTTTATGTCCTAGCTTAGGATAACTAAGCTATTTAACCCTTTAAAACATATCCCCCAGGTAGATTTCACTCTTCTCTTCAAATCTAATTTAATGCCCGTGGATGTGATCCAGTTGATGGGACCATCTGTTTTTTTTCTTCTGCCAAAGACACTCTGCACATTTTGGCAGCATCCCTAAGTGTACTCAATCACTTGTGCCAAGTACAGTTGGAAAGCTTCATAAATCCAAACTCTGAAAACAACTGAACCAAGCAAGCAGTGTGTATCCCAACTGACTGCTGATTTGTGGTGAGCCAAGTAGCCTTGGCCTATGCATCTTAAGATGCAGATGGACAAGGGGTATAAGGTAAAAAACATCCCCAAAAATCTAGTAGAAGTTACTTAAATTCACAGAACAGTGACATTTATAGGATTTTCTTCCTGGAGGCTATTTTTGGATTTATAACCTTGATCTACATAAATACCACCACTATCTATTTTGTACACATGACCCTGTGCACTTCTAGACATAGAGAACCGGTTCATAAGGAAATATGTGACTCATACCAGTTCAAACTCAGACCTTCTGGGTAGATCTGAATTTAGGACTCAGATTTCCAATGTGCTATTTCTCAAGTCACTGGAGCTGTAGGAAAACCTGTGTGGGTGAGTGTTACAGGCCACCATGAGTGTCATATAGGCTAGGAAAAACATGTCTTCAGGGTAAGAGAAAGGAAAAGAGGGAGGGGAGAGAGCAAGAAATACAGAGAAGAATGTTGAAATGAAGACAGAATTCTTATTCTATTCATATAACCACTTCTGAGTTTCCCTGAGTTTAACCTTAGAGCTTTCCTTAAATTCCAAGAGATTTAAGACTATTTAAAAAAAATAAATGTTTTCCCTCTTGCATAAACAAATTATGTCATTTGCAAACAAAATATTAATTTATACATACTGGGAAGAAAATAATTTTCCAATCAATATGGCGCTTGACTCACTATTTGCAAAGAAACCAGATAAAATTTTGAATTATTTGGAGATTTCTTCTCAATTTAGGATCAGTTATTCAAATGATGGCAACTTTCATAGTTTACCTGTTGTATAAACATTCCATACTGTCCACAATTTGTATGGTTAATCACAAAAATATTTATATGTCTAAATTAAACTTGGAGCATTCATTGGATAAACTATTAAATCAGAAAAAACAATTGCATCTCAAAGTTAAACTTTCTTAAAAGCCTCTTTACAGGCTCATTTTAGTTCTCCTTTGCATAACAGAAAAACCCACTGCAAAATATAGTACTAAGTACAAAGGATGCTTTGTGAAATAAGCTTAAAATAAAACAGTGATTTTCAATGTCTTTATGCAGATTGTGGCATAGCATGACAGTGAGAGGTGGGTACCATTCCTGATTTCTCTCATCAAAAAACATTGTATCAGTGACAAGTCTTTTAAAATTATATTAACTATATATACAATATATCTTAAAAGCAAGCTAAAGAGAATATCCCTAGTGTCTTGCTGTTAGCATCTAGGAAAAGTGAACTTCCTAGTAGATGCAAGTAAATCTTCATTGTTATCTGATTAACTCTCAACAATGATTTTTAAAACACTGAACACACACACACACACACACGCGCACACACCCTCACACACATCTCTATATATATCTTAGTTTTAGGAAAATTTTACATTTTCCTTGTAGTTTTTATTCCTTTAAGTGTGCCATGTTTGAAGCTATTGATTCCTTTTGGAGAACACAGCCTTTTTCTGATGAGTTAACCCAGGATTCCACCCACTGAGGTGGGCACATGATGAAACATCTCCTTTTGAGATGGAGTTCTGAATTGGAATTCTGGTTTTAGAAATCAATGTTTTTCCTAGAGCATGTCATTTAATCTTTCTGAATCTTATTTTGCTTGTATCTAATATAATAATAAAATATGAGTTGAAAGGTTATTGCACAATTAAAGACAGAAGCACAAAACACTTGATACATAGGAGCAGTAAAGCAAGAGTCATGATTATTAATCACCAGTCCTGAGCCAGAATAGGAATTCTGCTTGACCCCCACAAAAACTTGCATGAATGAATTTTCTTATTCCATTCTTAATACCTTAGAGCTTTACTCCTGTGGTATAAATAGAAGAGGGTATAAGGAAAGGGAATTTTGCTTATATTATAGCCATGACAACAAAGAAGGATTAGCCAAGAAGCTTCCATTTTTTAGTCTCTTAGCTGAAAATCACCCCAATACCTGGTTTTCTTTTAATAACATACTTCATTTTCAGTCATGTTAAATTCTTTAATTTATTGTGTGCATTTGACCTTCTATTGCAGAGCTATTAATAAGGAAACAACACAGAAGTAATTAGCCTGCCCCCTCAAAGAACAGAACATAAAATATCACATTTTCCATTGATCAAACAATCAGAAAGTAGTAAATTGTGCAGGCAATTTAAAATGATTTTCTATTCTATCCTTTTACTTATAAAAAGAAAATCAGTGTTCAAAATAAAAGTGCATTCAAAATTGATGAATGAAAATAGCCTTGGAATGGTAGATTAGAAAACATTGCATTTATTCTGTAAAACAGTCTCACGGTAGAACATAAATTTGCTCAATATCAAGGTTTTCAATTATTATCAAATAAACCATTTGAGTCATGTCTTTTACTATTAAAGTAAAGGAGAGCATTGGTGTACTATTTGTTGTGATTCAGAGTGAATTTATCAGATTCATGAGTTTATTCAAATTCATCACTGAGCATTCAAAAACAATTTTGAAAACAAATTTTCTATTTTTTATTATGCAAATCAGCACAAACTATCATGATTTCTAAAGTCCTAAACCATTTGTTATAAATATCAATCCTGCACATACTTTCATGTTATATTCCTTGGACAGTCAACCTTCATTTTACTTTCCAAGAGTGTATCAGTATAAGTGATATAGTGATAGCTACATAAGAAGCATGGAAAGGTCTTTGAATTAAATTTATTTTTATATTAGATATGCTTTCAAATACTGAAGGTCAATAATGCACATATGTCTCATCTCTGAGGAATTTATCAATTTGTTCAGTTATGATTATTTACTTGCTTGAAAAAAATTTTAAGAAAGCAGTGTGCAAAAGTTAGATACAATTCTGAGAGGGGGAAGTTAACCTATCATTTCTCAAGTAACATGAACCAGTGGTAAAATTCAGTGAAACTTCATATTATTCTAATCATTTTATTATCATAATTTATATCAGATGAATTATTAAATTGGATTTATTAACTTCAAGTTGCATAAACTTAGGATTCATATGCCACTTATTTCTTCTTCCTACAAGTACTATCCTACTTCATTATACGTCCCCTTTGCTTCATTTACATAAGCAAAAGATCATGTCTCTTTTTTTAAAAAAAAAAACAACTCCTTCAATAAACTAAAGAACTTGTGGGTATTAACATGTCCCATGGATTATAACCAGGAATTGACTTATTTGCCATGGACTATCCAGCAATTTCTTATTATAACTCCATGCAAAAGCATAAAAAGTTAGAATATTTAAAAGGGGATATTTGTTACCAGAGCTTTTCAAATGCATAGTTCCACCACTATTTTATCCTATGTCCCATTTCATGTGGTTTGGATCATTTGAAAAATACCAAGAAGCAACAGAAGATGCACTGATGTGGTTTCAGGAGGGGGCACTTCACTCAGGCATCATCCTTGCAAGTTATTTCTTCCCAACAGAAGCAGGAAGACAGGGCAAGCAAGCTATTCCTTCTAGTTCCTTGAGAGTGAGTTACAATGAAATATAAGTACATACTAGTCACCATAAGGAAGGTTGATGGGTTCTACGTAAACCACATTGATCACCAACCTCTGTCCTTAACTTCAACAGGTCACGTATCACCCTGTGGCTATAGCAAAGGATCTTGGTCACATCATGAGAGAAGCTAAAGTTTTGTGTATTTCAGATTAACAATTGTATATTTGTGTGGTTTTTGATTAATGCCTCAATTAGAGCAATGTAAATTCTCTCATATCTAGCTTACTTATTTGTACTATCATGAGTTCATGCTTTGCCTGGGGATAATCACTGTGAGGTGATACATTGGGTTTTAAGTGCTAAATATCCTAAATTCCACTTTGATAAGGTCATGTGATCAAGTAGCAGGCAAGGTCTTGAGAAAGATCTAAATGGGATCACAAGCAGCATTAATTCCCTATAGTGAAATGAGGGCCCTCAGAGATTGTCACAATGTACCAAAAGCAGTGTGAAAGATTCTAAGAACCATTTAGGTTTTCCTAACTGGAGCTAGTTGTCTTCTATCCAGCAATCCAAACATAAAGAGATAGAGCTAGATGAGGTAAGGAAATGAATAGCAATAAAATATTAGAAACAGTAATAGCAGCAACTTTAAAGTGGCAGTCCTAGGTATTAGGAAACTGACACCATCCCAAAGCAGAGATTCTGGGAGGTCCTATAGTCAGTATCTTGATGGAAACACCTGGGAAGGTAAAGCTAGCTCTGTGGGACAGGCAGAATTCAGGGAGACCTAATCAACAACAGACTATTTACTACATATGGATTTCCAGTTTTCCTAGCACCATTTGTTGAAGAGGCTATGTTTTCTCCAACTGTATGTTTATGGTGCCTTAGTCTAGGATGAGGTAACTATATTCATGTGGGTTTGTCTCTGTATCTTCTATTCAGCACCATTGGTCTTCATGTCAGTTTTGGTTACTATGGCTCTGTAGTATAATTTAAGGTCTGGTATTGTGAGGCCTCCTGCATCTTACTAAGGATTGTTTTGGCCTCTTATTTTTCCAAATAAATTTCATGACTGCTTTTTCTATTTCTAAGAAGAATATCCTAGGAATTTTAAGTAGGAATTGCATCGAGTCTGTTTAGTGCTTTTGGTAGTATGGCCATTTGACAATATTAATTCTGCTGACCCAAAAACATGGAAGATCTTTCCATTTTCCAAGGTCTTCTTCAATTTCTTTCTTTTGTGTTCTATAGTTTTCACTGTAGAGGATTGAAATTGAACCCCTGTTACTCACCCTGCACAAAACTCACCTCAAGGTGGATCAAGGACCTAGGCATTAGACCAGAGACCCTGCACCTACTGAAAGAAAATGTAGGTCCAACTTTCCTCATGTCAGCTTAGGAACGGACCTGCTCAATGAGACTCCTAAAGTTTACGAAGTAATATCAATAATTGGGATTGTACTAAAATAAAATGTTTCTTCACAGCAAAGGAAACAATCAAGAACATGAACAGAGATCCTACAGAATGGGAGACAATCTTTGCCAGCACCTCAGCCAGAGAATTAATTTCCAGGATATATAAAAAAGAACTCAAAAAACTTAACATAAAAAATAACCAAATCAATAAATGGGCAAAGAAACTGAACATACATTTCTCAGAAGAAATACAATTGGTCAACAAGTATATAAAAATATATCCAAAATCTTTAGCAATTAGAGAAATACAAATTAAAACTGCACCTGTATTCCATCTCATTCCAGTTCGAATGGCAATTATTAAGAATGCAAGTAGCAATAATTGTTGACAAAGATGTGAGAAAAAGGTTCACTCATACATTGCTGGTGGACTGCAAATTGGGACAAACACTCTGGAAAGCAGTATGGAGATTCCTTAGAAAACTTGGAATGGACCCACCGTTTTTTGCATTTATTCCACTCGTCTCTCTACACCCAAGACACTTAAAATCAGCATATAACCGTGATTCAGCCACTTCAATGTTTATAGAAGCTCAATTCACAATAGCTAAACTATGGAACCAAACCAGATGCCCTTCAACAGATGAGTGGATAAAGAAAATGTGGTATATACACATTAGAGTATTACCCAGCCATAAAGAAGAACCAAATTATGGCTTTGTCAGTCAATGCATAGAACTAGAAAATACACTAAGCGAAATAAGCCAGTCCTGAAAAACTGAAGTCTGAATGTTCTCTGACATGTGGATGCTAATCCATAACAAGAGAGGGTAGTAAGGGGTAGAATATATGTTCATTGGATTACAATAAGGGGAAATGAAGGGAAGGGAGGGAGATAGGAAGAGGAAAAACAGTAGAATGAATCAGACATAATTTTTCTTTCCTTTAAATGAATATATAACCAGTATAATTCCACTTTTTGTACAATCACAAGAATCAGATCCTAATTAGAAAGTGTTGTACTCCATGTATATATAATATGTCAAGGAACACTCTACAGTCATGTATATCTAAAAATGACAAATTAAAAAATCTCCCTCTACCATTGAAAATTTAAAAAAAAATACATGAACAAGGACTATCTCCTCCAGAGAGATAGGTATTCTGGGCCTTCAGAACATGTAACAGTTAAATTACATTCACATCTATGGTTTTCTTTGGAATTTGTTGAATTTCATGTTTTATTTTTAGTAAAACTTCATATACTTCCATAATGTTGATTTTATGTCTTTGCCAGGTAATACATTGAAACTCCCTATTGATGAGTTTCAATATAAATAATTGAACTCAGATAGATTCAACTGGTCACATGGTCATCATCTAAAAACTCAGGTAGAAATTGCTTTGATCAATCCCTCAGGCTGCCCGTCATAGACACCTATTATAGCTGGAGTAGTGGTTTCTCTGGCTCATGCCTTAATATATTTCCTATCTTATGCTGCCAAAGAGGTATGCACAGAGAGCAGCTTTATTCCATGCTTTAAATTGTGTGTGTGTGTGGATTTGTGTTATGTCACTGAAGAACTACAATAAACACACCCACAGAGATATATGAGCCTGACTAGTACATCACTATTACCTGGAAATATTTATTTTCCCTTTTCATTTAGCTTCAGTTCACAAGAGAGAAAAATCATGCAGGATAATGCATTCTTAATTGTCAATCTCTTTCTAAATTTGGAATCAGTCCTGAAAACCCAGGAAAGTTCAACTTGGCCATAGTTAATCTGCAGAGAATCCACCCCACAGGACTCCCCCCCCCCCCCCAATCCCCATCACTGCTGATCTTTTCATGTATTCTTTATAAGGAATCCATTGAACTTTAATTAATATGAAAAATTCAGGTTTTCATCTGATTTAAATGTGACTGACATCACGCTGCTTCTAAAAGCGGAACAAAGTACAAGCTTGATGAAAATAAAACTTAAAACCTGGTGCCTGCCACAGTTTCATTTTCTCCCTGCGACATCATCCCTAGCACTTCCCTGAGGCACGAGAGAGATGCATTCACAACATTTCCCAGAAACCTTCATGTCCATATGTATAAACAGGGACATACTTGAAAAATGTCTGTATGCAGGAAGGGAAAGAATTTTCTATCTGTCAAATGACTCCACAAACTTTAGTTGCAAATGTCCTCATGACAAATGGCAGAGTTATAGGTATATGATTCCAAAAGGGTTAATGCAAAGGAGGAAAAAGTCTTTCAAAATGAAACCACACTAATATGTGTCTGCCATTCACACACAGTCACCCTTTCCTTGCATTTAGTGAACTGTTCAAATCAAGCATACATGCACCCTTGGGAGGAGCCAAGTGGCATAGGACACCTTCTCAACTCTTGGCCATAAACATTGTGCTTGTCATGGAGCAGGTTACTCTCATGTTTATATGTTCTTATAAATGTGTAGGCATTTATGTGGACATAATGTGTACTGATATTGGGACCGCCCCTTTGCAAAGACGATAGTGATCTTCCATAAAGTGTTTTCCATAGAACTTAGTGTATTTTTGTAACAATATATAAAGGCCAAGTAGAAACCGAGAGCACAATGCATATGCTTCACTTCCATCAAATATCTTGATCATTGCACTTCAAAAATTAACAGTTGTTGATTCAAATGTATTGATCCTCTTTACCCTATTGTCCCTACCATGGACTTCTTCCCCACTGTCTTTTCAGGATCAAGAATTTCCGGGACAAGAAATGAAAGGAGAATCACTGGTAAGAAAATTAGGTACAACTCCAAAAGGAGACTATGGGGAAGAGCCAAATTGATCTGTAAGGAGCAGCGCCTGAGTTGGCTCACCCACAGATGTACTAAGGAGGCCACTTGAATCTCACTGTACTAAGGGGAAATAATTTTATTGGGGAAATAATGACAACTTTTTGTTTTTATGCTTCTTAATTAGCAGATTGGTTTAGTAAAAAAAAATATGTGATCTTTAGTTTGAGAAGTCAGAATTTTTTTTTTAATTTTTTATTTTTTATGGGCTTTAGTCTAATCACTCTGAGTGTTTACCTCTATTTCCTGGAGTTACAGAGTGGGAACAGCAAGGGTCATCTCTTAACACAGAAATGTGATTATAGACATTTGAATTCTTGGAAACTTTATATTTAACAAAATTCAGAGAAGACGAATTACATAAAATCTTCTGAAATCCTCACAAGGTTACTTACACTGTGGAACATCTCAACTTACTTTCAGATCAATACCATTTTTTTTCCTTTTCTTTACTCTGTAATGTCTGAAAAACACACAAAGGTAACTTTCTATACATGTGCCCACATAAAAAATGTAAGCATGCATGTAGAAAACTTTTAAAAACTGTAGTAGAGACCATCAGCCTTGAAATAATTTGATTTTAATATAATTATCTTTGAAAGAATTGGGTTCCAAAGATGGAAACTATGGATTGGACTTGAGATAGTACTGACGGTTATCTCTGTGGTGAATTAGTTAGGGTCTTAGACTGAAAAAATAAAGTGTATTTCTGTTATTTCCAAGATGTTTTACATACTTGTTTTGGCAAATTCTGTGGGCACTTAAGTGTGGTTGGTTTCACCCTGCAGATTTATCAAGACTTTCAAGACCTACAGGAACACGACTGTAGTTTGGAAGGTTGGGGCTGGTTGATGATTCTCCATGAGTTTCTGGTATTTCTTCTCATCTACTGGGTAGAGGCACTGCATGCCTTTGTACTAGGTTATCTATTCAATGATGTTTGTGTGGAGAACAGCACTGACAAACAGAGATGGCCTCTGCCTCCAGAGGAGCCAGGCATTCTTATTGCACAATGTGATAAAGTTAATGTCTTACACTGGGACAAAGGTCAGACAGGCTTATTGCCCGTGATAGAACACTCTTGTTTTCTAGACTTAGGTTTTCTTCTAATTCAATGTACTGCATGTGCAGTTATTAATGTCTCTCCTTACATTTCCCTGTGGAAAACAGGGCTTGGGGAATGGGCAGAAGAAACACTGATAATTTAACTGTGCTAATTTATTACTATCAGTAATAAATCACCCTTTGACTCTGACGTAGGAGTTAGGTGTCTTATGCCAGCATCCATGAAACAGTGTCAGACTACTTTATTCCTTTGCAAGTGTAGGGTAAAATCTCAGGTCCTTTAATGTTTTGGACAGCTGGGTGTTTGGCCTATTTAAAAGGCCAATTCTCTATTTGTTATAGTACCATTTCTATCACTATCAGACAGCGGAAATATTTTCTTGGATTGATACATTTGTAAGCCTATGTTATAAGGCCAGAGATTGGCAAATCAACATTCACAGGCCAAATCTAACCTGCCACCTGCGTTTTTAAACTGCATTTTAAACAGAGCCATGCATATCATGCACATGTTGTCTGCAGCTGCTTTTATGCTACAACAGCAGCCCTGAGTAGTTCAAGAGAAGCCCTATGGCTCCTGAAGCTAAAAATATCTACTACCTGGTTCTTTAGAGAAATGCTGATATTTGCTATTGCCCAAATGGAAACCATCATTAATCTGGGGTAGAGATAGAACATAAAATAGCTCTTGCATAAAAGGGAGTTTAACAGTGAATTACAGGGAACTCCACCAACTGTATACACAACCCTCTGCCATATATATAGTTAACAGATGCTTTTTAAGCTGCAGTTGCATGTGCAAATCCTCTAAGACTTCATTTATTCTTTAAGATGCTGAGAATAATTTTGTGTTGGAAAATTTATTATTTATTCTTAGAGCTTCCATAATATTTTCAGCTGAACAGCTCTTATAACCAGTGGCCTACCTCATAGTCTAGTGTTTCCATGCATATGGCTTGTCCTACTAGGCCATAAATTTCTTAGGATGGGTTTCATTTCAACAGATTCACAGTTATTCCATGGTCCACTTTTTAAAAACCTAGGAATTGACTTGAGCAAATACTTTGTAAATGTATGAATCTCTGGAATTTTCTTCCCTACTGTAAGTCTAAATAGAAAATCATGCTGTCATATTTAAAAATTACATATGCTTTAATGCCTTGTCTTTATAGGTTTCTTTTTACATTATGTTTCTTAAAGTCTAATTGCATTTCCTTTGTTGATTTCAATATAATAAGGGAAGAGGATGACAGAATATAGTGACTTCTACTGGCAGGAAAAAAGCCATATTGATTCTTCCTGAAAAGATGGTGATGGAGAAGATACAGAGAAGATGGAAGTAACCAACACCCAAAGTAGTGGATGAGCCATTTAGTAGCCATAGATTATACGCTATCTAGTCATGGTAGCAGAATTCATTTGGCTAAGATGGAGTATACTGGGCTAGACACACAGAAAGAGATTTCTGGAAAAGGGTTTCCTCTGTGGGGAGATGGGTCACTGAGATAACTTACTACATGAGACTTTAAGAAGAGATGGCTGAAAAACCCTTTAAGAATTTAGGGGCTGGGGATGTGGCTCAAGCAGTAGAGTGCTCGCCTGGCATGCACACGGCGCTGGGTTCGATCCTCAGCACCACATACAAAGATGTTGTGTCCGCCGAAAACTAAAAAAAAATACTAAAAAAATTCTCTCTCTCTCTCTCTCTTAAAAAAAAAAGAATTTAGGATGGATAATAAAGACAACACTATTGAGAACTTTCCAAGAGCCATAGCACCAGGCATTGGGGCTGTGGCAATAGCTCAGTGGTAGAGCACTTGCCAGGATGCAGAAGACCATGGTTTCAATCCCCAGTACCACACACACACACACACACACACACACACACCAAAAAAAATGGGGGGGGGGGGGTGGTAAGGCATCATGGTAAGCCATTTTAAATGCATTGTCTCATTTAATCATCACAAAATAGGGCTGACTATTTTACAAATGAGTACAGCTTGGCTATAACAGATTAAAAAATGCTTAAGATCACACATACAGTGAGTGACAGCAAGTGAAGTTTCATTCAAGTTCAAACCATCTCTCCCCTGAGAACTTCTTTACAAAAATAATTGTATCCATCCTCTGCTTCAGTTGGATGCAGAGATTTCCCAGTAGGACCTCCTGTGTCCATGGAGCACAGCTTTAGTCATGCTTTACTGGGAAAACTCATTAATTGGGGTGTTGAAATGGAGGGGTGCATCTACACAGGTCCAGGTATGATTTACACGTGAAGCTGATTGAGTGCCTTGAGACATGTTCTTCCATTCTCACTTCAGCCATTGGGGAGTGGTCCTAGTACCGCCCCCTCAGACATTTGCTAATCCTGGCACCGCATATATTCACATCTCCGATGTTCTTCCTTCCCAGCCATCTATCACCGTGATGTTCACACCTGCAGTAAGAGTATTCCATTCTTTTTCTGGGCCACCTCATTAACATATTTAACACTTTAGGATAGGAGAAGCAACGCTTGATCTAAACCTTTAAGATGTGCTAATAATAATTTTCCAGGCAAATCTCATTATTTCTCGATGCTATCAGAATTGTCCCACTCTAAAGTAATGATGACATGTACCAGCTGCCGGCCCAGGCTCTAGGGTCTCCAACAAAGGCTGGAACCTGTTCAGAGGAAGCAGCAGCTTGAAGGGAGAGGAAAGGCACAGGGGGAGGAGAGTGGAGTGTCTCTGGCACATGCCTTGGTTCCATCTTTTCATTTTGAATCACTGCAATTCACTATGACCATATATATATATGGTCATAGTGAATTTATATATATGAATATATATATATATATATATATATATATATATATATATATATATATAGATATATATAGATAGATAGATATAGATATATGAAAGAAAAGTAAAATTTTTACAGGTAATAGGATAGGAAGGTGGAAAAAGTTGGCATTAACAGAGGGTAGAAGCTAAAGTAGAAATTCAAGAATATTGAAGCAGTATGCCTTTCATATAGGACAGAAATTAGAGAGTTTAAGGGGTAGTGAACTTGTCAAGTCTTATGTGATAGCATAGACCCTAGATCTAAGAATAACTGAATGGCCAAAGAACCCTTTTTGGATTACTGTGGGAACTCAGAACACATCCATAAGGCTGAAACTTGATTTTTCCTTCTGGCTGCTGAAGGTGGCCATTGATTTCATGTAGAACAACAGCAAAAGCTTAAGGAACAAGTTTGCCTGTGTTTCTTCCTCATGCACACTGACAGGGTTGGTTTCTGAGATTTCAGTTGATCTTCACCTGCTCCAAATTCTAACAGAGTAAACATAATTTTGAAAGAAGAGAAAAGGAGATATGCATATTTTGCAAGGCTTCCAGCATTTTAGACCTAGATAAACAATTTAGTGTTGCTGAGAAAGGAGAGATTTTGTTTATGTCTGACAACTCCACTAAACTGTCAATTATTTAAAATTCAGAACTATATCTTACTTTTTTTTATACCCCCTCAAAATGTACCTGTAAGAGTTACTAATGTATCATAGGAACCCATGTAATATTTAGGAGTCAGTAGCATGGATTGATACAGTGTTGTGATAAATATTTATAAACCTATGGCCAAGGTAATAATTCTGAGTTTTGCTTACATCTGCTATTCTATATAAAGGTCATCAGGTAGAAACAATTTCTAATTTTTTCCTAGCCCATAGTGTGCATGCACCAGTAGGAAGACAGTACAGGCTAAATGTCAGCTTTAACCATGAACTTGTCACTGGGATGATGCCAAGTCCCCCTTGAAAACCAACAGCGAGCTATAAAGTTTATAAGGAAATTAGCATAATTACTTTGTTAATCAAATTGTCCATATCAAAACCAAATATCATCTTTATCTTCCAGATACCTCTTCCTCTCAGTTACATATTTCTACAGTATCCTCCCCAGTTTCTAGGACTTGATATCTATGAATTATCTCTGACACATACTTCTCTTTAACATTCCTATCACCTTCATTAAGCTTTGTGAATTTACTACTTTGCTTTTTATTCTGGAACCACCCTCACTTAGACATGTTTATTCCTGCTTGGAGCCCCTGCAATAAATTTCAGTGGACTTTCTTGAGTCTAGACTCTGCCCTTTCCAATCCAACCAACAGCTTTGCCAGAAACATCTTCTGTATGTGCTCTTGTCCAAACAATTTAGCAATTCCCTTTTGTGTAGTAAATAGAGCACATTCTTCACATAGTTTTAAGACAGGCTTTCTAAAACTTAGCCTTACCCCTATACAGTCAAAAGTCCTGTGTTTATGATTAAGTTCCATCACTTCTCAGAGTTCCATCTCCTCATTTTAAAAATGAAAGCCTTGAACCTTATTACTCATTGATTTATCCTTGGTGATCTTTTATACCTTAACTGTTCATAGGGCATAATGTATGTTACATATTAAATGAATACAATTTCTTGTTATTCCCAGACCACGATCTATGCTAAAGGGTTCCTAAATATTGTTAAAATCTGAACTCCTCTTGTGACTGCCAGAGAATAATTACATGCAGAATGTTATGGGGCAGGTGCATGGACCCTCTGAGGGTCTATGGAATTACTTCACCTTTGCCTGCATTAACCTCTTTTTCTATACCATCCTATGTTTGTACATTTTAAAATCTAATTCCAATATGATAGGTAATTTGAGGACATTCTCCATTATTTTTACTAGTTAGAGATGGACGACTCATTGTCTAGGTATCATATCATTATGTGCACCTTGTATAGTACGTAAGACCTTCTGCCTGTGTGTTAATTCTTTGTGTTTAACACAATAGTTCCCTCTATCATGTTGAAAAAGCTTTCCAGCCAGGCTGGTGTCTTACTTCTTTTTACTTGCCTCAGACATTTCACCTTAACCTATCTCCCTGATATACCCCTGGGGCATCATCTATTCCATCAATGAACCAATGAAAAGTCAGAGAAGCAGTTTGAAAAGCTCTAACTTTTCATTTAATTATTTGTAGTTTAAGAAACATAACACAATTTCAAAATTATGACCCACAATTTATAAAATATCCTAACAATAAGTAACTGGAAATTCAAGGTGAAGTTGGGACACTTGGTAGAAGATCCATTGTGGAATTTCATGAAACATTCCTGAGAAAGGTTAGTCTTTTAGCCAAATTCTGTGGTACAATAAAGTTCCTCCCCATGATTATGAGGTCAACTTTTACCACTATGGGTTCTCAGTTACATTTACAATTCAAAATGTACAACTTTGGAAGACTATTTTTCTGAAAATTTTTTTTGGAGAAAATAAGACATGCTATTTCTGAAGGTGATTCTTTAAAGATTAGAAAGTGCTCATTTTGCAAAAGCACCTTCTGTTCAATAAAATATTCATTTGTGTTCTGAGGACCAGGTAAATGTGTTCTTTCTTGCTATGTGTTTAGCAACCCAGGGGAAATAGTTACCACACACCTCTTCCTATTACAAACTTTGCTATAATCACCTGAGATTTAGGTTCACTTAATAAATGATGCTAATGCTTTTTTCTTGACATGAAGACTAACAGTCCACATGGGAACTGGTTCCATCTCACCTTACAGACTCTATTCTGAGCTCTTCTAAATTATCCTGCCCATATGCCTGTGACTATATGAATCCAACACTCCACTCTGAGTAGGAGTCTCAGCTGATGCCTACAGTCCTACGTGGCTTTTAACAGATGAAAATGGTATTCATTCTATGACTTATGCTTGTGATCTCAAATATATTCACTCCTTAAATATATTCTTCAGATGTACTAATAGAAATTTTAAAACACATTTTTTTTTGTGATAGAATAATACAGATACATTTTTTTTCCTTTTCAGTTGAGAGCAGAGTGGTGTAATGGTTTGAATTAGAACTGTCCCCCAAAGTCTTTTGTGTTGAAGACTTGGTCCTCATCGCAGCAAATATCAGAGGTAGAACTTTCAGGAAGTGACTGCATCATGAGGACTCTGACCTCATCAGTGGGTTAACCCATTAACAGTTGAATGGACTACTGGGAAGTGGGCGTGGTTGGAGGAAGTAGGTCACTGTGGGCATGCCCTCCAGCCTCCACCCAGCTTCCTGTTTCCAGGGTGTTATGAGCTGAGCAAGTTTCCTGTACCTTGTTCTTCTGCCATGATAGTTCTGCTAAGAGTTAGCAGATTATGGACTGAAACCTCCAAAATATTGAACCAAAATATATCTTTCTTCCTCTAAGTAGTTTTTTTCTTTTTCAGATATTTGTTACCATGACAAAAAGCTGGCTAACACAGGTGGGAATAGAGTAAGCCATATTTGAAAGAAAGATAACCTAATCAGAGCAGATACTTCCAATCCTAATGGCAAGGAAAAAGCCCCTGGCAGCAATGAGGTGTTTCTTTCAAGGCAAGGCAAGCCCAGAAAAGAATCAATACTCCTTAGCACACTGCTGGTGTGTTTGTCTTGAAGCTGGAGTCATGCTACCAGGAGGGACAGTCTTGCCTCAAATGAGATTGGCTGGGCTGCCTCAAGGGACAAATATCACTGTCCTTCCTGAGGTACATTGGCTCCTTAGGGTAGCTAATGAGTTAATCAGCTCAGTCATTGCTGGAGTGCAACCTGAACTGGATACAGACCCCCGAAGGGTGAAAATGGAATTCTGAACTCTAAAACCAAAACTTGAATGGTAGAGGGAGAAAGAGTCTTAAAGGACTGGAGGAATATTAAGAATACCTGTCTTTGCATATAAGAAGAAAATCCTTTTCTTAGAATACCTTGCTCAATTGGCCACCCTATGATGTCTGGGAGTAAATAAGTTCTATTGCTTATAAGTGACATAGTAGTGCAACTCAATAAATAAGATCATACACACACACACACACACACACACATATTTTTTTTTGGGGGGCGTACTACTGGGGATTGAACTCAAGGGCACTAAAACACTGAGCCACATACCCAGCCCTATTTTGTATTTGATTTAGAGACAGGATCTCACCCAGTTGCTTAGAACCTCATTTGTGTTGAGGCTGGCTTTGATCTCATGATATCTTAATATATACTATTTAAGTAATTTATTTAGCAAAACAATAAAAACCATTATCTAAAAATGAAGATTTTCAGTGAGATATTTTTTATCCTGTGGTATTCTTGAGATATCTACTTGATTGTTAAGTAGAATACTCCATATTTCTGCGGAGTTCATGTTTAGTGAGTATGACTGGAAGGAATAGCAGGATATTTGGGGGCAACAGATAGTAGCCATATCCTTCTTAGCCATCTCGCACAGCTCTGACAAACAGAAAAATCCACCATCTCTGCTTGAAATGAATAAAGAATTACCAAGCACTTTAGTGTCCTGGGACAGGTATAAAGCTGAGAAGCTGTCAGATATGAGAATGACATTGGAACAGTAAAAGATGTTCAGAACTTCTCCTTCCTGGGATAGCTAGGAGTGGCCTTCTGGTCTGGTTGACATCTATCACAGTGACACTTAGCTGAATGGTCATTATGGGTCAACAGGTGTCAATATAAGCCTGAGGCAATTCAGACACTAGTAGAAGAAAACATTCAGGAAATACTTCATGAGATTGGACTGGGAAATAATGTTTTTAGAAATTAATCCAAAAGCAGAAACAACAATATACAAAGGGAAATATAGCAAACTGAGACCTTCTGCACAACAAAGCAATCAACAGGGTGAATGATACCTTACAGACTAGAAGATATTTGTGAAATATATTTGATAGGGGCTAATGTCTAAATATATAAAGAATTCAATTCAATAGCAAAAAAATGGTTTGATTTAAAAATTGGCAAAGGACTAGAATAAATATTTCTTAAAAATAAATGGTCAATAGACATGTGAAAATGTTCACTAAGTAGGTAAATGCAAATTGAAACCACAATAAGTTATTGCCTCATACCTTCTAGAATGTTTATTTTAAAAAAACACAAAGATAATAAGTGTTGGCCAGGCTGCGGAGAAGAGAGATCCCTTACCTACTGTTGTAGGAAGGAAAATTAGTGAAACCATTATGGAAAGCAGGACAGAGGCTTCCCAAAATATTAAAAATAAAACTATCAGCAGTTCTACTAGTATGTATATATCAAAACAAAATAGAATCAATATACTGAAAAGATATCTATATGCCCACATTCATTGCAGCATCATTCACAATAGCCAAGATATGGAATCATCCTAAATGTCCATCAATAGATGAATGAATAAGGATAATGTGGTATGTACATGTAATAGAATATTATTTCACCATAAAAACAAAATCCTGTCACTTGTGATAACATGGATAAACCTGGGAAATATTAAGTGAAATTAACCAGGTGTAGAGAGACAGATAACTCATGACCTCACTTATACATGAAATATAAAGAAGTTGAACTCATAGAAGCATAGTGCAAAATAGTGGGTTCCAGGGGTTGGGTAGGTGGGTGGAAGAGGTAGAGTTGGGAGATGTTGGTCAAAGGATAGGATACATAATTTCAGTTAGGAGGAATAAGTTTAAGAGGTCTACTGTACAACATGTGATTATAGTTAATAACAATCTATTATATTCTTAAAATTGTTGAGAAGTAGATTTTAAGTACTCTCATCATAAAATTATGTTAGTACATATGTTAGTTTGATTAGCTATTCTACAATAAATACATACTTCAAAACATGTCATACATAATATACAAAGTTTTTTTATCAATTTAATTTTTTAAATATTTTCTAGCAGAATGTTCTGTTATTGGAATTGGCAGTACGGAAAAGCTGAATACTGGAAAGAGGAACATGATGCTTCCCGAAATCTGCCAGATAGGTGTCTCTTTGTTCCCTATGAATTGAGGAGCCAATCTGTCCGTGGGCCGACTCTTGGATCTGACAACAATCACATTGGTCGACTCTGTCAATCAGAATGAGGCACTGAGTACCTACCCATTTTCCTTAACATCCCCCTGGCTACTGCAAAGGAAGCTTTAGGAACAACCTTGATGTTATTTCATTGGCTCATATAAAAATCTGTTCCATGGTAGGACTATAGAGGAGGTATTCACAATGGAATAAGCATTATTAATTTGGAGAGAATTTCTAGTCTCTACATTGTAGAAATGGAATCACCCCTCCTATTTCCTTTGCTTCTACTGTTTGACTTTCCAGGTACTTCCAGGAACACATCAGGCAGCAGAAGAGGGGCCTGCTGATATCATCCTGGTACTTTTGAATCAGCCACTTCCACAATTAGTGTTACTCTGTGAAGATTGAAATGAACATAAATGCCCATGCAATACAACAATGATTCTATCAAATGTTCTACCTCATCCAACTCTCCATAGCTGAGAGTAATTGCTTTCTTTTTTGAGCAACTATAAGCTCTCATTTGGCTCTTTGCATTTGAATCTTTTTATTTGCATGTACTCCCTCGGCCACCAGATTGTAATTTAGCTCAATTCCACCCTATTCCATTTAAAATGTTTATTCTGTACCTATTACATGTCAGAGTCCATGTGGAGTGCTAGAGATAAATAGAAGGTCCATCCTATGGTTTCAAGCAAATGGTTCAGTATACACATGAGGAACTTGGCATTTAATGCAAGTGTCAATGGAATCACTGCTGCCATGGAAGAATGATCCTGGTAGCAGGTGGCAGGGCAGGACAGCATAGGTCAGGAATTGTTCCTTAGAAAGAGGACATCCGTGCTCAGCTCAGGGATGAGATAAAGTTCCTCAGGTTGAGGTAGGGACAAGAGGGATGCAAAATTGTGTGTCAGGCAGAAAGACAGGACTGGAACAGGTGATATTTGACTCACTTGGGAAAAAGAAGCCCCATGAAGATAATAGGAAGAGAACTGTGGAGACCAATAGAAGATGATGCTTGGTGTCAGGTGAGTAAGGGGTTTGCAGATTATGTTAAAGGACTTGCATTTTTATCCTGAGGCCAATGAGAAATTATGTAGTGCTTTGGATAAGATAGCAAAAGGAATCATTAATACTTGTTAAAGTGTGGGCAATAAGTTGGAGGAAAATGAAGGTATACTTTGGCAGTACATTAGATAAGAAATTATTGAGTGATAGCATTTAGGTGACATTGACTAAAGAATTTGGTGAATGAGAATAGAACACCCTAGTCTGTGGATGGAATGGGGAGGCATTCAGAGTCCTTCTCAGGTTTTACCTTGATGAAGGCCAGTAACAAAGAAAGAAATGGAATAAAAAGTAGAGAAGTTCATAGAGGGGAAAACAAGATGCTCATTTTGGACCTTCTTCAAGTTTTCCATTTGTACTCATGGTACAATCTGGGGCCACCGCCTGGTAGACAAAGAAAAGAGTGCAGACCTGGACCACCAGGGAGAAGCCTGGGCACGTGTCTCATCCTATACTCAGAGCCCATCACCAGCATGAGCACTGCAGCTGTCTATTCCAGGTTTATGGTGGTAGTAGCAATGCTAGTGTTAACGATGATGAATGAAGATCAATCACTAATCAGATGTGTATTTTATCAGCATACAGCTTCATAAAGGTAAAGCTGATCTTTTTTCCTGAGGCATTGGGCCTAAAATAATTTGAATGGCTCCACTAAATTATCTACCCTCTATTATGTTGTTTCCTTTGATGTGTCCTCTGTTTGCAACAGGAGGTGCTAACTAGTCTCTTCTGGGAATCGAGGGGTCTGGGAAGCAATCTGATGCTGCCCACAGGGTACCTTAGCTCCAGCTGTTGCCATGATGAGAACAGCTGTCCCTAGAGCATAGGATAGTGTACTCTCCCAAGATTGAGGGGGGAAAAATTGCTTTGAACATCGTCAACTAGCAATCATCCCTTTGCCTCAGGCACTCCACCAGGTGCTGTGTTATATACTTTCTCTTTCCAAGCAGACCAACGACCCATCCAGTTCAAATCTAAAACATCCAGTAGTATTTGTATATGTATCTAAAATACAGGCATTAATCAAATGATCAACTGGGAGAGATGTAAGAACCTTGAAGTTGCTCTGAATGCTTGTTTTTCAGAGAGATGGTTCTTATTCAGAAACAGTGACTTCTCTAGGCAGATATTTTTAATAAATGATAATATGGGATCTAGATTTTTTTTTTTGTCAAATGACTATCAAAATAAAAAGGGTTGGCTCCTTGAAGCTAATTAGAAGTGTGTTGTCTCTGAGCACACTGGTCGGGGCCCCTGGGTGCTGATTATCACTTCAGGATTGGAGATAAATGGTGAAATCTGGGATAGCTAGAGTTTTGGCCACAGCCATAGTCAGGTTGAGTTCTAGTCTGGCTTCAGCTTAAACCAGACAAAAGTAGGGACAAAAAGTAGGGACAGCAGAACTAGGAAGTTGCTATAGTTTGAACATATCCCCTGGAAAGTTAATATGTTAGAAACTGAATTCCCAAATCCATATGCTGATGGTGTTTTGGTGGGGGTGACATTTGGTATTTGATTAAGGATAGAGGAATTTATGAGGATGGGACCCCTATGAGGAGATTAGAGGCATTCTAAGAAGAGGGAGAGAGACCCCAACTTACATACTTCCTTTTCTCCCCTCATGTTATTCCTTTTGTCATTTATGGTGCAGCAAGAAGGCTCTCACTGGATGTGATAGGTTGACCTTCAACTCCGCAGCTTCTATAAGTCATATGCATTTTGTTTTCTTTATAAAATTCCAAGTCTGTGGCATTCTCTATCCCAACATAAAATGGACCAAGACAGTGTTCAAAAGCAGAATGAAAGGTAAAAGCCAAACAAAGAATTCCAGAAATTTAGGCAAGATGGAAAGAGCCAGATGTGGAAGCCAAAGATACTGTAGAAAGGAACTTTCTTTGATTCCACACACTGCCCTTCAAGTGCAATTGACGAAAGCATTAATTTTCTTCTGTTGTTAGAGTTGTTGTTGTCCTCCTTATTACCTGCTTTTACTTCGGGTTATTTTTCCTTCCACAGAAAATAATGATTACAATGAATTTTATAGAGTCAGTCACCTAAATTGTGTATTTATTAAATACATCTCAAGTTTTAAGTGGCTATGTGAGAAAGGTCTAAGGGGTAGTGGGAATCCTCTCTACCTTGGACCAGATTTGTAAGTGAGCCGGGAAGATAGAATAGACACATAAATAACTATAGTGCAAAGCAGGATGGAAAGGTCTAACAGTCTGTAAAGTACAAGGTGATTATAGATGTAGAAGGGGTTACTTCTAGAGGAGAAACCAGAAGAGACTTCAAAGGAAGGGGAGTATTTTTATCTGGGCAGTGAATGATGGTTAGCTTCGTGGTAGGTAGACTCACACAGGGAAATGTCTGAGCAAAGACTTAGCTGTGAACAGCAAATAGCACATCCAAAGAAATCCTCACAAAAGTTATCCAAGTAGAATTTGATAATCTTAAGATCTTTCAGCTCATTTTTTTCCCCACAAGAATTTAATTTGATCATTCCCATTTTTTCCTCAGAAAATACCAATACTCTCTAATGAAATCCTTTAGTTATTATATGAACCCCAGCAAATATTATTCTCAAACATTTTTTTAAAATAAAATACAGATTTAGGTGATATTTGATTGACTGAATAATGTGGCTGCATGTTTATTCTATCATCAGTTGACACCTTAGTAGACTTGATCGCTCCACTATTTATAGAGGCCGCTATAGCAACAACATATTTTAGCAAAAAATATTTGCACTTGGAGGCTATCAAATTAAAAATTACTTAATTTTAAATAGCAGTATTTTAGTCAAGGTGTAGATTAAGATTTTTGTGAGTGAAATTGCCAAGGTCGACTCTACAGGATTAGGTCACAAGATTACTCTGGTCACTATTTTGTCAACTGATCAATACTAACATAATTTTCTGTTTGAAGTCACTTTGTCTAATGATATTATTGATTCATTAATATTTAATTCACTGCCTATAGCACAACTCATGTGTGAATCTCATCTAAATACATATTTTCTCTGTAAAGCAGAACACAGCCTTCTTGAACTTAGGAACCTCAGGTAGCACTAGTTTTCACAGTGAAATATTCAACAATTCTCAAATGCAAAAGATGTGGAACTGAATATATCACACAGAGGACACTTATTGATAGAATGGGAGCTTACAGGAAAAGGCAGAGCATCAATCCTGACCCTGTTGACCTCAGATGGGTAGCATGGGGTGAGTGACACATATTTGCTGGTGCTCTGTGCCCGTCTCTGAAGGATCACAAAAGTGCTGTATGATTTGAGCACTACAAATTTTAATCAAAAGGTGAAACCACAATTGCAGAACATGTGAATACTGGGGATTTCTGGACTTCATTCTGTAGTCTGCCATCTTACAATCATTGTTAGCCCATGAACAAAAGCCCTAAATTTTAACAACATGCAGATTTTCCATTTTTTTCTTTCATGTTGATGCTTCGTATTTCCCATTTTAAAAATCTTTAATTCAGAATTGAGAGATTCTTCCACATTTTCTAGAATTTTAGTATTTTTACTTTCATGTTTAGTTGTATATCAATTCAAAATTGACTTTTTTGGATGATGGGAAATAGGGTGCATGGTTTTCCCCCATGTACAGTTGACCCATAACCATTTATTGTACAGATTATCTTTTCTCCACATATGTGGTGTCCACTTTGCTGAGTCAGTTGTCTGTGTGTCTGCTTATAGACTCTGTTCAGATCCCTTTGTTAGATATCTGTCCTGTCTTAATTATTATAGTTTAAAAACACATATGAATAACTGCTAACTTTTTAGACTTGTTTTTCTTTCAGAATGTCCTAGTTATTCTTTTCCCTTTGCACTTCCATATAAGTTTCATAATGGGATCATCATTTTCCACATAAAATGAATGTCCTGCAGGACTAATAGGGACTGCACCAAATCTATAGTTTAATTGGGGAAGAATTTGAGTTTGCCAACCCACAAGCCCAGCATTGGAGGTACTTTAATAGGTTTTCAATTGTTCTCAGTAATGCTTTTTAATTTTAATGAATTCTTGCACATGTTTTGTGATGATCAGATGATTTTTGAAGCTATTATAAGAGGTGTATTTAAGAAATCTTTTGTTGATATGTATTATTTTTGTAAATTGACCTTGTATCTAATAACCTTATGTATTTTACTAATTTCACAATATTAATCCTAATATTTCACCAGTAGATCTTTTCATAAGTACAAATTTATGGTCTGAAAATTATATTTTCTTCCTCATCCCCATTTTTTTCTTATTCCTTTCTATTGTCCAATTATATTTGCTGGGACTTCAATAAACCAGAATAAACACCATCTTTGTCTCATTGTCAATCACTGGGAATTTCCATTAATTACATGTTTGCTACAGAAATTTTATAGATTCTCATCATCGGATTAAGGACCTCAGCTTCGGTTACTAGTCTGCTAAGAGGTTTTGGCTTAACTGAATGTTGAACTTTATCAATGCTATTTATCTATTATCTATTGAAGTGATCAAAGGAGTATGGTAATGACATTGATTGATTTTTCGAATGTTAAATAATTCCAACCTTGTATGGAGTGTTATCCCCATTACATATTGCTGGAGTCTATTTCCTAATGTTTTACTCAGGATCTTTGCTTCTGTATCATGAGAGAAAAGGCCTTTGCAACTCCTTTCTTAAAATGTGTTTTCGGGCATTGATATCAAGATTATTGTTTTAGATAGGATTTCCCAGGGAAGAGCCTGAGACATGCATTTACATGCAGGTGAACAACTCTTCTGAGGAAGTGAGAAAAGTAGGCTGTGCTAGAGGAGGAATTGGATTATAGTCACAACAAGGGCCACAGACAATGTAGGAGTCCATGAGCCAGGGTGACCCTGTGCATGATTCTTTAAGGCTAGGGAGCTGGATCTTTGTGCTGATCAAAAACCTGATCCTGGTGGTGCAACCTTGGGGAATGTAGCTCTTTTGCGGTACTGGAAAATCCCATGAAGGGACTCAACTGAAAGCTGTTGGGAACCAACACTCAAGGAGAAAAATCAGTTTCCAGCCAAGAAGGACTCAAGCCATAGCTTCTACTATCATTTTTCTGAACTCATAAAATTAAATGGAGATGTTTCCAACTTTTCACATTCCCTGGAAGAATTTGGCGTTTATTTTCCATTCAGTGTTTGGAAGAAGTCACTGTTTGATTAATGTATCTGAACTTGGAAAGTATTTTAATTACAGATTGAATATTTTTTAATACAGATACAAGTCTACTCAGGTTTTCTGTTTTTGTTTCAAATTTGAGTTTTACTATACAAATTTGAACATTCCACTTATATGAATAAACTTAAAAAAATTGTATTTCTCCCTACATTCTTTTACTAGCTATGCTTCTGTGGGAATAGTGGCCCCAGCTACCATACAGTAGAGACGGAATGGAAGACTGACTGTCCCTAGGTGCTGAGCATCTTCATCCTACAAACACAAGGAGCTAAATTTTTCCAAAAAGAGTGGGCGTGGAAGAGGACCTTGGGCCTCACCTACGCAGCATTGGCCACACTTGATTTTAGTCTAAGGATGGCACCTACCCACTTAATACCTGTTGAACTCTTGTCCCAGTGGAAACTGTGAAACAATAAATTGTGTTGTTTTAATCTAAGTTTGTGGTTATTTGTTATGCAGGGATAGAAAACCAATAAATTTAGCAATTACAATGTTAATGTCCATTTTTGTCATATTTTTAAATTAATCATCACATTTGTGTCCAGATTATGGAACTTGAACACTTTAATACTTGTAATATTTTTAAACTTATAATAAAGCTATTCTGTTTTTATTGCTATAGGATATGATGGATATTGTGGTTTTATAATGTCAGTGTTCACATAGATTTAGACACACATTTACCTTTTTCTGATTTCTTATATCTCATGCTACTCACCTGAAACACATAATTTCTGACTAGTATATATAATTTAGAATTTTATTTTCATGACTTCATGTGAGGACAATTTATTTTTTATTTGCCCCCAAATGATTTTTCTTTGTCCTTCACTTATTTTTGAAAGATATTTTCATCTGTCAAGAAATTTTATGGGGCTGGGGCTGTAGCTCTATGGTAGAGTACTTGCTTAGCATGTGTGAGGCACTGGGTTCAATCCTTAGCATTTCGTTAAAAAAAACAATAATAAAATAAAATAAAGGCATGCTGTTCATACACAACTACAAAAAAGTTTTTTTTTAAAGAAATTTTACTTTGACATTTTTCTTAACACATTGAAGATATGCATCCAATAACTTCTGATTTTTCATTGTTAGGGAAACAGCTGGTATTTGCCTTTTAATTCTTTCACTTTTACTGCATGTTCTTTCTCTTCACTACTGATTTTTATCTCTTACAAGGGTTTACCTTAATAGTTCCCTTTTGTCATAAGATATAATCATGAGAGTGAAAACCATCATATTATAGCTCACTCAAGGGGAGGGGAAGGGTCATTAGGTCATCTTAGAATTCTCCCTTTAACACTAAATAAATTGAAGAAGAGTTGATAACTTGAAAAGAAAGTATAGAAATTCCAATTGAAGTCTAAAAGCAAAAATAAAAGAAAATGCTCTATTAAATAAAAAAAGCAATAAAGGAAAAGAAACATTGAACAGGTGCAGAAAATACAAAGTACAAATGCATCCAAATTTATCATTAAATGTAAGTGGATTGAATGCTATAATTAAAGAAATCAAAGTTTTTTTTTTTTTTCAGGCTGCAAAAACAAACCAACAACAAAAACTAAAATCTGTCTACATGTTCCTTACTAGAGACCACTCCAAAATGTATGAAAAGGATGAATTAGAAAGATGGAGAAAGACATCCTACATTAATTATTATCAAAAGAAATTTCTCATAGGTAAACAGATTATTAGACATGAACAGATGAGTTCAGAATACAGAAAGTCCAATGTATCTGAATAATTTTAAAATCATAGGCATCTAATACATAGACCCAAACATGTATAAAACAAAACTACAAGGGTAAAAAGAGAAATTAATGGTCACAATTAGAAATTCGAAAACAATTTTCTTAATAATTGATAGAACAATGTCAAAAGCCCAGATGATTTGAACATAATTATTGAATTTGGTCTACTAAATTACATCAAGTTCTGCACCCTAAAACTGCAGAATATACATTCCTTTCAAGTACACATAAAAGATGTACTAAATTTGATCATATCTCAGGTTATAATGCAAGCTCAACAAATTTCAAACGAATTAAATAAGGCAGAACATGTTTTCTGACCTCAATGCAATTAAGTAGAAGTGTAAAAGATAATAGGAAAACCTGAAGTTGGAAAATTGAGAAATAGACAGTGAAGTTACTCATGAGTCAAAGAAACAATCATATTGGAAATTAGAAAATATTTTGAAAATAACAGCAACAAAATACCCCATATGAAAAACATAAAAGCAAATATTTTTATTTGAAAAAATAAAGATTAAAGCTGACTGATGTCTCAATTTCAAGATGGTAGAATAAAAACATCGCAATGAGCACAAAGTAACTAAGATGAAAATATTTTGAAGTTTAGAGTAGAAGTGGATAAAAGAAAAAAAAATCAAAGAAAATGTTGATCTTTGAAAAAGAAAAAAAGACCCCTCAAAACAAAAAAGGACAATGTAAACATAAAAGGCATTCCCTATGGATGTTATAAACACTGAAACGATTATAAATTTATATGATGCACAATTATATACCAACACATTTGAAAGTAAGGCAGACTGGATTGTTTCCTAGAGAAAGACCTGTAGGTGGATTTTTCCATGTGGAGGGCACATTGACATGTGGACAAGAGCCACTTCACTGGAGTGGAAAGATATTCTGATTTAAAGGAATTTAGAGGAGAAGAGGGGAAGAATTGGAGTAAAACTGACCCTGAGAAAAGTTTGTCATAGGGAAATGGAGGACTATAGTGGTGGCTGGAGAAATAAATGAGGTCATGAGATCAAGGGCAGTAGTAGTTTTTTTTTTTTTTTTTTTTTTTTTTAAGATGTCAGACATGGCATCTTTATGTACTGATGGATATGATCTAATGGAAATGAAAAATTTATCATTGAAGAAAGGACAAAAATTGCTACAGAGATATGCTTGGTTATGTAAAAGGAACATAAAAAAGTGTGAACATGCCTTCAGCGGGGAATGTGATAGTCATCCATAGAGGGTCTACTGGGGTAGGCACTGGAGCTGAGCAGGTGTGCTGTCTGGAGCCATCTTTGAAGTTCTCTTCTGGGTCGGTGTTAATAGACACGAACACTAAATAAAGTCTAGGTATGATCTCCTCTCAAATAATTCTATAATTTAAGGGAAAATCTCTAAGTTTTTAGTAGAATTTGATGATCTGACCCTAAATTTGCCTGACAAAGCAAATACGAGCTAATGTTGATGATAAAGGGCTGTGTACCTGGTGGGCGGAGGGAGGGTTACTGTCACAGATCATTGGTCTATTGAAAGATAGTTTGGGATCTGAATAGGAGTAGAAAAATCGACAAAGAACCCTTAGTGCAGAGCTCAGGAACAGACCCAAGCAATATTAACAGGGGCTTAAAGAAAGAGAATTACTACTGTGCATTACTAGAAAAAGTAATTTAATAAATGATTTGGGATAATAAGTGGTTATCTGAATTAAGAACTGAACAAGCATACATAAGAATAAGTGTCACATGGATCAAAGACCAAAATATGAAAAGCATTTAAGACTTACAGAAGAACTAGAGATAGGCCTGTTGTCCCAAGTCCTCTTATGAGTATTTTTTTTTTCTTTTCCTTTTTTTTAAACAGACAAATATCTTTGTACTCTCCTGACAGTCTCCAAATAGACTTGGATAATCTAGTATTCCTCATTATGGTCTTTCTGTTGAAAAATATTAGTGAATTAAAAAAAAAAAAACACAGATTTTGAGTAGATTTAGGGTGACATTCTGAACACCCTTACTGCTCCTGTTTCCTCAGTTTACTTTTTTTTCTGGAAAAAGAATACATATTGATTTTGTTCTATGTGACATAATCAGATGTAAATACATCTTTTGCACACCACAGTTTGCATTATAAACATGCTTTGGAACTATCTAATGAAGCATCAATCAGTTGCATTAGAGTCCTTGAGGATTAGAAGGAGAGGCCCTCTGTTCTACTAAATTTCTTGCACAGAAGTTTTCCTTCTCCTTGTTTAGCCCTTCTCTCTTCCTGCCTTTGGTCCCTTCCTCACCCCACTCATGCCCCACAGAGCTGATTCAAGCCTGTCATGTCTTTGAAACCAATGGGAGCTCTGCAGGGAAGCAGGTGAAGCTGAGGAACAGGAACGGGACCTTTGTAATTCTTGCCTCTGCACCTTGCTGCATTTGTCAAAAATTTTTGAATAGAGATCCAAACACTTTGCTTTGAATTCTGTGAGCTCCTTAGATCTCTGCCACAGACATTCATCTTAAAGTACTTCCAGCCAGATAATGATCTCCTGAGACTCCCACCTGCTCCAGGGCCACCCATTCCTCAGTGGGACTTGTTGGAATGTAGTGCTTGCTTGATCTCATCTCTGAGACTGAAGTTCTGGCTAAGAAATATCGAGGGCATCTCATTAGCATGAAGCACACACTTCACCTTCCTTAGACACCGCTTTTTTCTTCTATATAATTCCAATCTAAATTGTGCTCATTTAAGCAAAACATGGGGCAAATTTAAATTAAAAAAAGAAAAACCATGTGATAGGGCTCTCTACTATCATTTTTCTTTAGCCGTGGCTCCTCCAGCTCATGAGCAGATATATCCTTTGTATCCCTCTCTTCTTTTTGGGGAAATCTGCTGAATGTTTCTTTAAGTTGCAGTCTGTCAGTTTGTGCAACCTTTAGTAAATCACCATCACAAGTAGCGTGTAAAAGGTCTTGAACTCCTCATGCAAAACCAGGAGGTAGGTTAGTCAAAACAAGGATACTTAAGACTTGCAGTGTTAAGAACTGAAAAGTTTTTTTTTTTTCCTTTTGTAACTGCAAATACTGAGACAATAACCATATAAATTAATAGCTTTACCATGATGTTTGCACAGATGCATATATAGTACTTTGGTAATGTTCACCTTCCCTTCTACTCTCTTGACTTCCTCTCTGAATAATTGCAAATTTCAATCTTCAGATAAGATTATGTCACCAAACTGAGGACAAGGGGCTGGGGAAATTTAATTATTGTTAGCAAAATAGTGGCAGAGAGTAGTTAGGTACCTGTTTAGGGGCAAACTATAGGAAACTAGAGACTGGGAATATTGGGATTTTAGCATGGACCCTTGAAATAGGGTGATAGAGTGATGTCTGTTGGTTTTAATACTGGAAGCTGTTACTATTGCCTTGTCCTCTGAACCAGAGAGATATTAACCTCTGTTCATACAGCATGTCCTCTCTTGTACAGTCATTCTACACATGGAGGAAATTATGCTAACATAAACTTAATAATTTTATAGTCCTATCAATTATTTTACTTTTGCTATAATAGGCAATTGCTAAGGAATATGTTGAACTTTGAATAAATATTATAGGTTGTCTAAAGTCTGGAGCTGTGAAATCATAAAATGAATGATATCGTCAGGTAGTGAGTTTCCCAACATTGAACATAGCAAAAGTTGAATGGACAATTGGGTGTGAAGTTGAGTTGGATACTGGCCATTATTTCTGTGAGCCAAGTTTGTAGGAAATATTATTATAGTAATTGAAACTATCAGAGTGAAATTGCTCTGTAATTCAACCAGCTAATTAAGCAGCCTGTATTGACCTGAAATTACATATAGAATGAACTTGATGCCTCAGGATGCCAGAGGGAAACAAACTCTAACACAAACTATAACTACAGTTAATACTGTATAAATTGAATTTTCAAACAGATAGAATATTTCAATCAGAATATGCAATAGTTTTGTATTTGAACAGTAATCATACTGCTGCCTGAAATAAAGCAATCTAGAGGTTGTTAATGCTGTTGTAGTCCAAATAATATATACACAGAAAAATAATCAACACAGGGATGGTATGTCAACAAACTGGGACTCAATGTAGAAAGAAGATGCAACACAAACCACATTGAAAAGATGAGTCATCAAAATTTTCTTACCCTACTTGTGCTAAAGTTAAAAGTCTCCTCACTGTGTACAACCAATGAGTGAAAGAGGTCCAATTTGGGTTTAGAGTCTGTGTGCTGATTATGTTATTCTTTCTCTCTACTGTATAAAGTATATGTGTGTCACAACTATTTGTGTTAATGGTAGAATTGTGTAACTATTGCATTCAACTATTGTATCACTGTTAGTCAATCAGGGCTGATGAGCAAAATATTTGACTACATGATATGCATCTTTCATACACACAAACAGAGCTCTCTATGAGCTCTCAGTCTATGTATATAATTATTTATGGGACCAATCTATTGTGTGCCACTCAAGAACTTGTTTTACCATATTCAAAACCCACTGTGTACCAACCATCTCCTCATCCTGTGACTCACGGCAGTGAGCTGAACTGCCACCCTAGCAGAAATCCTAAATTGTCTTTATTATCCTTCAGACTTATTGTATGCCCAATATTCCTGCCAATTTCATTTTCTAAATGTTCCTCAACCCTGTGGCAAGTTCATTTCCCAAGAGATAAAGGCTGAGATGGAGTCATTAGTGCAGTTTATTCAGGGGTGACATCTGTGACAGATAAAGTGTGAAAGAAGCAGAACCCGACAGGGAGAGCCTTCAAATCATGGTGCATAGCTGATATCTGGAGAGGGAAGGTGGGAGGAAACAGGAGAGGGCAGAATGTTTCAGGCAAACAGGTGGGTCTTACAGAGTTAATTGTGGGGAACTCAGGATTCAGAGTCAGCCATTAGAAGAGTCCCAACTTGTGCCAGAATGACCAATTCCTTGTGTTGGAGCCATGTTCAATTGGTTTGGGGCTACTTGGAATGAGTGAGATCTCAAATCCCTGAGACATGGCAGCTAGAGGAAGCTGGCCAATGGCTCTTCTTGCACCTGAACATCAAGTCCTTTCTTGAAGCTAAACCCAAGAGACACTGCCACACACATCGCTCCACCCACCCTGTCCCACTATTTTTTCCATTCCTGCTATTACCTGAGTTGACTCAGAGCCCCATGATTTTCCTTCAAGTTGCTGTACTGTTACCCTAACCAGCCTTCTTGCATCAAATCCACACTATATAAAGTCACCATAGTCACCATGGTGAATGACAAATGTGTACAAATAACTCCTCTCTTAAAATAGGTCAAATGATAACATAACCTACAAGGTCCTTCTTCATTGCTTACCTGATTGACTTTACCCACTTTCCCCCAACCACAGACCCAAGAAGTGTCCCCCCGACTGCTTCTGTAGGGATCTCTATTTTCTGGCTATTTGTTGGTCCCTTATATGGGCACTTACCAAACAGACACTATATCTTTCTTCTGTATAACTGCATGCTGATTTTATATATATATATATATATATATATATATATATATATATATAGCGGATGAGTATAATATTTAATTGAAAATTCAGTCTCAAGAGAATCTACATAATTTCAGGTTTATAATTTAAAAGAAAAATTACCCCATCATCTACTCCATAATCAATAACTATTTTTTGAAACAGATTTATTTAGGAACACAGATACACATTTAAAGAAGAATGCAGGCTACCTCCAGAGGAGAGGCAGCAACCCCTTGGTGTGGGTTGTTAGTATTTATAGAAGGACAGTTGCTAGAGGCTGGACTGAGGTGGAGTGAGGGTAGCACTTGCATGATGCCCTCATGTGATCCTTTTGCAGGCAAGAGGATGGTTCAAGAGCATTGGCCAAGATCCACACTGAGGACATAGGCTGGGTTGCCCAGGCTAGCTCATTTTGCATTTTGAAGGTCCATAAGTGTTTCCTGTATTCTGATGGCTCATGGGAGCATCTCTTTTGGTTTTCTCTTTCTTTTCTGTCTCTCCAAATTCATATCTCATTTTCCCCTTCCCCAGGCTTGTGATATCTTGTCTTTAGGATTAATGAAATGGATAAGATCTATCTTCTGTGGCTACTTCAAGTTTGCAAGTGGAGGTGACTCTACCTAGCCAGGGACCTAAAATCTCTGCCATTTTTAAAAATCATCATGAAATAATCAAAGATACAAAATATTTTTTATTACATTTTAAAGTTGACAATGTATTTATAAATTTAAAAATCCTATTTTAGATCATCCATGCTTTTGAAAATACATGATAATTCATTTATACTTCATTCTACAATTGCCATTTGATTATATTTTAGTGACCCACACTGTTGGCATCGTGCCTGATATGTTCTCTCCTATAAGACACAAAAATTTTTGTCTAAATTTAGATATTCCCCAAACTTAACTTTTAGCAGAAAGAAAAATAATTCTTCCTTTTTTCTCTCATTCCTAAATTTGAATAAGAGTTCTTCCTATAGAAAGAATCAGTTTCACAGGTTAGTATCTGCGTTGATATTTCCATTTTCACTTGATTAATGATTTACACAAGAGCTCTGAGGTCTTGGGGGAACCCTGGGTAGAAAAGCGTAAGAGGAAGTTAATGAGGGAATCTGAGACTTGGGTCTCTATTAGATTCAGGGTAAAATTCTTAGAGTGCCTAAGAATGTTACTAGCAGGTCTGAGGAGATATTGAATTATAAGGGCTAGTCCTGGTCAACCATTAGAGAAGCTGCAGGGAGAAGAAATCACATAGTTACTTCCTGTGCCCTGTACCCCTGGTCCACTGACAGCCCCTTTCCAGGGGTGTTGCATATTTCAAATATCACCCCACTCGGAAGCCTGCCTGTGCTGAGATCTTTTATCCAAAGCCCACTGCTGTTATCCCATTTTTCTCTTCCAGCAACTTTCTTAGATTCTGCTGTTGACTTTGACCTTGCCGCTCTATCAGATTTTGTTTTTTCAGTTTTCTACTAAATAGCTTTGGCATTTAGTCTTGTGCACACTTGTTACCAAACCTGCTCACCAGATAAATATTTATGAATATCTATTAAATGCTTAGATCTGCTCAGACACAAAGATAAACCAGATGTATTCCTGCTCTCATAAAGCTCACAGTCTTAAGCTAGATAGGGGATGCCTGCCTCAAAACATTCAAATAATGGGCACAACTTAAAAGAACATTTAGTGCATTTTAGATAGCATTAAATTTCATTAGGAATCTCGCGTACTACATTCAAGTGCAGGCAAAGAAAATTAGATCCATACAGGGGTAGATATATTTTAATTCCCAGAAACTCAGTTTTGAGGTGCACAGTCTGCCCCTCTCCGTGTAACAGTACCAAAATAGAAATATTATTTGTAAAAGAAAAGGCATTAAACATCTGCTTTATGCAAACAAATAAGAAAAGGCCCAATTAACAATAGTCTCTCTTGTGAATGCCTTAGAAATAAACTTTTATTTTGCTGTTTTACTACACTGTAGCAATTTTGATATTCAACCAAGCTTAGTAAAATGGGATTTTTACCTGAAATGGATTTCAAACTAATATGCCTATTATGCCATGTCTAATATAGCGTGTTCTTCTCTTATATGTAATACAATAAGACAGGATTATTTTCACAAGAGTGAGGTAATATGCTTATATTCTGTAATACTCTTTGTGATTACATGAACGAACATGCACAGGTCTTAAGGACTAATTTATGTTTGATATAAAATTGGTGCTATCTCAATGACATGAGATGAGCAAGTCTGAATTATAATATGGAAAACAGGATGGTGAGTTAATATATAAATGATGAGCTACTTTAATATAGTATGGGATTGCTCTAGGTTTCTAATACTCTGACATCAGAAATATTATCATCATTTATGTCACAGAGATATAGTTATTTGTTGTGGTAAGGGAAATTGAAATTGCATGTGCTGTGAATTTGTGTTTTTATAGCTATTTAATGTGATGAATGACAGTTTTGCTGCCACATTATTGACTCAGAATAGCACCCCCTGACGTTGGCCAGCATTGTGTCTTCCAGGTGTCTACAGCTGTTCTGAATGTGACATTTAACTATTCTTTTATAGACTGAAGGACAGAGTTATTAAATAACAGTCTGTAATAAGCAGTGTGGTTGACATAAAGATATATATACTAAACCCCAGACTTCTAGAATCATGTAAATCATATAAAAAATATGTAGAGATAGGTTATCTGTTTCTATTTTCAAAGATTACAGATTTCACTTTTTTCTAGTTCCTTGTTTTTATCTAGTACCTGTAGGCTTGGGTTGCCCCTGCATTTTTTTTAATGGTTTATCTTAACATAAAGCAAATTAGCAATTTTAGTGAAAATCCTTTTTTTTTTTTTTGCAATGATGGGAATGGAAACCAGGGCCTCACCATGCATGCAGACAAGCTCTCTACATCAGCTCATATCCTCAGCTCTCTTTCCTGAAAATCTTAACTCCATTTTGTGGCTGCCTCTTGAACCCTGGATTCTGGAGCTAACATGGGCTCACCTGCCTTCTGCTATGACCTGGCGTCTGTTCATCAAGGAGATCTTAGCTCCTGTCGGGTCCCTTCAGGTCTCTCATGGCCTACCTTGTCATGGTTTCTGAGTTCCTGATAATGACGTGCTCCTTAACTGTTGTGATTCCTGTGGTCCTGGGGTGGCTTTCTCATTTGGTCCTGGGGACTCTGTTTGGCCATAAAGCAACACAGCTATACTCCAGAGAGGCCCAGGGTGGGTTCAGAATATCAGTCAGATAACACAGATGAGGAGATGAAACCAAAATCCATGAAATACAAGATATTACTTACACAGGCCAAGGAGGCTTGGGGTGCTGCTGCCACTGCCTGGAAGCTTGGATACCACAGGGTGCTCAACCAGTGGGCAGGGAGCTAGGAGAGGGGAAGGGTGGGGGCTGAGCCCTTATATTAAGTCTCCCGGGTGTCATCACTTGGGCATTCCCATGGGGCTGTGGATTAATTTAAAGAATACACATGGGAAGAAGGCACTTTTCTGAGTCAAGTGTTGACCATTAGGTTTCCATCACAGTCAACAGCTGTGGGGGGCCTTAGGTTTGGTCCAATGGGATTAGGAACTCCTAGGTCGACAGGTAACAGCACAGCGGCGGGGGGGGGTGGGGCGCTTTACCTAGGCCACAGGTGATGGGGGATGACTGCCTTTAAGACAAGTTATATCCGCCCTAAAAATGGTGGTGGAGGCATTATCTTGCTTGCCAATTTGGAGAGCATCCATGATATTAGTTTACCAAAGAGTTCCCAAATTCCTCTATGTTTGAGAATTATTTATGTTTAAACAAATAAGTAAAAAAAAAACAAACAAACAAACAAACAAAAAAAAAAAAAAAAAACAAGAGTCTCAACTTCTTTAGGTGTGAAATTTTGAGGCTTGTGGGCCACACTTTGTGGGGAAGAATTACTAACAAATGTATCTTGTGTACTAAATTAACAGGGTATTTTAGTCAGGAATAAATGGGGGGAAAAAGGAAGTAACTCAGGAATAAAGGAGAAGAAAATCTATGGAAATGGATGGTCAGAGAGTGTTTCCAAGAGTCAGGGTGGCCATATAACTTTTGAGAAGAAAGATAATCTAATATTCAATGTTAAGTTGTGCAGGAATCTATAAACACCTATTACATAGCATTGTGTCAGTCATATTTAGAGACAAAATCTAGAGTAGTGTTCAGAATAAGCATTGTGTAGGGCTACAAAGGGACAGCAGGGATGGAATGGAACTCTTCCAAAATTGGTCTTTGCGTAGAAATGGGGATTGAAAGACAGGGTTGATGAGGTACACGTGTCTAGCTCCCAGGGTGTGCTGAGTAGAGGCAGCCTATGCTGAGAGTCAGTGGTTAGTTTTTCAGGAATCTTGTCAGTCTGTTGTTAAACACAGCCATTATTAAAAATCAGATTCTATAAGCTTAGTTAGCTAAATTACATTTTAAAAGCAGTAATAAACATTCAAAATATTTCTTCCTAATTATTGTACATCTTTACTATTATTGATGCTCTCGAGGTTACTTTATATCTAGTGTATCTCTGTCTTGGAAATGTCTTGGAAATGTGATATAATGATGGCAAGTGCACATCTCTTTCTATCTCACATATACTGATCATATTTCAGTACCTTGAAATTTGTCATGGTGTATTTACATCATAGACATTGAAAACACTACAATTTTTTTTTTTGTGTGTGTGTGTGTGTGTGGATAAGCCAGGTTAGTAAATATTTATCAATAGTCTTTGCCCATCCCGAACTCCTGGACATAATCTCAACTTATGTGGAGGTAGGTTAGTTATCCCAGGTCAAATTGAGGAAGGAATAGAGGAAAATAATCTCCAGGGATTAGATAAACCTTAAGGAAGGTTGAGTCCTGTTTGGGTTTTATGATTTTACTCTACATTTCTCTGCACGGTTTCTGAATCTTGGGTGCAGAGCTTGGTATCTGGGCTGTTGATACCCCTTAAATGAAAGCCCAACTGTTCTAGTTCTAGTATAACATCTTACTTCCAATCGTCTATTTTGGATGCCACAGTTACACAGATTATTTTTATCCCTTCCTGAGTTCTATTCAGTAATGTTGAGATAACTGTATTTCTGACAAAGGAAATGATAAATCTTTATAACTACATGATTTTTTTGGCATTGAAAAAAAATCTTTGTATGGGATTCATATTTTTTATCACTTTCTAGATTTATATTACATTCCTAAAATCATGCTTATGGGTTTTAAATCTTCTCTGACTATTTTAGCCAGGTAGGATAAGACCAGAACACCTAACAGAGGTTTATTATCAAAGCAGTTTTTCTCTGACAGTGAGTCTCTCCTATAGCACTTTTTCATCTCCATTTCCCTAATTTCTCAAGTTGAAGTCACTTATAACTTGTAAATACCAGCCTGCCTTGGCTTCTGACCTTCGATGGGAGCAGCTCCAGCCTCCTGAGATAAGGAGACAGTCTGTTGACTCTTGTGGTCTTGTGAATTGATGATGTGGTGTAGGGGTTGAGGATGTGAACTCGGGGGCTGGATTGCATGGATTCTGATTCTTGCTGTGCCCCTTGATCACTAGATAGCCTTGGGATCTCTCTCCGTGTTTCTGAGGTTTTATTTCCTTATTTGCAAAATGTGAATGATGATGGAATTTACTTCCCCGGTGTGTTCATTTTCTGGACCACAACAGAAATGAATTCTCTCACAGTTGTGGAGGCCAGAAATCCAAAATCCAGGTGGTGGCAAGAACACCTTTCCTCCAGAGGCTCTCGGGGAGATTCTGTTTTATTCCTTACTTCTTCCAGCTTCCGGTGTATATTGATGTTCCTTGGCCTGTGGCCACAGTATTCTAATCCCTGCCTCCATAGTTACATCCCTCCCTCCCTCCTCTCTTGTCAGCTGCCTCTGGGTGACCCTTAAAAGGACACTTGCCAATATTTTTAGAGTTCATGAGATAATCCAGAATAATCTTGATAATCTCACTTCAAAATCCTTTATTTAATCACATCTTTACATCTGCAAAGATCTTTTCCCCCCCCTCAAAAATAAATAACATTCATAGATCCCAGGCATTAGGACATGATATATGTCTTTGGGGTGCCACCATTTAACCCACTCTAATGGAGTTATAAGGATTCAACGACCAAATACAAGGAAAATACAGAAAATGTTTCCTTAACCAGGCTAAATATTTCTCCTTCTCTTCCTCTCCTCCTCCCCAATTTCTCCTTCAATTTTTTTCTTGCCTCTTATTTTGTTTTCTTCTTCGTTCATTTTATTTTTCTTTTTGAGGTTCTAAAATCAAGTTTCCATATTTAGTCCCAAGTCTCAAGATTTAATTTCCACCTGGATCCTTCATTGTTTCCCTGTCCATTTTGATTCTGAAATCTCTGGGGCAGAATTCTTCAGATTGTATCACTTAAATTCAGAAGAGGAACTCTGCTGGTCTTGCTGTCAGACTCTCTCTGTAGCTGCTGGAACCTCCCTGCCTCCTTCACCTTGTCTGTCTTCCCTTTCCTGTCTACTTTCTAGGACCTACAACACCACTGCTGACCTTGAATCATATGAGCTGCACTTTTGGATGTTCCCAGCAAAGATTGAGATTTGAATAACTGTGCACTTTGCATTCGGCATGTTGACTTTTCTGGTTCTCTTCACCAAAGTTTCCAGTTTGTTGGCTCTTGCCTGCCTTTGTCAGAGACATCAGTGACAATCATGATCTGAGACCAGGTGCTCCTTGTGTGGTGTGTTTTCCCCTCTGACCTTCTCTGCTGTTAGTCCAGAGGAGTTTCTGGTGTGCTTCCTGCTGACGTTCCTGATGTATGGTGTCAACGTTCTATTAGTCACCAAGGTTGCAGACACAGACCCGATTCTTTGCCATTGTAACTTGCAGGATATGGTTCAGATTGGAGTGACCCCAAATCCAAAATAACACTACCTAAATGCAATTGAAGTTCATTTTTCTATCATGTTCTGCAAGTGTTCTTTCAGGAACTCTTAGGCAGGTGTGGCATGGAATAGTGGTCAGGGACCCTGGGAAACCCTGGCTTTGCCCTCTCAGCATCTAAGGACACAATGCTGAGTGGCACTGGACAATCTAGAGATGCAGGTGGCTGCACAGCTAGGCTAATTTACAAACCATGGGAATTTTTCGTTGTACACTTCAGGATTTTGTGAACATTTGGGGGTGGTGGTCATTACTGACATATAAGAAAGAAGAGAGAAAGGGTATATAACTGAGGCCATCTGAAGTTTGAGTTATTCATGTGGATTAAATTGACAAGCATGCTGATTTTAGAAGAAAGTTAAATCCAACAACTCCCTAATTCAAAGAATAATGATAATTTAAAAAATTCCCTCCCACAAAAAAAAAAGTTTAGGAATAAATCTGCCTTTATGTATTTATTTATTGGTACCAGGGGTTGAACCATTGAACCTAGGAGCACTGAACCACTGAGCTACATTCTTAGTCCCCTTTTTAAAATTTTTGTTTTGAGTCAGGGACTCACCTAAATTGCTTTAGCCTTGCTAAATTGCTGAGGCTGGCTTTGAACCTGCGATCCTCCTGCCTCAGCCTCCTGAGCTGCTGGGATTACAGGCATGCGCCATCATGGGTAGCTAGATCTGTCTTTTTCAAAGATCTGTGAAATATGACTTTGTGCTTCGGAAAGGTCCTCATGTTGCAATTGCAGAACATTCCCAGTATATGATAGGAAAAGAACTTTTCCATAGTTATTGTTTCATACATTCTCTAACTCTTGATTTTATACACCAAAAATTCACTGGGTGTGAGTATGACTTTTCAGGGGAGTTATCTAGCTACTTCATTTGACATTCATATTGCTTAAAGGGAAAAAATAAAAGAAAATCGTGAGATCAAATTTTCTCAAGGGATCATTCTTTGCTGCACAAAAAATGACTTTGCCTTAAAACAAAGAGTACATTATCTGAGAACTCAAATGCATGAGAAGGGATTGTAGTAACAAGAAAAAAATATGGTAGGATTAGTTCAGTGTTGTACCATATTGCACGATATTTCCAAGTTTAGTCATATTATACTACATTGAACTTTTCAGTTTATTGATTTTCTGTACATTCTTGTTAGAATGCTATAATAGCTGTTCAGAAAAGTTCCAAATTAAACAAAAAAAAAAAAACTACTGCTAGGAAAGAAACTTTTAAACTTCTATTAATTAAATGTCATTTCACTAGGAGGTCGTTTCTTCCATTCTGTCTTAATTTTTCTTCCTCTTAGGACATTAATGCAACTTATTTAATGAACATGGAGGTGTGATTTATTTTCCACCTTCTAGAAGACAGCTTCAAACAGAGTCTTTCCAACTGAACTTCTCATGTTATCAGCAGGGTGTGGGCTTTCTGTAAACAGGGATGGAATCCTGGGCCCTGTGAGGACTTCAGAGGTCTTCATAAAGGTTTTGTTCCTCCTCGCCTTTGAAGTCATGCACTAGTCATGACACACTTACTGATGTATGGTGTCGTCAACGTTCTATTAGTCACCAAGGTTGGAGACATAGACCTGATTCTTGGCCATTGTACTTGTAGGATATGGTTCAGATTGGAGTGACCCCCAAATCCAAAATAACACTACCTAAAAGCAATTGAAGTTCATTTTTCTCTCATGTTCTGCAAGTATTCTTTCAGGAACTGTTAGGCGGGTGTGGCATGGAATAGTGGTAAGAACACAGACGCCTTTGATTTTTGTTATTTCCAGCATCCCCAGCAGATGGCTTTTACTTCATGATCCCATTTTGTTGTTCATGTTCCAGCCATCAACTCTGCATTCCTGGGAGAAAAAAAAAAAAAAAACAGTGGGTGGGGGGGCAAAGAAAGGCATGCTGTGTCCCTTTAAGATACTCATAGAAGACACACACAATACATCTACTTATATATCTTTGACCAGAACTTGGACACATGATAATAATTGTTTGCAAGGAAGAGGCTGAGAAGTATAGTCTTTATTTTCAATAAGAGCCTTCTCAATTTATCCTTCTCTTCATTTAAATAATTGTTTAAAATGCATTCTTAGTTATTATTTTAAAAATGCTTATTATTTTTATAATGTAAAAATTAAAAAATTATGTTATGAATGATGTAAATAAAATATATAAGAAGCAGAAACTCTTTTATTAAAATTCTTCAGCTTATAAGCTTAAGGTATGTGCTTTCAGTTTCATATGGGTGTAATATACAAGATTGTATACAATTTATTTAAAAAGTATTGTATTTCTTTCCATGTCAGTTTTTTACATATCTATGACCATTTTGAAGGCTATATAGTGTTCCATTGTGGGACTGAACCATAATTATACCAACAGTACCCCTATTAGTAGGTCTTACATTCTTTATCTTTTTCTCCTATTAAAACACATTCATAGTAACCATACATGAACAGATTTAGTTGCTGCTCTAGTACTTGTCAATGGTGAAGGGTCTGGACTTACCCTATTTGTAGGCCGGCAAGTTAGCATGATGCAGTTTCACGGATGCTGGCAGAAGACCCAAAACTCCTACATCAGACACAAAGGATTTTCTCACTCAGGGCCCAGTAGGCAGGCCAAGCTTCAGGTTCATATCAATTCCCCTTCTGCTTCACCTCTCATGGCGGGGACGCAGAGGCAGGACTTGGCAGATTCTTCTTACAAAAAGCTTTGGGTCAGAGTTAAGGAACTCCAAATTTAGGAAACCCCAACCTTTTAAATGGACTACAAGCAAGCATCCCAATCTTTGCTCAGAGGAGAGACATCACATTATCTTTATCAGTTTTGTCAGCAAACAAATATGTCCTAGAGAGAGACAATCCATCTTTACTACACAAACATCCTCAAAAAGATAGCCTGGAACAAAAGTTGTCAGTGTTATGTTCACGAGATGTGGAGAAGGACAGAGGCCAGTGGATAACTGTATCCCAATAGCACGTGTTCCTCCCCAGCACAGTTCCCTGTTTGTCTCACAGGGGCTTATCCATGGTCAGCCTCTGTCCTGTCCACTTCCCTGGGATTCCTGGTTACATTGATGGCCTCACAGACCGGGTGAAGAGACTGAAATTTCAGCAAATTTTTTTTGAGAATCAGCTCAGAGTGCCTGGATTAAGTAATGTCAAATATATAGTATGTTCCAGAGAAAGCAAGCTGCCAACTAATAAACCAAACATGCAAACAAGCAACTAACAACAAAAGGTCTGACGAAGACAGCTGTTCCAATCCAGGGCCTTCTGTCCAGTAATCAGCACATGCCTTCTAAATCCCTTCCACGCGCTTACCTTGTGGTAGGTGTCCTATTGATGATGTCATCCAATCTTGGCATCAACGGGGCCAGGGCCGGAAAAGGAAATTAAAACAGGTACTTTTCTCCTTGAGGCTTAGATATACTTTATGAACCTTTCAAATTTGCACAAATTGAAAGCTTGAGCAGTCAAATGGAGTTTGTGGTATATACTCCAAGACCAATTCAAATTCAGCATCATCATCATGATCATCATACTTAGAGATAGATTGATTTTTTAGTTTGATTTGTTCCTTAATGCTGCAAACAAAGGTTACATGTAAAATAGTTCCTGAGATTGCCAAGCTGATGAAAACTTAGTCTTTTATTTCTTTCTTCTTTGACCGAATATTTCAAATCACAAACATTCCATGTTCTCTAGTCCTGCACTTGAGAATTTAAATTCACATACCTGTTGAATTTTTTCTTCTACAGGACTTCAGGTTTCTCTATAAGTGGGCACTTATTTATTTAGGACCACTTATTCTTCTACAGAACTCACATGAGATTTAGTTTTGTTTTCCTTTAGAACTACTGAGAGGCATCTTTTATCATTCTTCCAGGACGATGTCAATGGTAACACAATAGGATTTACTTCTTATTTGAGGTGTACTAGGTTCTTCTCAAGCTTAAAAGTATGGTCCCTGGACCAGCAGGAAAACTATCACCTGGGAACTTGTTTGAGATACAAAGTCTAGGTCTATTGGTTCAGAAATTCTGGGCCAGGGTCCTGTACTCTGAGTTTTTATAAGCCCTCCAGGAGATTTGAAAAGCAGCAACCTTTGAGAATCATTCTTTAAATCAGAGGATCTCAACCTTACTCACACATTGAAATTACCCAGGGAGCTTTAAAAAATATTGATGCTTGGGTCTTAACCCTAGAAATTCTGTATTAATTAGTCTCAGGTGAGGCCAGAAAATGGGAGTTTTACCAGCTCCCCTGGTGGTTATAAAGTGCAGCCAAGGTTGAGAACAACTGCTCTAAATCATTTATAACTTCACATTATATTTGCCAACTTCAAGTTCTTTGAATTTTTTTCTGTCCCCAACAGCACATGAGCATACCTTGAGGGTACAGTGAATTAGGTATTACCTTGTGAGTGGATTTATAGATTAAATGGATTGTGACACAGCATCCTATCATTTTCTTTGGTTTGTTTATCATACATGATGAGCCTTTGAACTTGAAGCTGAATTAATTTAATACAATGTTTCCTTTGAATCTGTTGGATTTTGTGTGTATCCGGGTGATGTGTAAAATGAACATCTAAATGCTCTTCTTGTGATCTTTGGGAAAAGCGCCAGAGTAAAAAGAGTGTCCACGGTACATTAACCATGTAAAGTGAGTTTAATCAGATGGAATTGATTTGTTTAAGTTACACTTACATGTACAAAAAGAAATGTTCTGGACTAAATAAATTCAGTTTTAAAATTGCGTTCACACTCCATACCTAACCAATTTTATCACCATGTATGCTACCAGTTAGCTGCTACTTGGGAAAGAAAATGTGATCCTTCAGCTAGCAAATGAAGAGTAAGAAGGGACTTCTTCACGGTTTCAGCGGGAAGAATATGTTAAGAACTACTCTCTGCTGTGCAGGTTGTGGATTAGGATCACTCCCAACTCATTCTGTAATGGACAACGGAATTGCCTTCTCTACACTTTGTCAAACAAACATCAGCCAGTGGCATACCACTTTGTGTTTCCAATCTCATTTTATGTGTATAGAAATCTCAGAAGTGACTTTTCTTTGTAGATTAGGCCCAATAACAGGATAGGATAGGGTGCTTTGAAACTGGGCTCTTCAGAGTCTCTGGGATGAGAGGACTCTAGAATACTCAAGACCATGTGACAGCATTTAAGCAAGATGAATATAATCACTGTAACATGCAGCAAAGCCAGATGGCACCTGTCTTTTTTACAAATAGCTGTGAAGTGGCTAACAGCCTATGGTGTTCCAAGGTATCAGACAGAGGGGCCAGCAGAAAGGGTACCACTTGATTTTTGTAACAGCAACAAATCAAGAGCAAAGAAGTGGAAGGCAGATTTTAACTGTGGTGATCTGAACATCAAGGTGGTCTTCCTTCAATTCCAGATCTGAGAAAATTCTCAGACCCAGAACTCATCTATCAAAAGAGAATCAGAGGCCCCAAAGAAAGGTCTCTGAACTGTCCAATAGAAACTGAATAGAATGCAATAGCACTTCCTCCAATCTTTCCCTAAGGCTGTTAACAGGCTATACCAGGGAGAACTGTAATAGAAGATACAAGCAATTCTCTGGCTCAGTCTATATAAGATGGTAGGTGTAGAAGTGCTATAGGTACAGTTAATGCGAATGGCATCAGCTGGACAAGTCTATTGTGCCTAGTTGTTTAGTCAAACACTAATCTAGAAGTTGCTATAAAGGCATTTTTGGATTAGATATATACATTTAAAATAAGTTGATTTTAAAATAACACAAATCACACTTTATAACATGAACAGGCTTCATGCAATCAACTGAAAGTCTTAAGAGCAAAGACTGAGGTTCCCTGAAGAAGAAATTCTGCCTTGAGACTGCAAACATAGAAATCGTACTTGAATTTCCAGTCAACCTAAACTACACATTCTGACTTGCCAAACCCCAAAATTGCCCATGTAGAATAGTTATTTAAAGTATATATCTATCCTGCCTGGTATGGTGGTATACACCTGTAATCCCAATGGCTTGAGAGGTTGAGGCAGAAGGATCACAAGTTCAAAGCCAGCCTCAGCAACTTAGAAAGGCCCTCAGCAACTTAGTGAGACCTTGTCTCAAATAAATAAATAAATAAGTAAATAGATGGATAGATAAATAAATAAATAAATAAATAAATAAATAAATAAATAAATAAATAGCACTGCTCAGTGATTTAGCAATTCTGGGTTCAATCCCTGGTTCAAACAACAACATCAACAACAAAATTCCCTATCATCCTTCCATCAATCTCTCTATCTATCTATCTGTCCTTTTCAATTTTGGAAAATTATGACCAATAGAGTAGATAATGATCACATAGGAAAGTATCAGTAGAGAACTACAGAATTCTCATGCAAGGTCATATTTAAAAGGCAGCTACTGGTCCCTAATAGATAATGAAGACTTGACCCGGCAACATCAATTGACAATATCACCTAAGATATTCATCTGAAATAACACAAGCATAATCCTAAGTCATAAGGTCAACTGAACACAACAGTGATGATGTAAATTGTTCATTCAGAATGAGTCCCAAGAAGGTCTTGGGAATATTAATAAGTTATAGGAACAAGTGAGTCAGACTCCATGTCATCTACCTATTGTCACACCAAAGCCTTACCTTAGTTCACACCATTACTAATCGATGGGTACCTCAGCTGGTTTGTTAGTACAGGTGATAGAGAAATCATACTACACACCAAAGACTTATTTTGAAGGGGTGTCTCCAAATAATAGTGAGTGATTAGGGGAAATCTCAGTAATAGTGCTGTTAATGGTACATATGAACATGCACTTTGGAGGGAGTACAGTGAGGTAGTAATACACATGAATTCCTTGACAGTGGTTAATGACTTGGATATTACAAAGAAAGATATGCAGATGGGCTCACAGAAATGAACATAAAGTGTGCAGAAACTCTGTGTTTCATGTCATCACCCACAAAAAAATTTCTATTCCAGAGAAGGAACTGAATTGTAGTCAAACATGGTATCTTATTCAGTAGAAGTCAGCCTGCCCCTGATATGGTGTTTTCCCAGGAACAAAGGAATCATGTTGGCAAGGATGAAAACCATGCATGGAGTGTTAGTCAGGTTTTTGTTGCTATGCCAAAATACCTGACAAGAACAACTTAGAGGAAGAAACGATTATTCTGGGTTCATGGTTTCAGAGGTTCAGTCCACACCTGCTGATTCTATTGCTCTGGGCTATAGGTGAAGTAGAACATCATGGCAGAAGGGCATGGTTAAGGGAAGATACTTAGCTCATGGCAACCAGGAAGCAGAGGGAGGGGGTGGTGGGGAGGTAAAGTCCCCAAAGGCAAAGGCATAATACCAGTAACATACTTCCACCGGTCATGCCCACCTACCTGTAATTACCACCAAGAGTCTATTTAAATTATTAATCCATCAAATGGATTAATCAACCAAAGAGGTTACAGCCCTCATAACCCAATCTTTTTTCCGCCAAACTGTGCCTAACATGAGAGCTTTTGGGAGGACATTTCTAGATCCAAATCATAACAACACGGCCTAGTTGGCATTAGACCCATCTCACTAAGCTTATTCTAACTACCATTGCTGCTGAAACTCCTACTCTACAATCTTTCAAGGAGACCATCTAGCCACTTGGTGATAAGCTTCTGACATTGGATAGTTTCTACCCTTCTATGAGTAATCCTTATTGGGACAGATAGATACATATTCTAGGTATAGATTTTTCTTTATTTTTTTGTGCTACCTCAGTCAGTGCCATTGTCAGATTCTCAAGTGATCCACTATATAGCAAAAGTGATATCACAATGGACATATGACCATGAGATCCACTGGTCCTACCATACATGGCATAAAACTGATACTCTCACAGAGCAGTGAAGCAACCTAATTAATTGTGGAACTAAGTCACAGCATGGAGATGAGACCATGAAAGGAGCACTTTTGTGTTTCAAGATGCCTTTGTTTGAGAAACTGAATGCTATAAACGGGATCTATGAACCCTGGATAGAATTAGGAGTTGTCCCCCTCACTATTTATATCTAATCAAATAACTTGGACAGTATATGTCCAGGAAACTAAGTTTCTCTACATTAGATATCCTAATTCCTGGTGGGAGGGGAATATTTCTTCCACAGGGCACAGAAAGAATTCTACTGAACCTCAATAAATTACTTCCATGTGACCATTTTGGGCTTCTCACATCAATTGTCCAAGGGCAAAAAACAAATTAGTATATTGGCAGCAGTAATTGACACTCACTCTCATGAAGTTAGAGGCTTACTCCTCTGTGCTGTGGCAACAAGCAGAACATTTAGAACTTGCTGGTATTTCCAGGGCATCTTCTGCTACTTCCACATCTGCTGATAGCTAATGAATGGCCAACTGACACTTCCGCAGCCTGAGATGTGCATGAGAACCAGGAGCTCAGATTCCTTAGAAATGAAAGTTTGGGTTACCTCACCAGACAAGTCACCTTGACCAAAGGAAGTACAGCTGAAGGTGAGAGCAAACTGGATAGGATAGCAGAGGAGGAAGATGATGGACATCAAGGATGGCCTTGCAGTGACAGAGTTCATCCTTTACTTTGCTTGTATTTTAGAAGCTGTGACTGGCTACCACCTTGAAGGAATAGGGACAAGATATGAGGACAATGTGAAGTCAGCATGGAGCGCAGGATTTTAAATCAATCAACAAATTTACTGTCAGAAAAATGAAAGAAGTCCATATAACAAAAAACATGTCCTTAGAGAAGATGTAACTCTCTTTGAAAATATAATGAACTGGACTTGAAAGGCTACCTTGCTCTCTATGGAGAAAAGTCTAAATGTGGTCATTTAGACTGATGGGCAGCAAGCTATGACTCCATATGTGTCTAGAGCCTACTGTTCAATAATACTGATGATTAAAAAGGTAAGAAAGTTTCTTCTAATCTTAAGTCTCAGATCCTATCTGAATTCCTCCTGTTATGAACTACGGTGGTTCAACAAATGATTAGCATTAACTTTATTTTTATTCAAGTTTTTTTTTGTACGCTATCATTAAACTTTCTTATGTTATCTCCAACAAATAATCTTAATCATTAAGCAAAATTGAAAGGACTGTAGGTTTTATCTTGGGTTTTAGTAACAAATTCTTTTTTACCATGTCCCTGTTGCTAGGACCTTTCTTGTTTGTAGCTGTAGTGGAGAAGCTAGGAAATAAAAACTATATATTTTATAAAAGCTTTCAGAAATTTCCTTCTACATCCACTCTGGGCATAGTTTCCTCTCCTGAATGGTGACAACAGCTCAATCTCATAGATGGTTTTATTGACTAGAGTCATATCTGTCTCAAACCTAAACTCCATAGTTCTCCAGAGTAGACTCTTAAATGCAAATCTGATAATGCTGGTTTTCTGTTATAATCTTTCAGGTACCTCCATCATCCCATCAATTCCTTTGTGTTTGGATTCCTAAAATACCTTGCCCTGTCACATCTGCTGCCACAGTTTACTTTTCCCTTTCATATCTAAATAAATGCTTCCAGCATCACAAAGTTCTGCTTTAATACTGTGTTCACTGTAACTCTAACAAGTATTTGTTCACAGTTCTGGAGGTTCTAGTCCATGATTGGTTGGTTGCTTTGCTTTGGGGACAGCACATCATAGTAGGAGTGCATGGTTGAGCAAAATAATTTATCTCTTGGCCAGAAACTAAGAAAGAGGGGGGGAAAAGTAAAGTAAAGTCATGCCTCCAGTGACCTAAAGACTTCTCAATAGGCCTGCCTCTCAAAGATTGCACCACAGTTTAGGGACCAAGTCTTTAACACATGGACCTTTGGTAGACACTTCTCCAACCATAACAAATACCATATTTATAAATGTACTTCTGATTTCATAAATTGCATACCTTTTGACCACCCATAGTTTTTTAAGAGCAATTTCTCTATTTTGTTGTAGAATTATTATTATGTCTTGATTGGACCATATATTGTAAAGATGCTAGTTTCCCAACATTCTTGCTACTTAAGGAAACCAGAAGGAAAGTCTTAGATGAGAGGCAAAGTACTATTATAAAGAAGGGACACAATCACCAGGAAAGCCTCATATAATAGAAGCAGGTTTAATTAGTGAGGAGGAGGCAAGAGGATTCAATATGGGCTCATTAACCAGGCAATATAAAGGTCCAAGGAGACCATGGATTAGAGTTGCAAATTGCAAAAGGGCATGCAGAAAGATATCCACTTCTGAGAGAGGAATTCTTGTCATTATGTATCCCTTCCTTTCATGTCAGAATATTAAATATCTTACTTATCCCAGTGGTGAAGAGAAACAGGGAAAGAAGCAATGAGAGGGGAAGGCAATATATCTCTGAGATGCCTGAGCTGGACCAAATCACATTTTCAAAGGTAACGCTTTTCAACAAAATCCTCTAAAAGATCCTCAGACATCAATAAGCACATTAGGCAAAGGAAGTAAGGATGATATTTTGGAGTCTGGTATATTAGATGAAAACCCAACTGACAGTATTAACCAGTTTGTATGGTCATTGGGTTTGATTTTTTGTTAAGAGATAAAAATGCTGGAAGCACCAGCTGTTCCTTGGCCCAGGACACTGTGGGATCCCCAGCTTTGTAGTAAATGACCACATCCCCGGATGGGCTCAGTCACCTGCAGCCAGCCCTGTTGCACAGTTGGCCATTTCCTAACCAGTGGGGGTTCCTTACAAGTTTGTTTATCTTTCAATAGAACCACCTGCCTGGAGTTGAATTGTCTGGCCTATAAATAGAGAAATAGTACACAGGAGAGTTTTGCCATTAAGGAGAAGAACATTAGATGGAAAAAAAAAAAAATCTCAGTTCACTGTTATATGGGAACTGGGTAGGGTCTTCAAAATGTTTAGTGTTTGGTTTGCCATTGGAAAAGAAAACAACCTTAATAGTATCAGCATGTTTTAAATACTGAAAATCTGCTGAACATAATTTTATAATCTCTGGAGGTCAGAGAAAGAACCGTAATTAGCCTTGTCAACCCTAATGACAATACAGCAGACTGATAATCAATAAAACAAACTACGGTAGCAGCCTCATGAGATCACTGGCAGGTGGAACCTACCCAGTTCTGCAGGAACTGCTGAGGGCAGTTCAAAGCATTCACAAACTTTCTAGAAACATGTATTGTGTAGTTGGTAGGGTCCCTAATGTCTCATTTCTATAAAATGATCAAACTCCTGAAGGTTATGTTCCTGAAATGTGGAGTGGACTGTACTCCAAATTTTATAATGCAACTGGTGTGGAAGGTTGAGAATTTTTAATTTAATAAGAATTTACTTTACCAATGATGTTTATCTAAATGACTGAGGCCAAACCCAATTAACTTTGATACACTGCATAAAGGTAAATTCATGAATTAGTTTAAAAAAAGATTTTTAGTCAAATATTTTTCTTTATAATTTTTTTAGCTATGTATATATTTTCTCAGCACATAATACTGACATCTCACTGACTCTGTCTGAATCATACAGTTACCTACTGCAAGTTATTTTCTGATATAATTTTTACATTTTCTAAAATCTCTTGACTAATAAGAAAATCTTTAAAATTTTATTTGACTAAAATAAAATTCACTTTTTGTTGTATACAATTCTATGACTTTTGAGAGATGCATAGTAATATGATCATCATCACAATTCATATAATCTATCACCCTAAAATTTTCCTCATGCTGTCCCTATTTGGCTAGCCTTTCATCTATCCCCCCATCACATTTCCTTAAATCCTGGTAAGCACTATGCTGTTGCATTTCCTAGAATGTCATTCACGTTAGATCCTGGAATAGTTAGCCTCTGGGCCATGGTTCTTTCACTTAGCAACATATTTTAAGATTATGTTCCTTCATTAATCAATACCTCGTTCAGGCTTATTGTTGTTTAGCATTCCATTGTATGGATATCCTGTCCATAGTCTGTTCATTGATCAAAGGACATTTCAATGATTTCCGGGTATTAGAAATTATGAATAAAACTTCTTTAAACATTTGTGCAAGGTGTTTGTCCGAACATAAATTTTTACTCTGCTAGAGTAAACATTGAGAAGTGGGGAAAGATGGGTCAGTTGGTTAGTGTGGGTTTGCCTTTATATGGAATGGTCAAACTATGTTCTATACTTTTCTATATCATTTTGCAATCCCAGTCATTGCATCTGACAGTTTTACTTGCTCCAAGTCCTTGTCAACATTTGGCATTGTTAATGGTTTTTAAATTTATTTTTATAATAGCCATTATAGTATGTCTATAGTGGTATATTTTATGATGGTTTTAATTTGCATTTCCCTAATGGCTAATAAATTTGAGCATTTATATATAAACTCATTGTCATCTGTACATATATTTTGGTGAAGAATCTATAAAATAATTTGCCTGCTTCTGAAAGGTATTTTCTGATGCTTTCTGGTTGATTTATGTGTGGTTATTTTTTATTTTTATTTATGTTTTTTGTATATTTTGGATACAATTTCTTTGTGTTAGAATTTGTTTTCATTATTGTAATTTCTTTGTTTTTCTATATAAATTTTAGAAATGCGGGTGATATTTACAAAAAAATCCTGATGGGATTTTTGCCTGAGGTTGCATGAAAACCATTGCTTGAATTGACTATTAACAGTAAGTCTTCAATTCCCTAAACACAGTATATATCTTCATTTATTTAGATCTTTTTTGATTTCTATAATTAGTATTTTGTAGTTTTCAGGACATAAAAACCTAAATTTTTGAGACATATACCTATATCTATACCTGGTGTTACTGTAAATGGATCCTGGAACTGTTATGATTTCTAATTTTTTACTATTAGTATTCATGTTAAAATAGATTTTACTATCATATATAACTAAAAAAGAACCAATAAATAAAAAGTAATTTGTGTATATTGTCTTTAAAACACATGACTTTTCTAAATCCACTTGAGAAAGCTTTTCTTTAGATTCTTTCAAAGGTTTTAATATGCCTTATTAAACTGTTAATACTGTCAGTATAATGTTGAATAGGAATGTGAAGAGGACATTTTTGAATATTAGTCCCTTATCTGATGCATGGTTTACAAATACTTTCTTCATTTTCTAGTTTATGAAGCAATTATACAAGTCAGTATCAAGAAAATCTAAAACCAAAGTAAAATGCTTAAAGGATTTGGGTATATTTCTTCAAAGAAGACATGAATATGTCCAGCAGGTGTTCAACATTACTAATAATCAGGGAAATGCAAATCAAAATTATTATGTTGTGCCACCTCACACCTATGAGAATAGCTATTATCAAAATGCATGGTATGAGTATTGATGAGAATGTGGAGAAAAGGGAATACTTATACATTATTAGTGGGAGTACAGATTGGGATAGTATAAAGATTCCTAATGAATCTAAAAATAGAATGGCTGTATGACTGTTTGATAGATATGAAATTACTACATTTGGACGTATATTTGCTTTTCAGCATTACTCACAGTAACCAAGATGTGGATCAAAATCTCCGATGCTTATTTGCCCACTAATAGAAAAATATATAGAATATCATCTATCATCTATCTACCTATTTATCATCTACTGATCTATTATCTGTCTATCAATCATCTATCTATCTATCTATCTATATCACATAGTGAGCTTATATATATATTTGACATATGGGTTGTACAAACACACTCAGTCATAATTTGCCAAAAATTTCTCTATGGCCTCTCAAATGCTCATTTTCCAGAAAGTCTCTTTCCTTCCTTTCTGAGACTCTATCATTCTTCTGATTAATTTTTGGTCTCATGACTGACTTCCAATGCCAGAAGCCAGATTAATAATCAATGAGCTCTTTTCCTTGGTCCTCTTATTCTGTTCTTTGTCTGCTCTTGCCATGTTTCTTTAGGTCATATAAAACTTTATTCTTATTCTTTAGTGGCAACTTATTTTCCCATTGTGCTTTCTTTTTCTTGTTCTTTAACTTTCTCTTCTAGACAGAACTCTCCTTTTCCAAAGTACCCTCAACCCATTGCTGATTTTTTTCTTCTCCAGTACAGCTCATGTTCAAGTCTTTTCCTTTTCCTTCTCCACATCTTTGTCCTCAATATTATAAAGTAGTTTTAGATACAAAATGAATTAGGAAAAAATGGAGGCTATGAAAAGAAATTATCTTAACAGATCAGATAATTTAGGAAATCTAACGCTGGTAGGTTTATTATGCTATTGCTCTATGGACTACTTTTGTTTTGATAAAAATATTTCTATGAGAAAAATATTATTGATATTTAATTAACCCATCACATAGTATATTAGCTATGTAATAAATTATGGTTTCATAACAACAAATGCATAGTATGTACTCTAATTTACTGAACCCATCCATCACTACCCTTGGACAATTTGGTCAATGGTGTTTTTTAACTTTTACTTATAGCACTTGGCTGAAAAAACACATGCATGCTTGTTCACTTAGATGGTGTTCTTACAGCTGAGAATGTTGCATCTAAATATTGAATATTATAAAGACTGAGCATTGATATTCCAAAATCTCTCCAAAAGAGTTTGTCAATTTTTATCTCTGAAATAATGAAATGAATAGTCAGTTTCCAGAGAGGCAAACCAATCCTGGGTATTATCGATTAAAAACAAAATTAAAGTGTGAAGTTAACATATAATTAATACTATACACTAAAAATCACTAAGGGCATTAAATTTTCCCTAACATAAATTTTCCAAGTAGTTTCTCAGTTTGCAGAATCACTTTCAATTGTATGACTTTATTTTTTATGATGTTCTTATTTATTTGTTGTTGCTCTCCAGGCTTACCTTTTCATATTTTTTTCTTGGTACATTATACTTGTCCATAATAATGGATTTGTTGTTACATACTGGTACATTCACAAATTTCATGTACTCAAGTCTCATTTATCATGTTTCTTTCTCCTCAGTATTCTTTCCTATGTATAACTTTTGAACATCTTTCCCATTATATTTAACTGTACATGGCCAGTAATTGGCTGTTTTATATTTAAATGCTTAATTGAAACAAGCGTTTATTTGATTAATAATATTTATTCAGAAATATTTTATTTTCTTCTTGATTTGAAATGCCACTTCTAAGTTACAATAAAAGCACCAATTTATACTTTAAATTTGTTCCATTGATGTTTCCTGTATATTCCTGCCATGCCTTTTTAAATATTATAAGTATGGAATATATTTAAATATGTAAGAGTAACTCTCTATGACATTCTACCTTAATTTCTTTTTTTTTTTTTTGATCTTTGTATGTAAGTCTAGAATAGACTGATAGGTTCCAGTCAAATTATCCCATTGCTCATATGGTCTTATCTGGTATCAAGAAATGAAATCATAAAAAGTCTGAATTTAAACTCCCTTTCCCTGTGTCCCACAGCGAGCTCATTACACTATTTAATCTTGCTATTATCTTTAAACTACGTTGTAACTATCTCATGGTCAAGTTCATGAGTTTACTCATCCCTGATTTCTTCTGTGCCTATTTAGAAATGATACCTGGCCCAAGTTCTAGATTTTCTGGGGTGTCTTAGGCTACAGTGATGGAATACTTTAGGCTGCATAATTTATAAGCAACATAAATTTACTGACCATAGTTCTGAAGGCTGAGAGGGCCAAGATCAAGTCAGCAACAGATTCAGCCTCTGAATCTGTTGGGCTTGCAGTCTGCTATAAAAATGGTGTCTTCTTGGTGCTTCTCACTTGTCCTCCCATGGTGGAAGTAGCAGAAGTCTCCCTCAAGTCTCTTTTATACTAATACTAATCCCTTTTGTGTGTGTGTGTGGGGGGGACTCTCATGACCTAATTTCCTCCTAAAGTCCCTAGTCTCAATTTCACAAGGATGGGAATCATGTTTTAGCAGAAAGTCTGTGGAGGTGCAGTATTCAGATCACAGCATGTGTTAGGGCATCACCAAAACCACATTGCAAGTGAGTAAGCAGCAAAAAAAGGAATGGTTTCAGGTTTTCCTAACTTCTAGATCAGTGGTTTCTATTAAATTTTACTTTATTTTTCAGTTCACTTCCATTTCTTTTTTTTTTAATTTTTTTTAATTTATTTTTTTTATTGGTTGTTCAAAACATTATAAAGCTCTTGACATATCATATTTCATACATTAGATTCAAGTTGGTTATGAACTCCCAATTTTACCCCAAATACAGATTGCAGAATCACATCGGTTACACATCCACATTTTTACATAATGCCCTATTAGTAACTGTTGTATTCTGCTACCTTTCCTATCCTCTACTATCCCCCCTCCCTCCCCTCTCATCTTCTTTCTCTACCCCATCCACTGTAATTCATTTCTCTCCTTGTTTATTTTCCCATTCCCCTCACAACCTCTTATATGTAATTTTGTATAACAATGAGGGTCTCCCTCCATTACCATGCAATTTCCCTTTTCTCTCCCTTTCCCTCCCACCTCATGTATCTGTTTAATGTTAACCTTTTCTTCCTGCTCTTCCTCCCTGCTCTGTTCTTAGTTGCTCTCATTATATCAAAGAAGACATTTGGTATTTGTTTTTTAGGGATTGGCTAGCTTCACTAAGCATAATCTGCTCTAGTGCCATCCATTTCCCTGCAAATTCTATGATTTTGTCATTTTTTAGTGCTGCATAATACTCCATGGTGTATAAATGCCACATTTTTTTAATCCATTCATCTATTGAAGGGCATCTGGGTTGGTTTCACAGTCTAGCAATTGTGAATTGTGCTGCTATGAACATCGATGTAGCAGTATCCCTGTAGTACGCTCTTTTAAGGTCTTCAGGGAATAGTCCAAGAAGGGCAATAGCTGGGTCAAATGGTGGTTCCATTCCCAGCTTTCCCAGGAATCTCCATACTGCTTTCCAGATTGGCTGCACCAGTTTGCAGTCCCACCAGCAATGTACAAGAGTACCCTTTTCCCCACATCCTCTCCAGCACTTGTTGTTGTTTGACTTCATAATGGCTGCCAATCTTACTGGAGTGAGATGGTATCTTAGGGTGGTTTTGATTTGCATTTCTCTGACTGCTAGAGATGGTGAGCATTTTTTCATGTACTTGTTGATTGATTGTATGTCCTCTTCTGAGAAGTGTCTGTTCAGGTCTTTGGCCCATTTGTTGATTGGGTTATTTGTTTTCTTATTGTTTAATTTTTTGAGTTCTTTGTATACTCTGGACATTAGGGCTCTATCTGAAGTGTGAGGAGTAAAAATTTGTTCCCATGATGTAGGCTCCCTATTTACCTCTTAAGAGAAGTAGAAGAAGATCTTAGAAGATGGAAAAATATACCCTGTTCATGGATAGGCAGAACTAACATCATCAAAATGGCGATATTACCAAAAGTTCTCTATAGGTTTAATGCAAAGCCAATCAAAATCCCAACGACATTTCTTGTAGAAATGGATAAAGCAATCATGAAATTCATATGGAAAAATAAAAGACCCAGAATAGCAAAAGCAATTCTAAGCAGGAAGTGCGAATCAGGCGGTATAGCGATACCAGACTTAAAACTATATTACAGAGCAATAGTAACAAAAACAGTATGGTACTGGTACCAAAACAGGAGGGTGGACCAATGGTACAGAATAGAGGACACAGAGACTAATCCACAAAGCTACAACTATCTTATATTTGATAAAGGAGCTAAAAGCATGCAATGGAGGGAGGATAGCATCTTCAACAAATGGTGCTGGGAAAACTGGAAATCCATATGCAACAAAATGAAACTGAATCCCCTCCTCTCGCCATGCACAAAAGTTAACTCAAAGTGGATCAAGGAGCTAGATATCAAATCAGAGACTCTGCATCTGATAGAAGAAAAAGTTGGCTCCGATCTACATATTGTAGGGTCGGGCTCCAAATTCCTTAATAGGACACCCATAGCACAAAAGTTGATAACAAGAATCAACAAATGGGACTTACTTAAACTGAAAAGTTTTCTCTCACTTCCATTTCTTATGTACTCTGTAGATACTGTTTTCTGAGTATTCAACAACAAAGGGAAAGAAAGAAAAAGATTTTTAAAAAGAGTGATTCCCTCATGCTGATAACCAATGTACTTGCTCTGATTTCTGATTTTGCTTACCCATCCTTGTTTTTAAAGAAATATTTAACGTAATTTAAATGATCCAAAAATTTAAATTTATTTACCAGGTAATACTACATTATCACGTAAAATTACACTTAGATATATTTTAAGCAGTCTTTCTGGAGAACAAGATTAGAACTCTTTTTTAAAGCTCAAGTTTCACACCCAGCAAACCCCTTGGGGAGATACCTTTGTACCTAGTGGATATCTGGCAATAATTCAGGCTTCACACATATAGTTATACTGAACTGAGCTCTCGTTATTCAGTCAGGCATCTCTCTTGATGGTTTCCTTCACACAGAAAGAACTGTTTTTGTAAGTACATAATGAGTATTTTTTGTATTTGTCAAAAATAAACTAAGTTATCTATATAAGTATTCATTTTTCTTAGACAAAAACATCTATAGGGTAAACCTTATTCTTAAGACAAACTTCAGGCATACCTCCTTCCCTACCCATTCTCCTCTCCAAATCTTCCTGGATGCTTTCAGACTAAGGCTGAGTTCCTATGATACCTTGTTTATACTTCATCCTGGCACGTATTATTTTGTCTAGTTTATATAATTACCTAATATGGGACTTTCACCTCCTGTAGATTTTTATTCACTTTTATAAATTCAGTTGTCATGAATGTTTCTTAAATGAAATGCTTAACCGAGTCAACCTAGACTAGGACTGAGGCAGATAGGTGATTATCAATTGATTTGGATTTGAAATCACTTTTTAAAATTGATGAGATTCTGCAATCTATATAGGGGGTAAAAATGGGAGTTCATAATCCGCTTGAATCAAATGTATGAAATATGATATGTCAAGAGCTTTGTAATGTTTTGAACAACTAATAATAAAAAAAAATTAAAAATTGAGATATGTATGAAATTTAATAAATAGTTGAAGCATAAATATCCTTTTAGGAATATTTTCCATGTTTTAAAATAACAATGGTTAATTTGCTTCTTGTACAACATGTATGGTTCATTGTATATCAACTAAACACCAAGATCCCGGTTAGAAGAATCTGTTTCTATTGGAGAAGTTTGTATAGATGACTACAAGAAGGCATTTTCAAGAATCTTCTGGACTTAAAGTCATCTGAGGTATATGGTCTTGTCTATACACAGGCATATATCACAAGGATGGAAATGCATTTAGAAATTTTCATGTTCTTTCTCAATATATAAATATGCTAGTTTCCAAGGCAACAGCTGATATAGATTCACTTATTCTATTTTTATTATGAGAAAAATAAGCTGAAGCTGAAATATTTTACAATAAACTTTTCCATAGATGTCTAGAAGAATATTTTGGTGATCATCAAAGATATTTGAAAGAATATGTTAAAATGGTAATTGAAGATTCTTGCTTAATAAAAAATCATTGAACTATTCACAAAAAAACCATCAAGTTACATCTTTTTCTAAATAATAGGAAACCTTCCAGTTTGGGGTGAATAATACTTTGGCTTTGCCATTTGGATATGAAATGGAATCAGATTTATTTTAAGGAAACAGCATCTGAGATTTAAGAACATGAATTTTGCCTTGTGAATGTTGGAAGCTTTCCTATGTATAATATTCAATTACAAAAAAGCCTGTTTTATATTTTTAAATCAATAAGAAATCAATGACTAAAATTCACCTTATTATAAAATCACTAGCCTTTTGGTATAGAGTAAGTACATCCCCCCAAAGTTCATGTGTTGGGATCTTATTTCTTCAATGGGACAGTGTTGGGAGGTGGAGTTAGTGTAAGGTGTTTGGTCATGAGCATGGACCCTTTCTCTCAAGGGTGAGTCATACTGCGGCAGGACTGCTTCAGTTACCACAAGAAAGTTTTTAATAAAGCAAGTCTACACATCCTGTTTTGTAATTTCTGCACCTTCCAGTTTGCCCTTCAGTTTTCTACTATGACTTGAAGCAGGATGAGTCCCTCACAGAAAACCAGGAAGATGCTGGTGCCATGCCCCTGAACTTTCCAGTCTCCAGAATTATTAGCCACCATAAATCTCTTTTCTTCATAATTTGCTCAGACTTAGGTATTCTGTTATAGCAATAGGAAATGTACTAAGACAGCCTTGAATAAAACACTAAAGAAACCCCTCAAGGAAACACAAAATTTACCTATATGGAAATGATAACCACAGCATCATAATATTGGTTAGGATAGAGAATTTAAGTTGTTGTTTTTTTAAATACTTAACTGGAACATTCAGATAATAAATTAGAAGAGTCATCAAGGAACACTGTTAATAAAAAAAAGTCCTAAAATTGTATTCTATGATTTTCTTCTGAGCTTTAGACATAAAGCTCAGATCCATCTGGATATTTCTCAGATTCTGCCAACCCCACACTGGTTATGATCTCTACCCATTTTCATCTGTTATTCTTCCTGTCTTCCCTAGTTCCATATATGGTAGCACTGTTGAGGAACATAAGCCATAAATATCAGGACACCCTTGGTATCCTCTTCTTAAGGAATCCTTCATCACCCCACCAAACTATCCAATAAATTGCCAACTCATGATAACACCACTTCCTAATTATTTCTGAATTGTTTTCCCTGTGTCCCTCCGATTACCATTTTCCCAGAGAGTCCCTATTCCCTCCTCTCTAGACACGATAGATTCCATGTTGTTCCCCGTACCCCATTAGTCTTGAACTTTCACCTTTAGACTTATAGTGATGGACAGAAATGATTCTGACAACAAAAATCTATTCTCTCATTTTCTCACCTGAAACCCTTAAGTAACTCCCACTGACTGAAGAGAAAGTCAGAGCTCTTGGACATGACATTTGCCTGGTCCCTGCCTCCTCGCCACCCTTGCAGTCCTCCATTCTCCAGAGTGACACTCTCTTCTGGGAATTCCAAGCTGCCTGCCACTTGCCACCTATAAAGGTTTCTCCTTCCTTTGTTCCTTGGCTTGTCAGTTCCTCTTTCTTAGAATCGCCTTTTCCACATCTTTTGTCTACCTTGTTCTTACTCAACCTATTAACTGACAGGCACCATCTCTTCCAGAAAGCTTCCCAGCGCCCCAGGCTGCTTTCCTTTATCCACGTCCACAGCACATGGCTGACTTTTACCAGGGCACCCATCACCCTATGAAATCTCCCCTTTTGTCATGAATCTGTTGCCGTGAGCCCAAGATCAAGGACAGATCTTTCCCATCTTCACATCCTCAGTTCCCGGCATCAGGCATCTCTGAGGATAAAAGACCAAGTTTGTAACAAGCTTGGATATCAGGCAGTGTAATTTAGGGTTATTAATACAATATTCTTACTTCTGGTGTAGTTGTTTGAGAACTCTTTTTCAATTAAGGTTTTTTTTTTTTTTTACTAAGTTCTTAGATATCTCATTTTGAACCAAATTTAAAAGAAGACAAACAGGATGCCAAAATGAAAAGCAGCAAGTCTAAAAGGGGGAGAAGAACATCATGTAAAGCCGCCTTTTCCTCTTGTTTGCAGTGAGATCAGAATAGTTTCAGGATACTGCTCCCATGTGTACACAGAGTCAGGTGCTGGTTAGGGCCACTGAGCCCCAGACCACATGGTATTAACTAGGAAACAATACTCAGGATTGAGGAAAACAACAACAACAACAAAACCCAAACCTTTCGTTCTGTTATTTTCAGGGGTATGACAATGTTTGTGGCCTCTTCTCTGCTCAGGAATGTGTATTCCTTCATTCTTGCACTCCATGGGGCCCTGTTTAGTATTGAAGAGAGGTGACCAGGTTTGATGGCACTCTGCTCCAGAAGCAAGAAGGCAATAAACTGAATTCTGATGACTTAGACAAATAACTATGCTGTACCAAACACCTCATGAACCACTAGGAAATGATGTAGGTACTGAGGATCACTCTTCATTAGCCAATATGGAATACGGGCTTACATGGACATCTGTGAGTTGAAGTGTTGCTCATCAGTGACTCTGACAAGGGCTTCCCAAATGACACACATCTTTCTTCATCTTTGAAAACAGAGGGGTAACCAGGTTGTAAATCTAAGGAGGAGTTAGGGTGATCCATTACAGCCATCCATAGGTATGCATGGAAAATATATTGTTGTATGTCCAAGAAAGGACTCCATCACTGGCTTTTAATATGCCATATGTGTGCCTTGCAAGGGCAATGTGAGAAGACACTTTTTAGAGAATTGTTCATTTCTGATGTTCTCATAAATATCAAGCATGACATTTCCATAAAAATGTTCCAAATACTTATGTCACATTTAAACAACCTCAGACTTCAGCAAGAAACAGGATATCTCCCTGAATGTACAGTTGTCCAGCCATCACTGTCAAAGGCCCTCACACAAGGTATAGTCTGATTGCATCAACTGCAACAGGTGATTCTGAAAATACAACACCAAATATACCAGATGTTTTCTTCTATAGATATTCTCCAGGGTGCTGGCAAATTGCTGATTTTTCAGGAGCATTAGATCTGTGAGTTATTAGTACTATGACTAGTAGTAACAAAATAGTTTGCATCTGCACAGCACTTTATGCTTTGGAAAGCACTTTCTCACTTTCTCATTAGGTCTTTATAAAGGCTCTATAGTAACTGTCTATTATCTTCTTTTTATTCTATAGAGTGTGAAACTGTGGATAAGGGAAATTACATGGGAAAAATAAGAACTTGCACTAAATCTTCTAAAACTTAATGGTTGTCTAGTTTTGAGAGTCATGAGCCTCTGAAAAAGGCAAAAATTTGGGACACCAGCTTTGGTAGAGAATGTATATTGAAGGTTGGGGTTGTGGTTCAGCGGTAGAGTGCTTGCCTAGCATGTGTGAGGCCCTGGGTTCAACCCTCAGCACCACATAAAAATAAGTACAATAAGGGTATTGTGTCCAACTACAACTACAAAATTAATATTAAAAATCAAGAATGTATACTGAAAATTCTCATCTTCTGCTCAAGAGTGAGCTAAGAAGTGACACTTCGACATGTAGACTATATATGACAAGAAAACATCATATGGTTGATTGAAAGAGCTGAGTGAGCTATTTTGAAACTTAGACTTTTTGTCTTGGTATTGGTCCTGGATAATAAACACAAGCTGCAAGGAATGAGAGTAAATGCAGAATTTTAAAAAGAAAGAAAAAGTTGGTTAAAAGTGGCTTGCCCCGTATGACAACCTGGTATAAGAGCTACAGATTATTCTAGATTGTGGGGTTCCAGAGTGACCTTGGTACTATGCAAAATATGGCCAGAGTTATATGATTATAGCAAGTCTAAGAGAATTAATAGGTATTTAATATTGAGAAATATTAGCAAGGTAAAATCCAGGCATGGTTTTGCAAAGCTTGCTTTTCTTCCTATGACTTAAGTAGGAAGTACATACAGATCTTGTTAAAATGAAGACTTCAATTCAGCAGGTTTGGGAGAGCCTGAATTTCTGAATTTTCACAAGCAACCATAGAATGCCAGTGCTGCTGGTCTATGTACCATCTGTGATTAGCAAGACTGTAAAGAACCACACCAAGAACCTAGTCAGTCCCCACCCCAGCTCAGCTACCCCTGACTTTTAATTTACAAATTGCAGGAACCAAGGTATATGAGCAGGGATAATTTGATCTCCACTATATTATCCCAACAATTACTTTAATCATTTATCCTGTCTCCAAAGAATATACATTTTCAGATCCACTACTCAAATACCACTCTAATCCATTGCAGAGAAAGTAAAACATAAGCTGTAGTTGTCAAATTTGTATATCTATGAAAGAAAACATATTTCTGAAATCCCAAAGGAGGCATTAAGACACACAGGTATTTCTAATCCTCACGCAACATGTGGAGAAGTGACCAGAGCACCTCAGTTTCCTTTGATTTAGGAAGATGATGGAAGAATCATTTACTAGTCCTGCTTCAGGTCTTGTGAGACTTCCTACCTACTAAATACAGGAGATCTTCATTACCCACAGGTTTTATATTTGTGAAATTCCTATTTTCCAAAATTTATTAGTAAGCCTCCAAAGCAATACTCACTGTTGCTTTTGCAGTCACTTGGAGACATATATGCAGAGCAGCCAAAACTCTGAAACACAATGTGTGTTCCCAGGTGAGGTCTAATGAAGTGATGCTCTGACTTCTGGTTTTAGCTCGATACTGTCAACAAATGTCCTTTCTATTTACTGCCATGTTTTTGTGTTTTTGTTAGTGATTTCACTGTTTAAAATGGATCCCTAGTGTTGAAGAGCTGTCTAGACTTCCTAGATGGCAAGGCGGCTCTGATGTGGCTTACTGAGAAAATCCATGTGTAATCTAAGTGTTACGTAAGCTTTGTTTGGGCACGAGTTACAGTGCTACTAGCCATGAGCTCAATGTTAATGAATAAACAATCTGTATTAAATAAGGTGTCCTTATACAGAAGCATACATAAAACAAGCTTATATATTGATCATTCAATGAAAGTGTGACTAGAGTCGCATAGGAACCCAACCCTGTATTTCCCCTAAGAGAAGTGATTCAGTATTGGCTCCTTCAGTATTCCCAACTATTTTATAGACCATAACTAGTGTGCATAATGGGAATTGATTACGGTTGTATATATTACAAACTATACATATATCTAAGGAAATCAGAAGTAAGGTAACTTACTATTAAGCATTTGAGCTATCAGTTCAAATCCCAGTTTTACCATTTATAGACTGGGAGAATACTTTTTTTTTTTTTTTTCAATTTCCTCCCTTGCAAAAACACCTGATTCACAAGATGGTGGTGAAGCTTAAAGAACTGCTGTAAGCGTACAGTCACACACCGAAAACACCCAGAATAATGACTGGCAGAAAGTAAGCACTTGATAATATTACCTCTCACTATTGTTATTTTGTAAAGCATGCAGCTTTGGAAAGCTCCAGAAAGTGTCTCATAACACACAATACCTGGCCCAGCTAAGGTAGAAACAGAGTTCTTCCGAGTCTAACACCAAACTCACAGGGGAAGCCATCCAGAGAAGAGTGAGAAGTGTTGGAGCCCGCATGTAAGGCTGGTCATTGGTCTAAATATAGAGTTATGGGCTGTGTATTGAAAGGCAGGACAGGATGAGGTCAATCAGCAAGAGATAGGAAAAGGGGTGCCTTTGAGCGATTGCAGCCATTTCAGGTGTCAGATCCCAGACCCCTTGGTTTTGGAGCTTTTTATAGAAATGCCTGTGGAAACATAATGGCAGGCAGGGGTGACCGCAGTTCAGCATTTCAGACATATCATCTTTTCTCTCTAGTGCTGCAGGGGTTATGCTACAAATTGAAAGATCTAGCTACATGAAAAGGAGCTGACACATTGAGCCTGGATGTCTTTTCTTGTGCAGAAAGCTCTGATCTTCAAGTTAGCCAATCTGGAAGGGGCAGTTTTGACAAGAATAATTCCACATTTTGTTTGCACTTGCAAAGACTGTAAGTTTAACAAAGGAATTAGAACCACATTCAGGATTGATAAGCCAAAAAAAAAAAAATCCAAATGTGAATTGAAGAAAAAGAGAGGAGAAATTGGACATAGAATATATCCAGCACTTCACATCCCTGCCAGTAGGATAGCTTTGTGTGTGGAGTGCAAAATGGGCTCCTTGGGGTTAGGGGTACTCAAAAGACACCCTTCTCATCGCCAACCCATGCACTTTGGTACAACATGCCCTTTCTGTGGTGTGGCATCCTACCTCAATGAGTATAAGTGCTTTTAGAAGCAAATTCCTGAAAATATACAGCATTGTAAGGGGAAGGAGCTGAAGGGTGGCTTTCTTTCTTTCTGATATTGTAAGATTTGTAGCATCAAAGAAAAAAAATTACCCTAAGGATAAAAGAAGAAAGAACATTTTTTCAGAACAGAGATAGTATGATGGAGGAAGATTATGTAAACGTTTTAGGCACATAATGGGGAGTTAAGGATAAAAAAGGATAATTAATCAGAGTTTTAAAAAAAAACACAACATGTTAAAGGATTTTATTACTATGAGGTGGGCATTATACGGGGAGCCTCAGCTGCATTTGCCCAATTAATGACCTCTATAGACCTATGGAGAAGATGTGATTGTCCTCATTTTACAAGAAGGGAAATAGGGTCAGCACATTTTTAAAGCTTACTCAAGTCCACACAGGCAGTAAATGGCAGGGAAAATATGCCAGCACATATCTGTAGGATTTTAAAGCTTAAGTTCTTTGAAAAAAAATATATAAAAAACCCCACAAAGAACAAGGATAGATGCTAATATTTATTGGATACTTTCTGACTGCTGGATAGTGTTCTACAGGTTTTCTATGTATCAACTACAGCAATTTGATTCGTGTACAATTAAATCTGTTGTATCGATGAGAGACTGAGGCTTAGAGAAGTTAAGTGATTTGTTAATCATTGGTAGAGCCAAGATGGAGAGAGGTTCCTACCAACATCTGAATTGGCATTTGGGCAACGTTTTCCATGTGGGCATGCAGAGGTGGTTCTGAGGAGGGTGCTGAGGTGAACTGTAAGGAATAGTCAGGTAACTGGTGTTAGGACTCGTGGCCCTGTATGTTGTCACAGGGAAATGAAGAATGGGCTAAGCCACAGCAGAGGGTCGGGACAAACAGCCTTACATAGAGGAAGCAAGAAAAAACAAGGTAGGAAAAATGGAATGAAGATGAAGAAGTAGACAAGTGAGAAAGAGGGAAAATCAAACTTATCCTATGTAGAAACCTAGAGTGGTAACACTAACCAAGACACTTGCCACAGCCAGAGACAAGACAGGAGGTGGGTAGACAGGACAGGTAAGTGTGGGGCAGTTGTTTCACCATGAAGCCAAAGAAGAGCATCTGAGGCTGTTAAGGACTGAATCTAGAAATGTCCTCTGAAAAGCTCATGTGTTGTAGAAAGCATGATCCCCAATGCAGCAATGTTCAGAGATGGAACATTCAGGCAGTGATTAAGGCTGTAACTTCATTGGTGGGATTAATCCATTTGGTGCATTAATAGTTTGTACGAATTACTGGGTGGTCACTGTAGGCAGGTGGGGCACAGCTGGAGGAGGTAGGTGACTTGGGGCATGGCCTTGGACTGTATCTGTCTCTGGTCCCTTCCTTGGTTTCTCTGCTCTCTGGTTGCCATGAGCTGAGCACCTGTAGTCCACCATGTTCTTCCACGATGATGTTCTTCCTCACTTCAGGCCCCGAGCAATGAAGTTAGCCTATCATGGACTGAGACCTCTGAAATAGTGAGTCCAAAATGACTTCTTCTCCACTAAGTTGTTCTTATCCAGTTATTTTGGTCACAGTGACAAGAAGGTGACTAACAACATTGGCTCACTCAGAGAAGTTCTCCATGTTTTCCAGGAACAGAAGTCTGGAAGAAGAGAGCCTACACTAGGCTAGAGGCCCATAGTATATTTGGCAGTACTGGCCACAGGGACTAGGAAATCAGGGACACAAGGGCATTTACTAAGTTAAAACTGTACTCAGCTAAGTTAAGTAGCCTGAGGCAGGACAAATGGCCCCCTTAACTACCAATTCTCCAGCCCATTCCTGGTCACTTATCAGGCCCAATGGAGGCTGGGGCAGAAAAATCATCTGCCTAGGAGTTGCAGCAGCTGGAGGAGTGCTCTGACCCAATGTGTAAGCATCTCCCCTAAGTAGTAGCAGCCACATCTGAACCTTCCTGCATCCCCAGAGTCATAGGCTTCCACTTCATCATTTTACCCACAATGGCCCTGTTTACAAAGGCCACAGCATAAGTCAGAATGCTGTCCCCATGGCCAATCCTTTTATGCATCTACATATTTTAATGCAGTTCTAGAACTGAGAAAATGCATTCTCTCCTCAGCTCTTTGGATCCTGACAAGCATTCAGACATGACTTTCCTCTGCCTCCCTGCTCCTGGCTACAGCTGCATCTTCTGACTGAGCCATGCAACTCCAAGTACGATTGATTTTAGGAGAAAATTGCCCACCTTTTAGAGTAAATAAAGTTGAGAGCACAGCCTAGTGACTTCATTTCCACTTCCTAGTATAGCGACTGAAGAGTGAGATTCCTACAGCTTCAATTGCTCTTCTCCGAAAGTTTTTATTTAGCTTAATAGAAGAAAGCACAGTTTCTAGACCAAAGAGGAAAAAATAAGACAAGGCAAGGTGAGGAAGTAAAAGACATTTCAGCTCTGACTTTTTCCCCCCAAACAGAAATCCCTCTCTCTCTTTCTCTCTCTCCTTCTCTTTTTGTATTTCTTTTTACCAAAATCAATTATGGTATTAAGAAGCATCAAATATAATAGATAAATACACGACAAGTAAGTGACGAGAGAAAATAAGAGGAACAGAACAAAAGGAACTGAAATATGCATTCAAGTCATTGTTGTAAATAATATATCTTATAAGAAATGTCCACAGGGAAGCTGGTAGATAAAAATAGCAGCACCATGTGAAATAAGGACTGTGCCTTATTTTCGGTAGAAGCTGATATTTCTGTGCCAGTAAGCAAAGATGCTAACAAAAGAATGCTCTAAGCAATGCCACTTAGATGTCCGTCCTTTGTGTGGTGTATGTTGCATGTTATGTAAGGCTCTCTCTTTGCCCTCCTACATGCTTGATTTTTTTTCTTTCTTCTTCTTTTTTTTTTCTTTTTATTTGAGGATTAAAGGAGACCATCCCACGTGGAGCTGTCAGGCATCAGTCAATGTGGGTTGAAATTAACCATAGTGAGTAACGCCCAGGTGGGTTTAATCTGAAGGGAAAGTGAAGACACTGTATTCCTGAGAAGTTTAAATAATAGCATATACATTATGTATTTTAGCATGCTTTAATTTAAATAACCAACAGAACAGGAAAAACAAAAGCATAAAAGACTGTACACTGTATTCCATGCAGCATAGGTGTCTCAACCTAATGAGTCTCCTGGATCCTAGTTTGCTTCTGAATATCACCAGGGGTGATTACAGCTTACAAAAGTAGACCAGAAAAAGCAAGCCATCCTATGTCTTGGGCTGTAATTAAAGCCACAAGCCATCAGATAGCAAAGAGGCCAGCTGCAAGCCTTCAAACCTTTAGCACCCTGGCATTAAAAATAGATTACAGCACAAAATATGTACCAAAAATAATCCCAATAAAAAATTTGCACATTTGATTACTATAATTGATTTTTTTTCTTCTAGATATGAATAAATGACCCAGGCTAAATGCCAGTTCCTTGCAAAGAATTTCATTTAAGCTTCACTGAATTGAAAAGGCTCAACCAGACTCAACATTTCCAACTTCCTAGCAAGTAGCAGAAAATCTACCTGACAGTTGCTATGGAAACACGAACAGGAAGAGTGAACCACCAGCCTATAAATCCACAGAGAAACCTTTCTTAATTGGAAGGCCTTTAACCCACACATTTTTCTCATAGCTGCAGAGCTTATTTCTAAAGAGATTATTAAATTCCTCAATTGACTTATGAAGGATGCTTCCCACTATATTACCGTGCTTTGGGTTGCTCGTTCTTTATATCTGTTTCCAAAATTACAAAGCAGACCAGGGATAATAAAAGTTAACACAGATGTTTCAATGAAAAATCCATATGATGTTCTGAAAATAACTTCAGTGGAGATGCTGAACAAAAAGATTTCCAATACAAGAACCAAGATGGTGTAGACACGTTTGTTTCGAAGCTATGGCTAAAACATCAAACTTCTTCATTTCCCTGATTCTGACCTATTCATGTGGGTGGGGAAATCTTGACACTTCCTAATGTTTAGGGAGATGGTAAAATGAATAAATGAGTTGATGAGGTTATGTTAATTTTATGCTCAATCTTGATTGTTGAGGGTGCTCTGTACAATTAGATAATACAAACTAGTATGTTACTGACTAAACAAGAAGCGAATAAACAAGGTGTCTCAGTGAATCTTAATAGCACTGGGGTAGTTTCGTTTGACTAATTTATTACTTGATTGCATTTTGTAATACAATCTAGGTGAGAAGGAGGCGTTGTGGCAGAGAATGTAGAACACTCACCTATTCACATCCTCCCACATGCCTGCCTTCCTTCCATGGAGAAACTCCCAGCCCATGATAAGGCCCTGCTTGCATTCAGTACCTCCACCCTGCCTTCAATCTCTTGGACACCCTCTGCAGACACCATGACTTCCTTCTCCTGTTTCAGACTCTCCCCAGATACTGGTTTTCTTTTCTTTCTCTTTCATTAGCATTTGCATATGCTTTGGTTTCTTCCAATCTTAAAAATTTCAAAACAATGAAGCCCCTCAGCCCCATATTCCAATTTTATACTACCCCCCCTCTTCTCTATTCAGCCTGGTATTTGAATGGATTTTGTTCTTCTCGCTGCCTCTATTTTCCTACTTCCTGCTCTCTCTTCAGCTTCCTGGAGATGGTTTTCACTTCTGTCTCCACCTTCCATCTTGATAGGTGATGACTTTTCATCTAGAGGGGTGGATTACTCCCTTCCTCCCTTTTCTTTTGATTATAAACATTAATATACTAATTGCACAAATCACTGGGTTTCTCTGTGGCATTTCCATATATGCATATATTATGTTTTAATTGCATCCACCCCAACCACTATCCTCTCCTGCCCTCCCCTCTTTCCTTCCCACCCAGGGTTCCCTTCTCTTCCCCAACAGCTCCTCTTCTACTTTCAGGTATGTTTTTGTTTGTTTCCACATAAACATGCAATACTTGTCTCTATGCCTGTGGCTTGCTTTGCTTACCATGAGGATTCTCCTGTTTTGATCATTTTCCTGCAAATCACATGTTTTCATTCTTTGGGATGAATAATATTCCATTGTGTACATACAACACATTTTATTTTTTTCATTAATCTGTGGATGGACACCTAGGTTGATTCCATAACTTGGCTATTGCAGACATTGCCACAATGAAGACAGGTACACAGGTATCTCTTCTGTATGTTGAATTCTTTTCTTTCAGGTACTTACCAGAAAACGGTGTACATGGATCCTATGGTAGTGGCAATTTTAGTTATTTAAGGAAGATTCATACTATTTTCCATAGTGGCTACACTATTTACACTCCCACCAATAGCACAGAAAGGTTCCTTTTTCTCCACATCCTCGATGACATTTGTTGTTTTTTGTGAGTGAACCCACTTTCCTTCTGCCATCTCTTTCATTGCTTCCAGCCATGTGTCACTCTTCTGCCTTCTTCAATCTTCTCAGTGGTGGTTCATTCTCTGTCCATTTTGTGATATACCTTCAAACTCCCCTGGTCTCCCTTACCATCAAGGTACCAAAGACTCCTCAATACTTATTGAAACCTCATTGGGAAAGGGGGATAAAAATCTCTCCCCTCAGGTTGTTGAGAGCAGTGAGAGGATACCTATAACTTAAAAATGTGTCTGATATTATCTGCCCTCAGTGGAAATGTTAGCAATTACTAGTACGTACTTGAGATACCTAAGTCAGCAGGCACGGAGCTCACCTCACCTTCTTCTCCACATGTGGTTTCTTTTCATTAGTTCCTACTCTATAAATCCCCTACTGATCCCTTAAGCCATTTGAATCAACAATCTCATAAGGAACTCTTCCTCATCCTTCTTGAGACAAAGAACACTCTTATGGGGGTACCAAGGCATGCTGTATTATCAAAGTACATATTCCACTAGAATTTAATTGTCTATTTACTTCTCTATATTTATTTTGAAAGATAAAGACGGTATAGTTTTACTTCCTATGTTATACCAGAACAAATATTTATGGAGCCCTGAGTGAATGGAAGTGGACCAGCGCATAAACAGAGCCATCAACAAGAAATCCATTAGCTTATCCCTTCCAGGTTATTTTAAGAGGCTGTTGGTTGTTTTCTCTTTTATATTTTCCAACGTCTTTTTATGAAAATGTAGCTGGTGCCAATTCATCTTATGGAGGTATCCAGTATTACTTTGGTTTTACAAAATTACACTGTGTGGCATGTGTTTTTAGGCAACACAGGCAGTTGCTGCAAAGTGTTAGGGGAAAGCCTGCTGGACACTGAAGCGCAGGGTGCATGCTACCATATACTCATCTACACAGATAAGAGTTCCCAGCCTTCAGGCTGAGATCCCTCTTTCATCTGAAAAAGTTATCTGGTATTCATTCTGATCATTCTCCACCTGCAGAAAAGTGGTTGTCTCTGAAACCTTTAGTTTAGTGATGTGGACAGAACTTCTCTTTGGTGAGTGCGCTCAGGAGATATTCCCAAACTGTGTGCTCTGAGGACCTGAATGGTGCAGCTGCTTGTGGGCTGGGCACAGATTGAGAATTTTTGACCAGTGTGTTTACATAGAAATTGACAGGAAAGTCTGGGGACCAGGGAAGTATGGGGCTTTCATCTAACTTTTGTTATCTGAGATAAGTATATATACACAATTATCTCACATCCAAGGAACATGGGCAAGCACAGTCTGGGAGCCTCCCGACTCAAACAGCGAACACACTCCTGAGGGCTCTTTGCTGTGGCTTACATCTCATTCAAAAATTCCCATTGTTTTTTTTCCTTATATGCGATTATTTTTTTAATTTGTTTTAATTAGTTACACGTGACATTAGAATGCACTTTGATACATGATATATGATGAAGTATAATTTCTCATTCTTCTGGTTGTACATGATGTAAAATCACACTGGTCGTAGAGTTATATATGTACATAGGGTAATAACAGAAAGTATATATAGCACTTGGCATATGGTGAAACTACTCATTAAATATTTCTACTTTCTGTAAAAAAAAAAATCAAATGTAAAATACAAATAATTAAATATACAAATTTTAAAATTTACAAAATTCATGCTGTATACATGTATAAAAATATAAGCGGATTCCATTAATTTGTGTGATGAATATGTGTTTACAGGTAAAGATAAATAAAATTTGAAAAACTAATGGTACCAGAAAAACAAAATTTACCCTATGTTCAGTTCATATACTTCCAATTTATAAAACTTTGAAAGGGGACAGAGTAGGACAGTTAGAAAAAACAGTGTGTGTTACCCTGACTGCCTTATACAATTAAGAAGAAATAGAAATGTCCATGACTCCTGATAAAGATTAACTGGGTGGTAGCTCTAGGCAGGTAGGATATGGCTAGGGGAGGTGAGTCCCTGGGGACATGACTTTGGAATATATATTTTGTCCTTGATTAAGCAATTAAGCAGAAGTCTCTCTCTCTCTCTCTCTCTCTCTCTCTCTCTCTCTCTCTCTCTCCTCCCTCCCTCCCTCCTCCTTCCTGCTATAATATCCTGAACCACTTTTCTCCACTATACTCTTCCACCATGATGTTTTGCCCCACCTTGAGCCCCCAGGAATGAAGCCAGTCATCTAAGACCTCTGAAACCATGAGCCCCCAAATAAATGTTTCCTGTTTTAGTTGTTCTTGTAAGGTCTTTGGATCACAACTGCAGTACAGCTGACTAAAACAGGAATGGTATATGAAAAAGTGGAGCTTTGATGTACATGGGGTCTGATTTTAAATATGACTTTGCTTTGTGGTGACTTTAGGAATTTTAGAAAATTGACTGAATCTCAGCTGCTTCCCCATAAAGAAGAGACAAAAGTACCAACTTTAGGGAATTGTTGACAGAATTATATGAGGTTATGTGGATAAGATTGTTTAGGTCAATGAATATTCAGTAAAATGTAGCTACACAATGGATGATCCATAACTCCATTGCATTGACTAAAGGGATGGGTGGATGAATTAGGTCATGTATTGTTTTGCCACCTGGAACATCATTTAGGGTTTGAACACTAATAACTATTAGCTATCTCTTTAGCTCTGACCCTTGTTGGAACACATAATTTCAAAAATACCTTTTGCTGCAGTAGATTTTCAACCTGCTCTTTGAAATTCAGAAATATAAATTTTAACAGGCTTATTGAAAAACATAAAAATGCTAAAATAACTAGTACACTTCAGGATAATTTTATATAGGGCAAAATCAATTCTTCTGAATAGACAACAGAGTCAGATTATTTTTGTTTGGTGTGACAAATTCATCTATCAGAGCAAGAGTGAATCTGGAAGTGTGGCTCATGGATGTGATTCACTTATCTGCACTCTACCTCCAGATATTATACATCTGATATTGGCGCACATATTTTCTCATCAGTTAACTAAATTAATCCTCATCATCACATTGAAATATATGTAGATTTTTTAGGATACTATTTCCCTTTTTATAGATAAGAAGTCTAAAACTCAGGGAAGTAGAATAATTTTCATACCACCAAGAATTCTGAGGAAACAAGATTCAAAACCAGCTGTCGGATAACACACTATTCTTATATCCCTGATATAACCTGTTCAGTATGATATAATCACTTCTCTTCAGGCTATTAAAGAAGTTTTATAGTCTCAATGTCCTTCATTATTCCTTGTTTTCCTTTGTCTCTCTTCCTCCTTCCTTACTTCCTTCCTATACATATTTCTCCTATCTGAAGCACTTATTTTTCTAAATGATCTTTAGTAAGCTATTTAGTATGATCATGTATCTGCACAGATTTTGAGAGATACCACTTTATTCCTTTTCTTCGTGGAAAAGGGAGAACTCTCCTCTTGTACAGTGAAGTTGGTCTTCAGTCCAGGACCCCTGTCATAGCCCCTTACCTCTTCCTGTCCAAATTTAAGCATAAATCCTAAATACAGGTGAGGGAACATTCATACTTTGTTCCACTTTCTTTTTCAGTTTCAGTATATTGTCTACCTTGATCAAGGGTCGATAAATAACATCATGGACCCCAAAATGTATATTATTCTATAACTGATGAAAATGATATTTGATGAAAATGAGATCCCAATATCATCACCATTTTCATGTCATTAAAAATTAATAGGGAAGTCAACATTTGTCTTGGCATTCTCTTACCATTTTCCATGAAGGAGGCAAAGTCAAGAGCAAGTAATGAAAAATGCTATGCAGCATTATTTATAGAACTCAATGAATCAGATTCTTACAGTGCATGAGTCTCCGTTCCTTTAGCAACCTGGGGAGTTTTATTAACTTGGAGAGCTCTCCTCTCCCCAGTAGCATTCACATTGCTTCAAAATGTTAAATTCAGTCTTCCACAGTTGTCTTCAATCATGTGAGAAGATAAGGAACTAATCTTTTTTTGAGACCGACAGCATTCCTAGATGAATGTTCATTTTAGGGAAGATTAGAAGAAAGCTTATAGATGAAGTAGATTCCTTGCCCCCACATGAGCAAATTAGGACTTAGAGCCAGATCTATCCATTATGCCATGCTTATATTCTCTTACAAATACAGTTCATTCTTTTAGATAAAAATGAGTTTATGTTTAAGAACATAAGTTTGGATTCCTGTTTTCATAGATTACAGAGTAGCTTGCATTAAATGAGCTCTCCTGCTGATAACAATTATATTTTCAAAGCTGTTTGAAGGCACTGGAGCATGACCCAAGTTTGGTAGAAAAGGGAGGGAGTTTGACTCCTGAGATAAGGAAACCGGAGGGGCTGAAATCTCAGTAATATATTTCTTCCTCTGAGAGTAATCCCCAACCCTCCAGCCAGAGATGGATAAAATCAAGTGGAAAGATGAGTTTGGTGACTCAGAGGGTAGTCTGGTGATGCAGAGTGGCTGGGAATTGAGAATGGGGGAAGCCCTAGAAAGAATAAAGCTACAGAAGGAGGAAACCTTCAAATACTCTGACCTGTAAGATGAGACCACCAGGCTCCAGGGGTAAGTATAGTTTAAAGCCCAGAAGCTGAAGTGTAGTTTCCTACCACATGGGGAGACTGTATTAGGAATTCAGGTCCCATAGGAATACAGGGGATTGTAAATATTTGGAGATTTTCATTGAACTCCCCAAAAGGTTAGGGGTACTACATCCAACATTTAAGAAATTTACAATAGAATTAGGGGTGAAACCTGAATGAACTTATTTTAACAAAGCTAGAACACAAGCATCTCTCAGTACAAAGTGATTTGCAGTAATTTAGCTCCCTTCTGGAAAAACAGTCCATTCCTTGAGGATAACAGAATCCAGAATCTCAACAATATATAACCTTTAATTTGTTTTTTTAAACTGAGACATACAAAGAGAAAAATCATCTGTAAAAATAGACCTACAGACGAACCAGATGTAGGAATTAGTCATCAGAGAGTTTTAAAAAGCTGTGACAAACGAATACATCAATCTATAAGAATGATAAATATAAACATTTAAATATTAAAAACATGATAACAAAAGTATTTTAAAAGGAAGGGAATACAAATAGAAATATAGTGTTATAAAATTCTTATGTTAATCACTAAGTGATGTATTATTTTCTAGACATATTATGTTTTATGTGTGTTTATATATATGTATGTATGTGTGTGTGTGTGTGTATATATATATATATATATATATATATATACACATATATATATATTCTAGAGAAAGTATGTTAAAATTATACAAAATAATTTGAATTTAAAAAAGCAATTGAGGCTGGAATGCAGCTCAGTGGTAGAGTGCTTCCCCTAGCATGTGCAAAGCCCTAAGTGTGATCCCTGTTGCCACACACACACACACACACACACATACGCATTCACACATGAATTGTAGTTATTAAAATTATTTGAATACCTAAAATAAAACAGGTAAGGGGAATTAAGGAACACATAGCAAAGAGGAAGAGAGAAACTAATAATTACCACATTGATAATTATATGAATTGCAAATAAATGACAATGCACCTTTTACTTATACTGAGTCTTTTCTCCAAATATTTCCAGGCATATTACTAGAATCCTTGACATTCTTGTAAAATTCTACTTATTAAATGTAGGAATGAAGGAAAGATGGGAATTTTACCAATTTAATTTGCTGATGAAATAACTGTAAAGGGATCAAACCCACCTCCTCTCATCCTTCTAGATGCTAAAGGTGGACTAAACTTAACCAGATGAAATAAGTTACAGAGTAGCGGAGACTTAATTTCATAGTAATACAAATGAAAAGGATTATAGGGTCAATACGATCTAATAGAAAATGCATTAGGTAAAAATAGCAGATGCCAACTTGGGCTATGATAATAGAACTGAGTATAGGATTTGAGGTCAATGAATAATCAGATTTCTGGGTTGACATGGATACAGTACGCACGGTATTATATCCAAATCTCTGACATGTGAAGGTGATATTGTCCATTTGAAATTCTTACATGGAAGAGGAATGTAAAGAGCTAGGAAATGCTTACCAAGGATAAACCTACAGGACAAGACAACAATTAAGCTGGAGAAGAAAGGCTGTGGGGACTTGTAACAGCAGAAAGGCCATCATTAGGACAATGTGTTTGTTTTCTGTGCAGCTGCAAAAAGCTTGTGCCTCATCTCTGTTTCCATGACATCATAGGTACTTGCTGTGATATGCAGTGGCCTAATGTGTGCATATCACATAGGAAGACAGGTTCTGTTCAGGCATCATTTAATGAGAGGTGCTGCTTACCTGGTCTCTCATCTTGGGTACCAGCATTTTGATTGCTACTAGGTTGCTATCGTTCTTTTACTCTGTCTGTTCTTGTGGCTATTAGTTGAGTAAAGTGAATTAGGAAACACTTTTCTGAGCCATGGATGCAACTTCTTTGTATCTTGTGTGTGTGATGTGTAGCATATATGTCCTATTTCTTTTCCACCATTCAACTGAATTGACCATTTGATGGCTATCACTATAAAAATGATCTTTAGTCTTGTATCTAGAGTTTCTTCCTTCTCCAGCTAGATTTCATCTTTGGAGTGGTCATACATTGAGGGTGACATTAATATGGTCAATGTTAATTCATCTAAGACTTATCTACAAATTCAAGAGCATCTCTGGCTTCATATACTTGTTTAGATTTCCAACATATAGAATCTGTGTTTATTACCTCTAGGTATTGTTCTTTCTACTTTCCTTTTGCACAGAAACTAGCAAAATTCATGCATTTACGTTTATATTTCTTTTTTATGAAGTTCCCATGGGAAAGGACTTCCCTTTTGCAGAGTGGTATGGTAGCTAATGTGCAAACTCAAGATCCAGACTTCCACCATAGAAACCCTGGTCTTGCTGCATGCCTGGGTTCAGCTCTTGGACGTGTTATTGAATGTCCTTTTGTCTTGGTAATGACTTCAAAATGTTGTGTCAGTATTACATAATTTAATGAAAAAATGCTTAGAATATTGCTTTATCATATAATAAGCACAGCTATTATTTTCATTCCTTTCTGATTCATCTGGAATGCAATCTGATGAAAGTTTTTATATAACATCATACCTGTCATCTCTTAGTGTGCCCTTGGAAGTGATATGTTGAGACAATCCATCTTAGTCCACAGACTGTCGCTTTTTAATTGTATCAAACTTGATACAATAAAAATCTTTAAATACTTTTTCTCTGTTTACTTAAGAGGTTCTTGAAGTCTTCAAATCTTTCTTCTATATGAACTGAAGAGCTTCTTGAAGTCAGAGACAAAGTATTCTGTTAACTGGAATAGAACTAAAATGTGCTCAATAAAATCTTCTTGGATAAATACATTTTGAACTTAGAGGGAGGAGCAATCCTCTTAATTTGAGGGAGAAGTACCAATACAGGTTTTACAAATATATGAGCTTCTTTTTTAAGAAATAAAAAGATTGAAATCTATATATCAAAAATATTAGAAAGACATCTGACAGTGGATAGGAAATTATAAAATCCTTCTCTATTTCTGAGTTTCTATTGCTTTCTCTTCTCTTCCTTGAACATAAATTTATTAAAAGTGTAATTAACCAGGCATTGTTCTAAGAAGTGGGAAAACAGCTAGTAATGACAAAGAACTAGATTGACTGAAGACAGATGATTGAAGAGTTTGAATAAATGGTTCAAAGTTCAATAAAGGCAATCCCAGTTTGTCCTGTGATATCGGTTCAGATGGGAGGTGACCTGAAGCAGTGACATTGAGCTAAGGAAGGAGAAGGGGCAGCCTGGTGAGATGCCCAGCTTGAAGAAGGTTTTGCAAGCCAGAGATTAGAAAATTCATCTACGAACACACTGGGGGATGGAAGCCATGCCTTTGAATCCCATTTCTCAGAAGGAAAATTGAGATATAGAAAGGTAAAAGCAATGTTGTATTCTAAGGTTTTTATTAGTGAGAGAATCAGGAAGAATATCCCCCAATTTAAAAAAAATTGTACTCTTTGTTTTGCATAATTTTTTTTCTATCCACAAATGCATGGTGATGTTAGCAGTGAATCTGGAGCCCTTCTAAGATTTAGCTTTATTGTGTTGGTTAATTCCCATAACAACAAACAGTAACATATACAGTTGTCCCTTATATCTGAAGGAGATTAGTTCTGGGATCCCCCAGAGATACCAAAATCCTCGGAAACTCAAGTCCCTTATATACAATGGTGTTGTATTTGATATAATCTATACACATCCTCTTGTATACTTTAATATCTAGATTACTCTAGATTACTTATAATACCCAATACAATGTAAATGCTGTGGTACAGTTTTGCTGTCTTATGTTTGGTATAATGACAAAAAAAAAGTCTGTACGTATTCAGTACAGTCACAATTTTCCCCCATTATTTTCAGCAAGAGCTTGGTTGAATCCACAAATGTGTAACCCACAGATAATGTTTTATTAACAATTAACATTAATAAAAACAAAAATATTAAGTAATCCCTCTGGGCAAGCAGGATCATTTTAAAGTTTTCCATTTAAGTTCCATTTACTTCTTAGAAGTTTTTGATTTTCTCAAAAGACACTGGAAGGAATGCTCACACATTTGAGTATAGCATTTTCTTTTGTTTCTTCATTGGATCTAGCTCAGTAGATTTTACCTCAGCATTCATCAGAACTACACTCTAGGCCTACTCAAATAAATATGCCATCTGATAATAATTTTATGGTTGACTTGGAAATCTTCAAGTTAATTGGAATAATAACTTTTATTTTCTGAGGAAATTTTAGAATAAAATCACCAAGTTTCTCTACCTTTTTGTTTTAAATGTTATCTATCCTTATCATAATCACTAAATTATTTGATACTCCTTAGTCCTTTATTTACAGAGTTGATTAGTTTCCTTTAATCTTTAATGAATTAGAAAAGCCAAGTGGTTACAATTCTCATCCTAGGGAGGCCCCTGCCTAGCCTGCTGCCCTTTCCCATGCCTAGCTTTCCTGTAAATACCCACAAAAAGACTCCTTATTAAAACCACTTTCTCTAGATACTATAACAAGAAGGGTAAGGATGGCAAGTAAATTTATTCCTTTCAGCCACAACAAACACCCAAATACCACCAAGAAATTAGTCACAGGACACACTCAGAGAAAAGCACACTTGAAAGGGTTCTGTGAAGCAGACACTGAAAAAGAAGGGGTGTACACGCACCCCTGTAGCCATCCACATTTAGAGAGGGACCTTCCTCTCATATATGGGTGGCTCTATTTCTATCCCCAAACCAATCACAAGAGATGCTCGTTTCATAACCTTGCTTACTATTTTCATTGAATCATTGTCCCTAAGATGAGGAGCAGTTGGGATTCCTAATGATAGTTTGGCAGATGCTGTGAACTTGCTTCTTCAATGTGCATTGTGAAGGCCACCAAGCACAGAGAGCCTGAAGAGACATTCTATTTCCAGCACTCTCCTACTGCTGCGCTTGCCAGGTTTGCCTCAGGTCTCACCAATCAGATCCCTTCCTTTGCATCCTGGATTTGAAGGACTCATATGAGAAGAGAGGATCTGGGGCAGCCATTTATAGTAGACTGTGGCAGAGACAGTGCTGTCCCAGATCCAGAAGCTTTTAAGGCATTTTCCTCATTCTACAGCTTTCTGATCAGGATGAAAGCAGCAATGTTCCTGTTGACTTGGTTCTGCAGTTTAGTTTTGGGAATCATTCCTGGAAAACTGCCGTCTAGAGTTCAGCTCTTTACTTTTTGAACTAGTTTGAAGTCATTTAGTGCCATTTCTTCTTAAGTCATTAAATAATAAATTTGTTCGTGCTACACTATCTAAAATAGATTTATTTTCTCAGAAATCAAACCTTCCGCTATGTATTCTGAAAGCAGCACTGAAGCAGAGCGCCAACCGGGGTTTCTGAAGGGGAAAGGGTCTGAAAATTCTGTGTTCTTTGGTTGTGGATTTTGCGTATGCCCCTTCTGCTATTTTGAGTGATGGTTACCTTCATTTAGTTTGAGTTCCTCCATTGCTAAGATGGGTCATCAGATTGGTGGAGAGCTACATGTTGCTGAAAATGTCAGAGAGGCACAGTAGATATCATTTCACAATCATCTCCAGTCACCAAATTTGCAAGTCTTTGGTTAGAATGGGACTCTCTAACTCTCAGCACAGGTTTTAGAGAAGGCAAAATATCCTTATGCTCATGACCACAATCCTAGCAAGCTCAATATTTAACAATATTCAGAAAGGCTTCTTTCTCCACATATAGCTCAGATGTACTCCACATTAGCAGGCAAGTGTGTTTTTAAAATGACTGAAAATGTGAAATATAATTTATATACCTCTCTATAGCTTCCTTCTATAATTTATCTCATTATTCTTTTAGTTGGGCAGTTATTCCTAAATGCCCCTGATGCAATTTTATGTTCATTCTTTCTTCTCTAGGACTTGTTAGTATAACCTAATGTGATTTGGGTTGTGTATAAGTCATTTTAATTTGCATAATGAGCCCCAGTGCCTCTCTAGCATGAACTAAGAACTAGAGAAAAAATTGACAGCTTCAAGCGAGTCTCAAAATTGGTTCTTTTTTTTTTTTTTGGAGGATGAGGAGCTGTCTGAGAAATATTCTAATCAAGAGTTGAGGACAATACAGACAAAATAGCTGGAAAGACCAATAACTTTAGATCAGGAAGTGCACAAAAATTCATTCCAGGAGAATCGAGATGCTCCTTTTGTAATGAAAGAAGATCTTCCTTTTACACATGATCTTTGAGAAGCCAACAAGCAACTTTCAGTTCAGTTCAACTTTTCAGTTTCAGTTCCTAAAGGAGAGGTATTTTCATCTCAGAAAGCTAATTTGAATCCAAGAACATAAGCCAAAATAAGAGGACATCCCTACTCAGGAAATTTCTATAGGAATAGAGGGCTCAGATGAACTAGGTATAATAATATGTGTTTTATTTTTTCCCCATAGCTAAAACACAGTGATCATAGTGCTCTCTATAAACTACATTCATTATCCCATTTGACCTTTACACAGCCCTGTACAGTTGATGCTATTACTATCACTACATAGATTAGGAAATGGATGCATAGAACTATTTAGTAATTTATCCAAATGATACAATTAGTGAACAGTGGGACCAAAATTACAACCCAAGGAACTTAATTTTAGTGTATGAACTTCTAACCAGTACATCATACATTGTATAGAAGACCTACCATCTAGGGGTTCACAGAACCCTGGATGGATATTCTATGCCACTGAGGACACTAGACTAATACAACAATATGGCACCATGACAAAACAAGTATTGAATGACAATAGTAACAACTGCATGTAATTACAGGTGGGCCATAACAACTGCATGTAATCACAGGTGGGCCATTCCATCAAAGGGTCAACGGACATGCTTGTTGCTAGACAAAGGATCTTTGGTAATGAAGAGATACTATTCACATATACAAACTATTTTTTCCTTTTTTTGATTATACTGCCAACTAATAGGTTATGGTCAGATTGCTTTAAAGTGAAGTCTGCTAAAACTAGTAAGGGTATGTTTCAAGGTTTTAACTGTGATTTTCATTCAAAATGAATGTAAAATACTCATCCTTGAGGTAATCTGGAACTTTCTTCCATCAATCCATCTGCACGAGATGATGGAGGTGATTACTGATTTTATGTGTCAACTTGACCAGGTTAATGGATACCCAGATATTTGGTTAAACATGATTTCTAGGCTACCTAATGAGTATATTAGCATTTGAATTAGTTAACTGAGTAAAGTAAATTGTCCTCCCCATTTTGGTTAGGCATCATCCAGCTACTGAATAGAACAAAGAACAAAAAGGAAGAGCATGGTTGAATCCTCTCTGTACCTAACTGTTTGAGCTGAGATGTCAGTTCTTTGCCTTTATACTGGAACATATGTTATGGGCATTTCTGGTTCCCACTGAAGTTGGACTAGAATTTGTACCAGTGATTTCCCTGAGTTGCAGACAGTAGATCATGTGACTTCTCAGCCACTATAACAATGTAAGCTAATTCTTTGTAGTAAATTTCATTCTCTCATTCTCTCTCTTTCCACCTCACATATCTATTGTCATACACTGACAATATGAACCCAGGATCTTTATGTCATAAAATGAAAGGAATAAAGTCACTTTAAATGACAGAGTTTGTAGTTTTTAATTTTAGTAAGAAGGGTAGAGTTTTATAGAAGTTTAAATTAGGTGAGGGAAAAGAAGAAAGAAATATTACATTCTTTCAACTAGTATATTTGTGGAATAACTTTTATAATCACATCATTTTCATTGGGCCTATGGTTTTAAAAAGTTTTAGATGATTTTTAAAGTTTTTATTAACATTGAGTACTCATTCTCTTGTATTATTGTAAGATTTTTCTATACCCATTCCAAAAGATAATGAATGAAGGATTCATTTTAAATATTATGGTATTTTCCAGTAAATGGATGGAGCTGGAGAATATCATGCTAAATGAAATAAGCCAATCCCCCAAAACCAAAAGCTGAATGTTTTCTCTGATATGCGGGTGCTAATTCACAATGGAGGGTGGGCCTAGGAAGACTAGAGTTATTTTTGGTAGAGGGGAGTGAAGGGAGGGGATTGGGTGTGGGGTTAGGAAGGAAGTAGAATGAATCAGACAATATTACCCTATGTACATGTATAACTATATGGCCAGTGGGATTTTGCATGATGCATAACCAGAAAAATGACAAATTATACTCCATTATATATGATGTATCAAAATGCATTCTACTGTCATGTATAACTAATTAAAACAAATTTAAAAGCATAGAAAAAAGAATAAGAGGGAGGATAACATAAAGAACTAAACCATGAATTATTTAGTATGTTTTCTGCCAACAGCAACGAAAGTTTCAACTACCAAGTATTGAGGCAAAAAAAAAAAAAAAAAAAACTAGCAAAGAAGAAAGAGAAATAATAATAAGATAACTAACTATGTGCCCAGTGTTCTACCATATATTAAGGAGGTATTATGACTTCTCTTTTCGTAGATGTGGAAAGCACACAGGGGTTTGAGAGTGTTCTTCCTTCATCTACAGTTTTGCTTATATGTTTTAATTGACCTAAAATCAAGAAGAAGCATAATAAGATGTTGAGAGAGAGAGAGAGAGAGAGAGAATCCAGATGACATTTATTACAGTATATTAGTATATTGTTATAATTGCTCTTTTTGTTAGTTATTGCTATTAATCCCTCTTACAATGCCAAATTTATAAATAAATTTATTATTGGTATGTATGTATGTGAAAAATATATATATATATATGGTTCAGTACTTTCTGCTGTTTCAAATATCCATTATGAGTCTTAGGATATATCCTCCACAGATTAGGGGCTAATCTTTAATTATTGTCATTAATCTTTCCATGTGCCTAATTAGTAAGTTAAACTTTATTGTAGATTTGTATTTCTAGGAAGAAATAGTATGCATAAGGTTTGGCACTGTCCATGGTTTCAGGCCTCCACTGGGGATTTTGGAACCTGTACCCTTTAGAATGTGGCAGGTATTGGGAGGCAAATGCATCTTCACACAGCTTCAAAGCAGCCAAGATGTGATTGGTAGCAGTATATTTCTCCACAAATCATTGTTCTTTCTGCCATATATTGTTGTCTCTTTAAAGTGTCTGATGTTCCCTAGAGGGAAAAGTTATGAGGTAAGGCTGAAATACTTACAGTAAGTTTATTAAATTTGATGTCACCTGCCTTTTAGCAGGGAAATTTTAATTTTAAAAGGGCTGAATGGATCTTTCTCAACTATTGAAATTTTAGCTATGCAACTAAAATTTTAGGGACAAGAGACATAGTGATTGGAATGAGGGGTCTTCCTAGAGAGACTTGGTAGCCTGATAGCAGCCCATGCCCAGGGGCAATTGGTCTGGGGACCAGCCATACTGAGGTTTCCAGCTTTCAAATCTCCTTGGCTCATGCGTTTGTGCTATGGCATGTGTGGGTGTGGGTAGGGCCCCTCTGTCCTTCATTTGGTGACAGAGAGCTTTTAATTTGTTGAGGCAGGGGTAAATTATACCAAGACGATGCAGCCACTGTAAATGCTACATCTTCCTACTCTGGTTGTCTCTTCCTACCCTTGTATAGGAATGGGAAGTCCTATTATCTTTCTCAACCCAAGTTTCTTTAATTTTCCCTGAAACAGAATATCTGCTAGGTCAACCATCATGCAGCCCTCCCTTATAAGGGTATCTACTCCTACCATACTGAAGCTGGGTCTCTTACCAGTGGATTGAGAATCACAGGCCACTTTTATCTTTTCTTCTTCATTTTTTCTGATAATTCTTCACACATTAAGAAAAAAGCAGAACAAATGCAAATTTGAAAAAAAAATGTTGGGAAAATAATTATAGCAGTTCTTGAAATATCCAGAGAAGCTGGTGAAAATTCAGAATGCTTATGCATGAAGCAGCAAGGCAGCATTGCTAATTTTAGATCAGATAAGTCTCTTTTCCTTGTCCCAGCCCAACCCCCACACTCAGTAAGCAATATTTCCAGCAGTGAGTCAAATACAAACCATATGTAAGCAGGTGAAATAAATAAAATGACATGAGGTGGATGGTTTGGACTTTGGAGGGCAGCAATATCCTGATTCTAAATTTCCAAATATTCTGTGTTGCAGCCAGAGTGAAATCAAAGACAGGCTGAAATGTAAGCAAGAATTGGTACTTTTCTGAACAGAGAAGGATGAGAGGCATAGGCATGAATGTCATCCAGAAAATTCTCTACTCTTTTTCTCTTTTCTTGTTAAGTGTGTGTGTGTGTGTGTGTGTGTGTGTGTTTTCTCAAAATCATTTGAAAGCTAAAAGATATTTTTGGGGATAAACTATCTTACTTTGAGCCTTGTTTATCTCTGCCTATTCACCTCCACTCACTTTTCATTAAAAAATTGGACCCCAGGCAACTGAGTTAATTTTTCAGATTTCAACTTGTTATCATCATTTGATTCTTTTCCATTTCACTTCCCAATTCCTTTCATCCTCCTCTTCACCAAAGTTATTGTCTTTAACATTTGTGTGTGTGTGTGTGTGTGTTGGCTGTATTCGTGTATCTTCTTCAAAATATATAGTTGTGGGTTTTTTGTGTATATGACTTTAATTTGCATAAGTGGTATTGTGCTGTAGATTTCACTCTTCTTTATTTCTTACTCTTCAGACAAATTGTTCTTTGGGGAAAAAAAATCAATCCATGTGTCTGTTGGGTTCTCCTGAAAGAAAGCCTGAGATAAAGGCTCTGTATGGGTGGTTTATTTGGGAATGCTATCAGGATGCTGGTGCAAGGGAAGAAAGGAGTGTGTAGGGAAAGGAAAAAGGCTGAAACTTAATTATTTATGGCATTTTTCCCCCACTTTTAACTATGGGGCTTCCTTGATTCCTCCAGACCTTCTTAGGAGTTGCATCTCAGAATTTTCTGCTAAGATATCAAAGTGGGAAGCATTTGTTTATCCTTTGGCTTCTCTCCTCCCTTGTCTAACTGGGATCCTCCAGGTACTAATCTCTCATAATTTTCTGTTGCACCTGCATTGTACTGAGATAATTTCTGCAGGTATCCAATATGCAAGTTCAGAGAAACCCAGAGATAGAAACAATGATTTGTTATGTGGACCAAGGTCAAGAACTGTCAGGTTGCACCTGGAAAGATCTCTTGAAGTATATGCAAAATGTGTTGCCATAGTAGTGGCTGGAGTTCTTCTTGGTGAGATCAACAAGATAGTAGATAATCCCCAAGAGCTTTCTGGTACATTAGCCTCTTGAATATTAATCTGTTGCTGCTTGGACCACTTTAAATTTCATTATTAGTTTGCATTACATTTTGCTTATAGTTTCCTTATGTTGTCTCTAACTCTCTGAAACGACAACTGACTGAATACTCTCACACAAGGAAATACCTTTAGACATAGACATTGGAGGCTCTGTCTTTGAACACAGGCTTCAGGCCTGCGGTGCTTTAGAATGCCATCCTTGAAAGTTCCTAAGTCTCAATGTGGTGCTCTGGACTCCCAAGGCCAGCAGAGTCATCAGGTGAGGTCCTTGAGCATGAACCACAACTTATCTGGCTCCTAGTTTTAGTTTCTCCCCTTTAGGGTTCTTTCTGATTCTCTACTTTCATATGAGGTTGATCAGTTGCCCTAAGGAACGCCAGGACCTGACAAATGCCTCTTGGTTCTCTTCTGGGTTTACCATCAGATGACATGAGATTAGGTAATTGTATGTTAATGCACTTATTTTGGGAGACTCTCCAAGGAGACAGGGAGATGGCTTCCATCCTTATACTAGGTATCACGCTCAGCTGACCTTACCTCACTGCTGGAAAGCAGAGTGGTCATTTAAGTCCTCTATAGACTGCATGTCTGGTAGTCCTCCATTAGCAGTCACAACCACCTCCTCCAAGAGCATTGAAGACCTTGTTGTTGATCCACAATTATAATAGGCCTTCTCTATTTCTATTTTCTCTTGCCCATAATCATTAGGATACTGCCATGTTCTCTCCGCTTGATTTTAAGGAACGACAGATAAAAGCTAGGCATGGTACAAGCCCTTGCCCCCCCCCCCCTACTCTCTTCTCACTGGATGCAATGTGTGCAAGACACAGATATAGTTAACCTAGAAAGAAATCACATCCTAGGAATACAGTGATTTTGACACAAAATTTTCTGAAGATATGGGGTTGAATTATATGCCATACATGTTTACTTTAAATGGAAAAAGAACAAGTCATCATTAGCATATCATTTCATTTGTGGTTATTATCAGTGAAGTAGTGTAAAAACCTTTGAGATAGTCACTGGATACCAGTATTCATGGATAGAAGAATGCAGAATGGATGGCACAGTGTCATAAAAGTAATGAGCATTAAATAATTGATGGAATATGATTGTGGAGGCAAGAAGATCCATATTATTTCAATAAAAATAGGCCCCAAAGGATCATGAAATTATAAGTAATAACAATCTGTTGCTTTTTCTTATGACAGGAGACTTGAAATTGACTAGAATGAATAGGAAGAGAGAATCTTTGGAATCCAAACATGAAAAAATGGTGTGCAGACACCATGGAAATGTTTATATGCCCTTATTAGGTAACAAACAACATTTTAGTACCTGGTTTCTCCCATTTATCCCATATCATCACCACTAAACTACTATCTTCATAAGTCTCTGAAATTTTATATATATTTTCTAATCCGGTTGTATATACAGATCGGTTCTGTGCAAGATATTTTTCTGAGTCTTGCATACCACGAGAGCAATTTTATTCATACATCTCTTTATGAAATTGTGGGAGATTCTGATACCTACTCAAGGAAAAGGATTGCTCAACTGTAGCATGTGAATAAACATATTTCATTTCTTTAAGTACCACCAGATGGCTTTCTAGAAATCTGCATCATTTTTTTTCCCCAGCAATACGGCTTATAGTTGTAGTTTCCCCAAATCTTCAATATTATAATTTGGATCTTGAGTGTTCCTCAAAGGCACATGTGTTAAAGAATTAGTCTCAATGGTTGTACTACCAAGAGACAGGAAGTCTCTAAGTCATTGGTGGTGTACCCTTGAGGGAATCTTGAGGTGCTTATCTCTTCCTCTTCCTGTCTCCTAGTCATGAGGTGAATGGTTTTTCTCTCGTCATGTGTTCCCACTATGATGTGCTACCTTGCCATAGGCCCAAAGTAATGGGGCCAATTGACCACGGATTGGAACCTCCAAAACTATAAGCCAAAAATCAACTTTTTATCTTTATATGTGATTACCTCAGGTATTTTGTTCCAGTTACAGGAACTAACAGAAAATATTTCATTTCCCTATGTGACATCAAATGGTTTTCTGGAAAGCTGCATCATTCTTTTTCTTTCAACGTGGCTGACAGTTCTAGTTTGCCCATAACTTCACCATTACTTAATATCTGATTTTCTAAATTTTATATGTCTGGCTGGATTAAAGTGATAGCTTACTGTTTTAACTTGAATTTTGTTGATTTCTATTATAGTAGAATGTTGTTATTAATATTTCTAGGTCTTTGATTTTTTCTTGATGAAATCATATTGTTATAATCAATTCCTATGGTCAGGCTTCCTTTTCTTATTGATTGAAAGAAGTTTTGTCATAGTGTATACATTTACTTCTTATTCAGTAAAGATATTGGAATTATATTCTACTGATTGGTCCTCTACTGATTGGGTATCCTTTATTGAAAAGAAATTATTTATTGGGATGTAGTAAAATCCATTGATTGGTTCTTTGTGGTCTGCCTCCAGAACGTGGGCTTTTTAACTACTACATTATGCAACCTAGATTGTATCCACCTCCAGACTGAATTACAATGAACAGTCATTGCTATTTACACTACAGCTAACAAACTCTGTGGACAAACAGGAATTTAAATACTTCAGTACACATTCAATTTAGGGGAGCTCTTGTTAGATATTTTGAACATCTAAACTCTGTTAAGCACAAATATCCACAAACTACCAAAAACCTTACAAGACTTGATGATCCTTAAATCTGTTTCTCATAGCAGTGACCAATATCTAGGACTTCTTCAACTTGGAGCCAGTTCTTTGTGAATTTTCAATGTATCTGAATATCTTAGGAGCAGAAGCCTTTGTTCTAGATTACATTTTACAAGTGGTTTTCTAGTGAATAATTTTAGAAGATGATCATAATCTCTCCTTCAGATAAAAAAAAAGCATATTTGTCCCATTCAGAAAGATTTGGGAAACCCCTGCCCCAACTATTTTCCTCTATCAAAACTCACTATGACTATAGCTGGCCCTCTTCTCATTAACATGTGGGAATTAAGTATGGGGGATGATGAAATTTGTGACATGGCCATAGTGCAAATCTTTGTCTAAAGTATCTTGTCCATTAGCATCCATTAAACTGTGGAAGAGAAACTCAACAGCCTTTATCTAAGATGAAATCTCACACACTAGAACTTTCATCTTTCTAACAGTTACTTTTCTGGTTTTCACCTCATAATTTTCTGTATATCTGCTCTCATGATCCAACTCTCTCCTCTGCAATCTTCCTTTGGATTCTGTTAGATTTTTTTATTCATAAATAATTACCTTCTTTGGTATTTATGATCACACATTCCCTTGAGCTTTCTTTTATCTTCACAACATTAGCTCTTCAAGTGTCTATGAAGATTCTTTGCTATTGAATCTTTAAATAATTTAGGCTTCCAAGGGTAGGTAGTAAACCCCTCTTTTCTTCCTACCCTGCTTTCCCCCTGTGGGAAATGGCTTCCTTCACAACCTTTCACCATAATTTACCATCCTGCCAACTCTGTACCTGCAAACCTTCCTTTTGGGCTCTATTCCCAAGTAGCTTATGGTCTACTCAACATTTTCATTTGGAAATCTCTTAGGAGCTAAAGCTCAGCATATGCAAAACAGAAATAATCATCATTTCCTTCCAAACCCACTTCTGCAGCTTCCTGTCTTGATAATCAACATAATCTACCTAGTAATTCAAGCCAGGTATTGGTATACTCACATTAATCAATCATAAAGTCCTGTTGATTCTGTCTCATAAATCTTTTGCAGCAGCCTCATCTTCTCTATTTTCATGTTCCCACCCTGTTCTAAGAAACCATCACCTCTTTCCCATATTATTGTAGTAGTTTATTAAATGATCTATCTGCTTCCATTCCTGCTCCCTGCCAAACCATTTTCTATTCCAGCCAGCATGACCTGTCAAAAATGAAAAATCTATTCATTTAATCTCCCTATCTAAAAACCATTAAGTGGCCTCTTTCCATATCATTTATAATAAGGTTCCATAGCCTCTATGAGGACTGAGGACTGTGAATTTTTCTGGGAGAGTTGCATCTCATGCTATTCTTTCCCTTCTCTCCAGCACCACATTCTTAAGCACAATGTACTTCTTCTCTCCTTAGGATCTAGGCCAATACTCTTGGTTCTCCATTGAGTGCCTTTCTTTACCATAGATTATTTTTTGTATACATGTTTGTTTTCTGCTTATTTACAGTTTTTTTTTTCTCTTACTTTTGAAACAGTTTTTTTTTTTTCTCTTACTTTTGAAACAGTTTTTTTTTTTGGTCTTTCCCTCCCTTTGAAACTGATGGCCGTGTAATTTATTTAAGCAATCCAAAGTAGTTCTGTGTCTAATCTTAAGAAAACCTGATAGCCTTTCTTTTTTGTGTTGTATGTGTATGGGGTTGCAGGTGGAAAATTTAAGTTGTCATCTAAGACGTCTGGCTACCTTTTTGGAGATGCTAAGTGGAGAGTCAAGAATCTAAAACTATACATGGAGAGAAAAGTAGAGCCATCCCAGATGACCCCAACCATCAAGACATTCATTGCCTAGTGACATGTATTCAGATATTTCAGTCTTGTTGAGATGCCAAGTATATTGAATGATATCACATGGAATAAAAAGATAACCTAACCAAGCAGTAAACAAGCAAACCTAAAGACCATAAAATGTTTGTTTTGTTAAACCACTTAAGGTTTGGAGTGGTTTGTTAGGTAGCCAAAGAGCTGCTGTATCAGAAGCAAGAAAAATTATGGCAACAATGAAATTATTCTGTAAATCCAAGAATGGAGATGTTGGCAAAATTATATCCTGTAGGTAAGAGAAATCCATACCTAGAGCAAATGACTATTCTAATAAAGATAAAGAATTCCCCTTTTCATGCTAGAAACAGTACGAAGACATTATTGTGCCCCCAGGGGTTGGCTAGTGACCCAGGGATTGATCTCATATTAGAGGTTCAGTTGTCCCTGCTGTTTGCAAGTGAGATACTCATAAATAGTTCTATCCAGATCTGCTTTAATAAGTAAAAGACTATTTGCTAGGCTTCCCTGACAAAAGTTCACTTAGTTCATGAGCTCTGGGCAAGGACAGGGGAAGCTGGCAACAGTTTGGTCTTCAAGTAGTAATTAACTCACTCCTACACAACAGAGACAGGTAAGTATGGGTTTGGAGATCAGAGAATTGTCTGGAGTTTGTAACATTAATTCCAATCCATCTGGTTTCAGGGTCTGTGAAAATATATTTTTTCCTCTTGACTGTATTAATATCTACTTATACAAAAACAAGATTAAGTCATGTTCCCATTAAGAATAATGCATACATTTTGATTCCAAAAAAAACTAATGTCTCAAGAGAATCTCTATTTTTGCTAAGAGAATTAGACTTGGAAATTGAGTTCCTGATCAACTATTTAGTAACTGAGTTGGGTATAAATCACAAAGTTGAATAATCTTTACTGGTTAAAGGAAAAAATATTGAGTGCACCAAATGGTAAGAGACTGACATATAATTTAAAAAAAAATAGAAAGACACCTGGTTTTGTAAGCTTTTGCATAACCATGACCAAAAGGCTCATCAAGAACAACTTAGAGGAGGAAAAGTTCATTTCAGCTCATGGTTTTAGAGGTTCAGTCAATGGTAGGCTGACTCCACGGCCTTTGGCCTGAGTGATAAGAACATCAAGGTGGAAGGACCATGTAGAGGAAAACAGTTCAGAACATAGCAACCAGGAAGCGGAGAGAGAGCTCTGTTAACCAAGGCCAAAATGTTATACCCAAAAGGCACACTCCCAGTTATTGACCTCCTCAAGCCACATTTTACCATACCATAGAGTTAATCCACACCAGTGGATTAATCCGCTATTAGGTTAAACTAATCATTTCCTTTCTGAAAATTCTTGCATTGTCTCAAGCTTGAGCTTTTGGGGGATACCTCATATCTAAACCATAACAATAACTGAACCAAGAGAAACCTGCTTTGTAGAAAAAAAAAACAAAAATAGACATAAGTCAACTGACCATAGTCAAGCCAAGTTCTGTAATAGGGTATCTTGAGAAAAAATTCAAAAAAAAACCCAACAATGTTTGTAAGATTTAGGCATGAGGCTGTAATACAAACTCCTTTTGTCCATGATTTTTTTTCCCATTACTGTCAACCATCTCTTCTGTGAATATTGTGGAGTAATTGGGGTATAAAATCAACATGAAGTTGTTAGTAGTGTATTTATGGGGATAGAACCTTAGAATGTATCATCCAATTGCAAGGAAAGAGGTCTTTGGACTTGTATCATATAACAATATGATAATTTCTGCCTAATTTCTTTTTTTGAGGGCAGATACCAGGGATTGAACTCAGGGGCATTCAAAGACTGAGCCACACCCGCAGCCCTATCTTGTATTTTATTTACAGACAGGGTCTCACTGAGTTGCTTAGCACCTCACCATTGCTCAAGTTGGCTTTGAACTCATGATCCTCCTGTCTCAAGAGGTGTGCCACTGCACCGGCATGCCTAGTCTCTCTTCTTTTTTTTTTTTGTGTGTGTGGTGCTGGGGATTGAACCCAGGGCTGTGTGCATGCAAGGCAAGCACTCTACCAACTGAGCTATATCTCCAACCCTATGCCTCGTCTCTTATTCTTGCAAATTTCAAAGATAAACTTGCTGAACTGCCTATAAAATAATCTCAATTTCTAGCCTCCATTCATAATTCTAAGAAGATCATGGTTCACTAAAATCCTGGAATTAAAACAATAAACAATTGGATTTCTCCAGTCTTAGTTAAGTCTTAGTTTCTTCATCTGCAACATTGTAATGATTTTAGAGTGAAGTTGAGGAGGACTGAATGAGATAATGTCTAAAATGTCTAAATGGCATCTACCACAGGTGTTTTCAAACAGATATTAAAGAGGGTAATTAAAAACAAGTATTTATTGAACATTTAGTGTATGGCTGTATAATAATAAAGACATCGAAGGAACAGATTCTGATTTCATTAAATTTACAAAACTAATTATCACAAATACAATAATCTGTGGGTTCATCAGTTTGACAAATAATCACATGCTGGGTGGGGAAGATGCTGTGAATTAGTGAAGTCTTCCTTGGACAACACTGTTGGCTGAGTCAATGCATCTGCTGTAAAATAAGAAAAACAAATACCCCGCAAACATAGCATTTTAGAAGTAAAATTGTGAAGATTTTTCCAAAGCCTGAACATCTCATTTAAATAAAACAAACATTTAACCTCCATATTAGACATTTAAACCAGGCCCTAATGAATAAATTAATTTCCTAATTTGTTTTGGACATCATCAAAGTGTTGAGCTATAATCTGGCATACATACATTTGGGATGCCTGGTTGTATAGAACACTTAACTGTTAAATAAGAGAGTTGAGGACTCACAGTCTAAATTCAGCTTTCAGAATCCTTTTCTTTTTATATCCTGAGTTTTGCCTGGGCAGGAAATGCTCTTACCCCCTTTCATATGGAAATTATTTCCACAATATGCACCATCAATATTCATCAAGTATCACACCAATTAAACAAACCGTGAATAATTTGGAACAAAAATTTAATGCATGAAAACTCACAAACATCTAGGTGGCTGTTAATAAGGCTATGTTTGAGGTAATCACACACAAATTTAATTTTAAATATGCTTCCCTTAAGGAAGGAGTATCAGTGTTAATTTAAGAATTTAATTTGTATGGTGTTCTAATAAAATGTCTTTCAAGAAATCTTTGTAAAAGCATTATGCAGTAACTTTGCTTACTAACCAAACATTTAATTTTCTTTTATGGGATGGAAATAGCCTATTCCTTTTATATTTATATAAGTTGATCCTTATATATCTTTGTGAAGTTAAAATAATCCTACAATATCTTCATGTAAGAGTAGTTACAGAAATGTTTTTAATCTGTAATTCATAAAATAATTAATTTTGAAATTAGTACTAATAGGACTTCTTTTCCCTATCATTCAACACTATTAAAATTTAATCCAGGCACTTTGAGTTTGACCATTTCTCTGACTAAGCTTAGACTGTGATTTTTAAAATGTACACAGTTTCTAATTGGTTTTCCAATCCTCATGTTTTAAACTGTTAACTCTTCTTTTGTGGTGCTGGGTATTGAATCCAGGGCCTCACATGTGCTAGGCAAGTCTACCACTGAGCCACAACCCTAGCCCCCAAACTGACAGGCAATTGATCCCAGATCAATTTATATATAAATCAAAATTTCTCTCTCTCTCTCTCTCTCTCTCTCACACACACACACACACACACACATATACACACAGTATTCTTTAAATTTGATAATAGAAGAAAAATGATGGAAACCCCTCACATACAAAGTCATGATCTTGAAGAAGTAACTTTTCTAGCAACTACAGAGGTGGAATGGCAGAGTGCAGCTAGATTATGTTTTCTATGTTAAATAAGTGTTTCCCCCTTAATAAAAGGATAAAGTAAAGGCAATAAAAGTTAGGGGGAGGAAATTATAAAGATATAAGCGAAAATTAATTTTATTGAAAATAAAGAAAGATTTGATGAATAAGAAGAGGAGCTGATTCTTGCAAAGACTAATAAAGTTGACAAATCTCTGGCCTGATAAGTAAAGAATCAAAAGACAGAATAGATAAAGAATATTAGAAATATTAAAGAGGATTAGTTATAGCTAGAGAATTTTTAAATGCTACAAGAGCAAATACCATACAATTTTAAAAAGACCTTATGACAATGAATTTGAAATAGTTAAAAATGTCCATTTTCAAAAAAACAGTATTTGGCAAAGCATTCTGAATTAGAAATAGAAAACCTGAATAGATGTGTCATAAATGAAGAGGTCATCTATAGTTTAAAAATTATCCCTCCTTCAAAGGCAAAAATAAATAAAAACATTCCAAAGAAAAACTGATTCTTATAAAGATGTAGAAAGTCGATAAATCTCTGGCACATTTAAGCATATGACATTTTAGGCATCTTCTACCAAACATTTAAGGAAGTTGTTATTCCAATATTCAATAAACTCTTTTGAATAACAAAAGCAAAGCAGAGCCCTATAACCTCATTATGTTTTATGAAACCAATATAAGCTTATTAGCAAAATCAGGCAAAGTATAACAAAAAATTACATTCCAGTAATATCACTCATGAATATAGAAGAAAAATACCAAGTTTAAAAAAAAAGTTAACCAACTCCAGCAATGTGTATTTGGAAATACACCATTATTTTTTTCGGTATCTTAGACTTTCCATGGAACTAATTTTCTTTGTGCCTGAATTATTTCCTTTGTGATTCCTCTCTGAAGTTAAAGTTCTGCTTTAATAAATACTGCTGTTTTTATTTAGAATTTCCTTTGTGTCCTCTTCATCTTTGATTCATACTTTTTAAAAAAAATTATATATGACAGTGAAATGCATTATAATTCTTATTACCCATATAGAGCACAATTTTTCATATCTATGGCTGTATACAAAGTATCTTCACACCAATTTGTGTCTTCATACACATACTTTGGATAATAATAATTTACACCATCATTTCTAACCCCATGCCCCCTCCTTTCCCCTCCAACCCCTCTGCCTTTTGCATATTTTTGATGGATGTAGAAATCAAAGTTAATGGTCATTGTCTTTTTGCCAACTGAAACTACTGTTCAATTGCTTTCTAGCTTCCACTATTGCTGTTGGGAAGTAGCATGTCAGTCTGATGTTACTCCTTTGTAGCTGAGAGTTATATTTCTGTGGTTGCTTAAATCTATTTGTGGTATTCTGCAGCTTCATTACAATATGGTTTGGTATAAATATATTTTGTTCTTCCTTTTATCCTTCCTTTTTCTTTCCTTTCTTTTACTTCTTTAAGTCTTGCTTGGGTTTTGATAGGATTCCAGGATTTGTATATTCATTAATATCAACAATTACAGGTAAATTCTTCAAGATTATATTTTAAATAATGCTTTTTAAAATTTTCTTTTAAATTTTTTTTCTGGAATATGCATTAGATTAAACTCATTAAATGCTTTCAATCCCGACTTTCTTGACTTTTCTCATCTTTGTCTTATTTTTCTGTATCCTGCTTTCCTAAATCTCTTTAGGCATACTGTTTTTGATTTATAAGCTTCAGTTTACTAATTATTTTGTTTATGTGCTAATTAGTCCAGCCATGGAAATTTTACATTTTTTTTAAATTCCTGGAAATTTCACATGGCTCACTCATATCTTCCACAGTCTATTTTTAAAAGTCACATTCAAGTCTTTCTTTTACGTTCTTAACATAAATGTAATTTTCCTAACTATTCTGTCTCTGAAGTGTTTTTGGAATTTCTGAGTACATCCTATATGCCTCCTCAGTTTTCTTCTTTATATTATGTTTACTTTATGGGAAATATGCTACATTATGGGGAAATACTTTATTTGATATTCAAGTTCATTAATTAATTGGTTTTAGTAATGTTTCTTTTCAGCAATTCAACTCAACTGAGATTTTTATTGCGAAAACATGCTTAAATTCTCATCTTGCAAGCAAATCTCAGAAGGATATTAGCTCAACTCATTTTGAAGTATTCAGTTTGCAGGAAGGCATAGTTTCCTTGTGTGCCAATTTGTTACTTCTCTCTAATGGCCTGTGGTTTTGCCTTTGTTTTTCTTCCATGAGAATTTGCCTCACCAGGTACAGCTGAGGTTTCTTCTGCCTACAAAGCCTGCATCATGATGGGGATGGTAGGCCAGTCTTGGGCTAGATGCCTCCTCCTTCTTCCTTGGGGTCTAGATTGATCTAAGAGTTGTAGCTGGTGCTTGGTCATATCTGGACCTGATGGCATTGTACTCTGCTTAGTCCAAAGAGGTTGAGTGTGGATAAACAGTGACTTATTGTCCTATTACATTTCTTCTTGTACCTTCCACATGGCTTCCTCCTGCTTCTGGTCCAGGTCTGAGTTTTGAGCTTCCCTAAAACTGCTCCTATGCCGCCATGCTCTTCCTGAATATGTTTTTGAATTTTGCTTTCCTCATTCTTGATTTCCTGTGATTCTGCTGCATTTTATTTCTACCTTTCAGGAAGTCCCTAGAATTTTTTTTTCCACTTTGATCTCTTCTTGCTTCTTACGGTGGTTATTATGGTTTTTCCATTCCCATTTCTGACTATTTTTCTACTATCACATTTGTTTAAATAAAGTGATCACTAGAGCGACGAGCAGTTCCATAGCTGTTGTTTTGTTTTATGATTCTGGGGATCAGACCCATGGGCTTTGTGCATGCTAAACAAATGTTTTTACACTGAGCTTCGTCCCCAGCCCAACTGTTTTTAAAATATGGCTGAGTCATTGTTTGTTTAAACATTCCTCACCATTTGACACCTTGACTGTTCTATTAAATAACAATAGAGTGGACATGCCTAGAAATATATATTTTCATATTATTGCCACAGAGGCTTGCTAGATATAAAATTGCTGTCTAACACCTTTTCAAAACACAAATTATGACTGAGTTCCTGAAAAGATTGGTGCTACAGAGACCAGTAGATAGCAAACCAAAACTTTAGGATAATGCTGTTGAGTTTGTTCAGGCTCCTTGGAAGAGACACAGGAGGCTCAGTTTTAGGTGTTAGGTACTTCTACCATCAGTTGATCTGCGATGCTGATTAGGAACAAAGGACTGATTTTACCAAGCTAAGTCTAACTAAGTTTCACACCAAGAAGAAAATGCAACACTTCTGCCAGCTGTTTCAGAAACAGTGCCTGTGCTATATATATGTAGAGACTGAAATGGGATGTCATCACTTTTCTTTTTATGCCTGGTTCTACTAAAGCTATCTATAGGCAGTACAATATGTAATTATAAAATATACATATATTTTATAATTATAACCTATATATACTAATGTGTATATATTTGTATGTTGATATATATTGATATATATGTATATGTGTGTGTGTGTGTGTGTGTATATATATATATATATATATATATATATATATATATATATATGCACACCTACGGAGAGTGGGGGAAAGAGAATGAGGCAGGAGAAACACAAGAGACTAAATGTTGGTGTATGCCTCAAAATTTGTATTTTGAAATGCTAATATCCAATAGGATGGTATTTGGAAGATAAGTCCTTTGGAAATAACTAGGTCTAGATGAAATCATGGAGATTTAGGGCCTTATTAATGGGATTAGTTCCTTTATAAGAAGAGACACTACAGAACTTGCCCTGTCTTTGACCATGGGAATACCTAGAAAGAAGGCAAGTGTTCCCAAGCCAGGAAGGAAGCTTTCTTTAGAACTCAGTCACTCTTACATTCTGACATTCAATTTCTTATCTCTCTGATGGTAATATATAAATTTCTGTTGTTTAAGCCATCTAGTCTGGCAGCCTAGCGGATTAGTATAACATGTATATACCCAGATATATACATTTTTTCTTACTTGAAATGATGAGCTTTACTGACATAAGTTAATAAATTTTAAAACAAACATTTAATACCATAATTCAAGGAGTCTCTCTTTCAAATCTCAAAGAATGCTTTAGAAAAGTGGTCTACTTGTTGATCCAGATATTGACCCTTGGTAGCTCTGGTATTTCTAGATTGCTACAAAATGGTTTGGCTCTCATGTTCCTCTTCATGTTGGATCTTGCTTTCTGATGGGCCTTAGTGAAAATTTCCTTTGCTCAACTCTGTCAGTTACAAGGAGCTCCAGAATTTTAGTAACCTAACATTATACTTTCTATCCATACCCATTGAGAATATTATCACTTACTAAGAGGTTTTTGGTTCACATGGAAGATATCCACACCTGTGATCAGCCTTTCTCTACTATTTTAAGAATGCCATTTAAAAAAAATAGAAAGAATGGAATGAATAGGTCTGTAAATACAATGAAACCTCCAACCATTGTACTGTATAAATGCCATGTTACATGAGGATTTTAAAACCAATATTCCGTCAGGATGATTCTTTGAGATAAAACACCAAGTCTAGAAGAAGTGTAGCTTACAATAGGGTAGAAGATTAAGAATACATTTTAGAACACATTTAAACTCCTGGACCTCTAATGTACTAGTATTGTGATTTTGAAAGAGATACCTAATTTTTCTGATTCTAAGTTTTTATTTTTAGAATGGGAATTATAATGTCATTCTTAGGGTGGTCGGGAAAGAAAATACACTTTATGTGAAGGCCATAGCCTGATTCCCAGCCTATAATTGGTACTAAATGGCAATAGTGTGGTAGGTATTGACTGTTATTACATATATTACTATATGTGCCCTTGTTTCCTTCTTTACTTAGCCACGGCAAAATATAAATCAATTCTTATTTATGCTGTCATTGCTCTGAATGTCATTAATTGCACAGTTTCTAGGCATACAGAAATGGGCTCCTTTCTCAGTTGTTTCACATCCTGGCCATGTTGTTATGGGAAACTTGTTTAGCTTCCCTGCACCACAGTTTCTTAATCTGTAAAATGGAAACAATAAAACTTGTTTCTAAGTATTGAATCCGTGAGAAGTGCTATAATGTATTCTTCAAATGTATGTAAAGCACCAAGAATAAGGTTTTCATAATGCTTATACTACATTATAATTTCTATTAGTAATGCTTTATATTATTAATCTTATAATAAATAAAGGAAAAAAAGGAAGAATTTCTGGGAAAACCCATCTAATATACTTAAAACTTCTGGTTTTTCATATGACAAGATTCTCTCTCCTCTCTCCAAACCACAAATTATTTTCTTTGTTTGCTTTATAAAGAAGAGTCATTTAGGGGGAGGAAATCAAGCAAATAATGCAACCAGAAAAGTGTTAAAATGCACACCCCTAAACAGATTTTAAAAAAGAGATACTAAATAGCCCATTGTCCCCAAAGAAAAGCAAACAGATAAAATCACAACATACACCATGTAAAAACATCCCAAGGAGAAAAGGTAGTTATATAAAGAAACTGAACAATGTAAGTACTATAAATACATACATAATTTCATCATCCACTGTGTCACTGTTAGATGTGTTCTCTTTCAGACTGCGATCATGCATCTGTTCAAGACAAAGGCAGAGTGAGTCTCTTAAATTACTAACGGCTCTTAAAAACATACACTTTAGGTTGCAATTTTAAAGTATTTAAATTTTATTTAAATGTGTTTAAAGACAGTTTTACAGCCCTGAATTTGGAAGGAGATAACATATTTCCCATAGCCAAACCACTCTTAAAACAGTTAAGGACTTTACTGAATGCTAATTAAACCCAGAAAATATGGAGGAAAAAATTAAAATTCTAGGCTCATTTAAACCACACTTGGTAAGGTATTTTAAAGGATAATGAAGGTCTGGCAGATGGTAGTGAAAAATTAACAAGTGGGATTTTTATTTTTGATGTATTTATTTTCATCATCTTATTTCTAAGGACTCTGAATTTATGAATATACCACAAATCTTTTATGACTCCATGTCTAATACCAGATTACATAAGCTTTGACTGAGCTACCATGTCCTAGATCATAAGGTCTTGAAAAATATTCCATTATAATTTAAGAGAGTACTCTAGTAATAATACTTATATACAGAAAGTCTGTCCTAGATGTTTTTTTTTCATGCTATTCTACCTTAAAGTTCTGGGTGATATTTTTGAGTTTTAGTAAAGAAATTCTGTAACTTTATTTTTACCTTCTTTCATTTTAATTAAGTTGAAATATTTAAGGAAGAAAATTGGCTCTTTCAGCTGGAAAAACTGGAAGAACAAAACTATTTGGAGATAAGAGACTGCATTTTATGTTACATTTTTTTAAGTAATATGCAGAAGTGACATTGATGAGACTCTGGAATTATATAAGAGTGGCCTCCTTAGTTAACTTGTTTAGCAAGAGAGCTCTCTACTGACTGCAGTAGACCACCATGAGGAAACTGAGTCTATAGACACAACTGTACATTTTTCTACTTTTCAGTTAGAAACAAGGGATATGGTGATTTATTTTCCTCACAAGAGAAAAGGAAAGAAAACATCAATGGAATATTGGAGAAAGCTACTAGCAGCAGAAAAACAGTGTTACATCTATTGCCAAATATGAATAGAGAATGACCGTAGAGATCATGAGAAATGCCAAGGATGACAATTAATGTCTCTTCTAATAAAATAAACTTTAAATCCACAAATAAGCCTTAAATGTTGCCTGGAAGAACATGCCTACCCAAGAGAAGACTTGCGATGAAGTATAATCATTAATACTGTGGAGTCCACTAGCTATTTATATTACATTGGAGAAGTGCTAGAACAAAAATTAACATCCCCAAGCATAGTTAAGGGCACTTAGAAAGTGAATCCCAGTCCATCTCATAAGCAGATACTTTTCTACTCACTCCCTTCTGAGAAAGCTTGCTTCTCCTAGCTGAAGGACACTGTAATGAACTTACTTTGCAAGGAAATGCTTATTTCCAAAGGATCCACACTCACCATTCATCATGGCTTCCAGACTCAACCTAGAGTCAGGTCTAGCAAAATGAGCACAAGTCTAACCTGATAGGAGCTCATTTACAAAGAACCATAGGATGTGGTTAGTTTACAGCACCAGAGACTAAGATACATGTACTGAAATGGCATGTAAATGTATTTGTCCCGGAAATTGACTTTGGAATGGCCAAGTGTATCAATGTGGATAAAATTATGAGAGATTTTGAATTCCATATGTTAATTTGAGAAGCTGGGAAAGGCTTTTCTAATTTGCTTACATTGCTGACTATAACCTGGACTCAATGTTAGCCTACACCAAATCAAGCAGAGATGTGGAATTTTGCTACAATGTAAAGGAATAAATGAATCTAAAGGCTTAGAGGAGCAAACACTTTGGAGCAGATTTATAATGTGTAACTGATTCATCCATCTCCTCATTGTGTGTCCTGACAGGGTTCAGAGCACATTCTCCTCCAGGACGCATGGAACAGCTCTTTGTTGAGGGGGATACCACCATGTCCTCTGTAGGATTTCTCCAAAGGAAGTATCCTGCAAATTTGTCATGAGTGTGTATTGTCCTTTTTCTTCCTGTCCATATTCCTCCTGTGCCTTCCTCGAATGCACCTGGAGCCAATAACTAGAGAATATGCCTTTCAGAAAGGAAAGGCAGGAATTTGGGATTACTGTGTCCTGATGCTGAGCTGGCACTAATCATAAAGGAGTCAGATTACCCTGGAGTCTGTCAGTCAAGGTGAGAATTTAGGAGGAATGGGTGATAAATATGTTTCTGGTCTGACTGCATTGCCCCATGTACCCAGTAGGTCCACACATTTAACTAGAGTTCATTTTCCATTTTTGAATGTGCAGTTAGAAAGACATACTTGGCAAGTGGCATAATCCCCTCATTAGTTTCCAGATTCATCTCTTTTTCTAAAACTGCCTGAAAAATATTCATAATCTATGTTCACATCGGCTTTCTTCTTTTTGTTCGGAGGGAACCCTATCCTTTACCCATTCCAAATCATATTATAGTACATTTAGCAGGGCTATAAATTTCCAGGTCATTCAAAAAGGTGTAAGTATTTTGAAGAAAGGATGGTTTTATTTTCACTTTTTTCTTTTGAGTGAGGAGGAAAGTCTTCCTAATCCTGGAAGGCCTTCCTCCATCTTAATGAAAGTGAGGCTGAACTCATGTTAAATATTCTGGTTTGGAAACAACTGAAGCTATAGAGTGACACTGAATATGATTAGAACATTATCATGGGCTGTAATTTTTTTCAACTTCTCTTCACATTGGATAAAAGTAGCAAACATCTTTTTTAAGTGATGTCTTTTAAATTTGATATGTATGATTTAATAGAGAGTTAAGGGGTAGTTCACCAATTGTATCACAAAAAACTCTGATTACAAATCCGTTGTTACATATTATCTCTCAACATAATAACATACAATACTATGTTTCAGAGATTTAAATAGGAGTGAGAACATACATATTTGTGAGGATTCCAGTAGTAACTGTGGAAGCTGAACTCTTGCTACTTTAGATCATGTCACAGGGAGTATCCTTATGCAGAAGACTGAATGTACATGGGCTGGACAAGAAGTTGAAAACTCACGCCCCAATTTGCTGATTGTGCATTCTGTGATTTCACTACATCACTGGCACTGATATCCAGGATAATCATGTGTTAAAATATTGAGTTGGTTTTAACTTAACCTCTTCACCTCCACCTAATCATAAACGGGTTGGAACACATCAGAGGAGCTGGGAGTGGGGAGAAGAGCACAGGAGGAGTGTTGGCCATGAGCAGCTGTTTCTCTATGTCAGCTCTCATGTGGCTGTAATTGACTAAATGACACAGTGCCCAAGAGCTGTTTCTGGACAGGACACTTCTTCAGCTTTCTCTAAAGTGAATACAAAAGGCAAAGGTCAGTCAGAGGATTATGAGGTGGTGACATCCTTTTCAGTTTCTCTGACATAATCTGAGTTTAAGTCAAAAGGGCATCTACAGGAGATGAATAGACTCACTTAGTTTATCAGACCCTTGCTTGAAGCTGGAATCAAGTATTTTAGGGATCAATAATAAAATAGACTGTTTCATTGTATCAAAGTATCTGATATATTATTTCTCTAGCAGAGGCATGACATGCAAGGAACTACAAAAACCTTTAAGGAAATGTTTGTTTTATTAGTAGATGATGAAGACATATAGGGAAATAGAGAACTATAGGATATGCCCTGACATCAGAACACACAAAACCATGTTAAGCCAGAAAATGTCTCTTTTGCTTCTGTCGGACACAATCTTCAACCAAGTAGTCCCTGACCCAATGTGGTATCAATGCCTTCCTCCCAGAGCTTCATCATGCTGTGGGCAAAGCTGTCCCTCTAGAGAAGACCTGTCACTTTGTTCAACCTTGTGGTCCCAGAGCCTTGGCATTGCCTGGCCCTCAGAAATACTGGCTTAAATAGTATGCTAACTTTGGACAACTTTAAAAAAATGATGAGGAATGCTTTGATTCTTTTAAATCGTTTGAAAATTGAGGTATCATATACATGTTGAAAATCACACAATTTCAAGGTTTCAGTGCAAAAGATTTTGCCAAACGTGTAGCAGGTCAACTTAGCCCATCACCTAGGAGAGTCTCTTCAGGCTCTTTGCCATTTAACAACCATAGCTATGATTTCTGTCATCACACATTAAGTTTACCTATTTTCAAATTCTGTAAATGGAAATGTCCTGTGGCATCTTTTGATCAGAATGCTTTGGCATTCTATCCATATTACTGAACATATCAATAATTTTGTCCTTTTTAACTAAGTAATACTCTATTTTGTGAATGCATCACATTTATTCTCTATTCTCTTGTTGATAGACATTTGGCTTTCTTATAGTTTTTGCTTATTTTGTTTAAGCCTGCTATGTCTTTTTTTTTTTTTTGTAGAAATTTTTGTATGTGTGAACTTAATTCTCCTGTTTACATAGACCTAGTAGAAGAATGACTGGGTAATAGAAGAAGTATGCATTTAATTTTATTATGAACTTCCACTGGTTTTCCTAAGGGCTGATACCAGTTTATACTTACATGAGTTACTGTTTCTCTACAACCTTGCTCACACTTGATATTGCTTAATATTATTTGTATAACACTTGATATTATTGGTCTTTTCAGTTTTAACTATTCTTGTAGGTATGTAGTGAGGCTAAATTGTGGGTTTATTTTACATATGTGACTATTAATAAGGCTGAGCACCTTTTGTGATGATTATTATGAAATATATTCCAAATATTTTGCCATTGGAATTTTAAGTTGACTATTCCAATGTCTTTTTATAAACAAATGTAACTTCTATGTATTGTAAGTGCTTTCTCTTAGCCTGTGATTTGTAATTTCATTTTCCTAATGGTGCTTACCACAAAATAATAAGAACTTTATAATATTCTATCGTATAAATATATATAGCAGTTTCCTATAGTACATTAATCATATATCTTAATTATTAAAAGAGTCCTCTCACAATGTGGAAGGAAAATAATTAATATGCATCGAGAACCTATTCAATGCCAGCACCAAGCAATGCTCTGGTTATATGCATGACTTTATTCTGTACTCAGATCAACCAATGAATTTCATTGTCATTTCCTTTTATATCTGAAGAAACTGAGATCTGGGATATCCATGCATATCCAATGAGAGAGGTAGGAATCCAGTCCAGGTGGCTTTGCCTCTTAATCTCCTTTTATCCACTCACCTGACTTCCAGATATAATGTCTAGAATATAATGTGGCAAAACTGACATAAAATGTACAATTCACATTAGTCACCAGAGAGATGATGTAAGGTTCATTTTCTACATAGTAAAATCAATTTAAAAAGAAGTTACAAAATGTAGAGAAAATAAAGACTGACATTTCCCATTAGGTAAACTGTCTTTATGTGACTATTATGTATACATAGAGACTCAGAACTCATGTCTCTCTTTTTTAAACCGAATGCTATTCTTAGCAACATAGAATACATCAAACGACATTCATAATCTGCTGAAGATAATGTAGCTCCTACAAGAGCAATAACTAGGCATCGTACATAGAAAGACAAAGTACTAATCTTCTTGACCAATACATAGAAACAGAAAGCACATTGAACACTGAACTTTGAGATCCTGTTTATTTAAGTAAAGACATTGGGTTGGGTGAGAGAAAAAAATAAATAAACCAACTAAAGCAGATTTCAGGTTTGTAGAGAAAAAAAATCTTTCTTTTTAAATTGTTTAGCCTTTTTTAGTTTTTTTTTTGTTCTTTTTGATACACATGATAGTAGAGTATATTTGGACATATTATACATACATGGAGTATAATTTATTCTAATTAGGATCCCATTGTGTCTAGGATTACAGGCATGTGCCACCACATCCGGCAAATGGATCTATTTTTTTAAAGTCACATATTTTTTTTTCTTAAGCATTTATGTGGATTCAAAAAGAACTCCTGTCCTTCAAATCCATGAGCAAATCACAAGAGTCATCTTGGAAAACTTCAATAATTCAATGTTAGTATTCACTGTATGTTCACCTATCAGTGCTAAATACAATGTGAATAAAATAAAGCTTTGAAATATGATAAATAAACCATAAATAATTGTTGCATCTTCCTAGTCATAGAGTTTTTTAAGAAGTTTTAGCTCTTAGCATAGGTTTTAGTTTTTGAAAAGTATTGGGTTGACAGAAGCATTAGGAGATAGTACAGAAGGTTATCAGGTGCTTTGCACAGTTACCCTCATTACTGAAATTTACACCAGCATAATTCATTTGCTGCAATTCACAAACCAATAGTGATGCTTTCTTGTTAACTTACACCTAATATTTTTCTTTCATGCTCTAGATTGCCACTTTACATTTAGACATCATGTCTCCTTAGGTTTCTCTGGGTCGTGATCGATTCTCAGACTTCTGTATTTGACGACCCAGGAAGTTTTGAGGACTAAAGGACAGTTGTGTTGTGAGCTGGCCCTCTATTGCACATCTGATGTTTTTCTCGTGATTATATTGGGGAACAGGTTACTGTGGGAAAGATGACAATGATAGAGTGCTGTTTTCATGACATCATGTGGAGGGTCCATACTACTAACATGAGTCATCCTGTCGACACTGACCTTGACCACCTGGCTGGGGTTATGTTTGACAAGTTTCTCCACCTTAAAATTACTCAGTTTTCCTCTTCCTCAGACTATACTCTTTGGAAGGAAGTTACTATGCACAGCCCATATTTAAAAAGTGAATATTTATTCTTCCATTCTTCAGGGTAGCATATTTCTCTACTAGGTAGGAATTCCTCTACTTGAAAACTTGTCTCTTCTTTTAACCTTGCTTTTCATTCAATACACACACGCGCGCGCACACACACACACATATGGACACATGAATATTTATTTTATTGTATTATAATTTAATGCTACATTTAAATTTTTGTTCTTCAAATTGCCTCAGCTTTGGCCTTTGGTGGGGGGGGGTCTTTCAACTGGATCCTGGGTCCCTTTGATATATCCCCATCTGTATGTATGTGTTCAAAGTTTTCTGCTGTATTTTGGATATAGTTTGTCCACCAAAGATTTGTGAGCTGAAAGATTCCACCCTAGTATGATGGTATTGACAGGTTATCTTTGAGAAGTGGATCCTAGTGGAAGGTGATTAGGTCACCGGGGCAGGACACTACTGCCAAGGGAAATGAATATCATTCTCATATGAAATAGTCAGTTCTTGCAAGACCAATCTGTTATAAAGTGTGTCCACTTCACATGCTTACCCTTTCCTGAACGTGGCTATTTCCTCTTCCACTTCTCTGCCAGGTTGTAACACAGTGGAGGCCCTCAATAGAAGTGGTTATCCAATATGTCCTCCAGAATCAAAATAAACCTTTTCTTCATAAAGCATCTAGTTTTAGGCATTTGTAATAGCCATACAGAATAGACGAAGATGATTTCCTTATTTTGGCACTTTTAAGCTACTCCAGGATCATCTTGTATATTTCTGCTGCTAGAATCAGCTACTTCTTCAAGAATCCCTAGTTCCTTTTATTGAATAATTGAAACTAGGAAATAGATCTGGTTGCTAGTTATACATGTTGCTACTGTGGTAATATTTCTATTAGTCCCATTCAGCTGACATAGTAAGGAAAATATTTATACCAATCCATGTATGCACATAAATCTGTGTTTCTATATGTTACTCTCTTTAGCTATATTAAGCTAAACACTAGTATACCCTGAAGTCTCCAACTCTAATTCACTATAACACGTTCATTCTAGCATTGCACTCTTGCTTATCTGTGAATTCCCACTATAACCTGGCTCCCATCCACCATCCATTTACTTAATCATTCAGTTCCTGTGCACACATATGTTTGTGCTAGAATTGTTATCTGTTATCCCAATATTTCAATGGAAAACAACTTTATCAACTATGGTAGAGATTTGGTGTATAGTTGCTTTGCCTTATAGATGTTATTTATTTTCAAAGTTACTTAATATATTCTCCCCCATCTATGCCCCCTTAACTTGTATTTTTTTCACGTGAAATACAGTTAGATTCCCTCTTGAGAATCTGCATTCCTACCTGTGGTACTCAACCAGTTTGTTTTAAAATTTGCACATTATTAGGGTTTACTTTACTTTTCTTTTTTTCCCCCATTTTTTGGTACCAGGGATTGAACTCAGGGGCACTTAACCAGTAAGTCACATCCCCAGCCCCCTTTATTTATATTTTAGGATACAATTATTTTGTTGCTGTTGTTGTTGTTTAAATTTGTTCTAATTAGTTATACAGGACATTATAAAGCATTTTGAAACATCATATATAAATGGAGTATAATTTCTCATTCTTCCTGTTGTATATGATGTAGAGTCATACTGGTAGGGTGATCATATACATACATAGGATAATAATGTCTAATTCATTCTACTATCCTCCTTACCCCCACATCACCTCCCCTCCCTTCACTCCCCTCTACCTAATCCAAAGTAACTCTGCTTTTAATACTATAAAATTGTATAAGTTTTGACTATATATCATGTCATAAATCAACTATTTCCTTATTTTACTGAAAAGTAAAATAAAAATCGATAAAAATTGCCTGTGCTTCACCTCTCCAATCATCAAACACTTTGTTCAAATCCCTGGCAACCATTAATCTTGTAATGTCTGTATGCTTTTATCTTTACCAGAATGTCACATAGTTGGAAATATACAGTATATAGCCTTTTCATATTGGTTTATTTCATTTAACAATTTGCATGCATTTAAGATTCATTTAGGTCTTTTTTGGCTTTATAGTTCATTTTCCTATTGCTGTACATGTTTTATTATATCAAAGTATTCTACTTTATTTATCCATTCACCTGTTTAAAAAAATCATATGTGCTTCTAGTTTTTGGTAATTATAAATAATGTTGCTATAAGCATTTGTTTTGTGGTTTTGGTGTGGAAATAAATTTTACACTTACTGGGATAAATACCTAGAAATGTGATTGCTGGACTATTTGGTAAGACTATGTTCTCTTTGTAAGAAATTAACAATCTTCCGTATTAATGCATCATTTTGCATTTCCATCAAGAATAATAAGTTCCTCTTGCTCCACATTCTCATCAGAGATTGATGTTATCAGGTTATTTTATTTTAGCCATTCTAATATTGGCAGAGAATTTTCATTTTTGTTTCAGTTTGTAATTCTTTAATGAAAAATACTGTTGAGCATCTTTTCATATGCTTATTTGTTACCTGTGTAACTTATTTGTTGTCTATGTAACTTTGATTCTGCTCATTTTTAATTGTTTCATTTGCTCTCTTATGGTTGTGACTTTTTGAAAATGTTTACAACGTATAACATAAAATTCTTCCCTTGTTTCTACAGATATGTTCAGTAATAAGAAGTTTATTCACAATTTTGTACAATCAGCCAATAAGTGTGCATGTATCTGGCCCATGTCCCACAAAGGCAATGGAAATGGGTTCCCCTTGGTGGAAGGGGCTGGCTGAGAAATAAAAGCCAAGAAAAATAGAACAATAAAAAAAATCACAGGACACAAAAAATATTTTCAGAAAGCAGTGGCGGGACTGGCTAGCGGATCATATGGATCGAGTTTCTATACTAAAAAGAAAAATGGAGCTCAAAGGCCTTCCACAGAATGTTTTTCACCATAAAAGGTTATAGGTGGGCTGTCCAGTTCCCAAGGGGTTATGTCCATCTCCAGAGCTACTATGAGGGATCTTCCTAGTAGAGCAGAGATAAAGGTCATGTGCCTTGGGCAATCTATTGCAAGGGAGAGCCAAGGATAGTTCCCAAGGTTAAACCTAAAATGTCCCTGTCTGCCACACTGAGAGAAGGCCCTCAAGTAATTCATGTGTGGCTTCCTGCAGAAGTATGGCATATTTATTTTTTAAAAAAAAGGACTGGTAACTGAGTCAGATTTTTTTTTTTTGATGTCAAAAATCTCAGATTTGTTTCTTGGAGTGGTGTCTTTCTTTCTTTCTTTCTTTCTTTCTTTCTTTCTTTCTTTCTTTCTTTCTTTCTTTCTTCCTTTCTTCCTTCCTTCCTTCCTTCCTTCCTTCCTTCCTTCCTTCCTTCCTTCCTTCCTTCCTTCCTCTCTCCTCCTCCTCCTCCTCCTCCTCCTCCTTCTTCTTCCTCTTCCTCTTCCTCTTCTTCCTCCTCTTCTTCTTCTTCTTCTTCTTCTTCTTCTTCTTCTTCTTCTTCTTCTTCTTCTTCTCTCTCTCTCTCTCTCTCTCTCTCTCTCTCTCTCTCTCTCTCCTCTTTCTGTACCAGGGATTGAACTCAGGGGCACTCGACCACTGAGCTACACCTCCAGTCCTATTTTGTATTTTATTTAGAGATAGGCTCTCACTGAGTTGCTTAGTGCCTTGCTTTTGCTGAGGTTGGTTTAGAATTCTCGATCCTCCTGCCTCAGCCTCCCGAGCTACTGGGATTATAGGCATGCACTACTATGCCCAGCTTGTTTCTTGGCCTATTAACTCAGTTTTATTAAGTTGTTACTGGAAAGATTCATTCAGTCATTGATTTCCCTCACTGTGCAATGAAGTGGGTATATAAAGAGAGAGCTACCACTTACTTTGATGTGTTTATTGTCTAGTGAAAAGACAAAATACAGGAGATGCAAAGTATTCCAGGTATGGATAGATGGAAGGAGCAGAAGAGTAATGACCAATTAGGTGTGGGGAGATCCATATGGACACAGCTCAGAATGGAATCTGATGTTCCACTGCAACGTGGACAGACTGCCTTTTATTTAATGGATTGAATGACTTAATGTATTGAATGAGTGTGAAGCTAACTGCACAGTTAGCAAAAACTCACATGGAGTAAGAAAATAGTAAACAATTATAACTGCTTTCAGTATATTAAAAGTCAAAACTTCATTAACTCCTTGATTAAATGATAATATGAATCACCTTTTATTATTTTATAATTAGCTCCATTGATTACTGGTGGCCTCTAAGGTTAGGATTCTGAACTGGTGGCTGGATGTGCTATTGAGAACGGGGCATGGGACTGTACTCACTTAGTTGTAAAACATGAAAGGATGTTGCAGCCCTGGATGTCCTGAATACTATTTGTACCCATATTTCCCTTACTTTGGTGATTCCAAATGCAAGGCAGATTTTAGTCCCTTCTCTTCTCGAGGTTAGGAATACTCCAAAGAGGTGGGTTTATATGGGGCCCATTAAAATTGGGGGTTCTCTGACCCTCATGGAGCAGGCAGTAATTTGCTTCCTATCAAAATGAGGCCAATATCTCTGGACATACAGTGATGGAGATGTGAAAAATTTTAACATGTCCTATACTTCAAAGAAAAATGCACCACCAACTAGAACAAGATATTGCCCCAAATTAGGACCAACTACATATTTTTACTGTCTTAGTGCAAGGTGAAAAATGTAGAGCCTCTGATTTTTAAATAATTAAGAATTTTAAAACAGTGAAGGCAGAGCACTAAGCCATCTGTGGAACTCTGCTAATAGCAGAGGTTCCAAGATGCTTGTTCAGATGGCAGCACACAAAGCTGGCCCTGCCTGTGCCAACTTCCACCTGTGCCTGAAGATGAGATTCTTCATTTGTCCCCACAGTTCATGGGAATGAATGGGAATGGCTGAATTTTCTACCTCTGATAGCCATTTTTAGGATGCTGTTCAGGCAGGCAACTATTTGAAACTTGTGCTTTCAGAAGGCATTGGGGATCTTTTTATAGAAGCATAAAGAAGAAAGTAAGCATGATTACTAGACAAGAGATAGAAGTTATTTAAGGATATTTACAGAGTTCCTCTTTTTTTTCTCTTAGTTTAAATCTTCTTAAAGGGGATTAAAAAACCACTGGCATTTAATTACTTTTTTTTTGAGATTTAACTTTTATTTATTTATTTTTATTTTTTTTTATTGTTGGTTGTTCAAAACATTGCATAGTTCTTGATATATCATCTTTCACACTTTGCTTCAAATGGGTTATGAACTCCCATTTTTACCCCATATACAGATTGCAGAATCACATCAATTACACATCCATTGATTTACATATTGCCATACTAGTGACTGTCGTGTTCTGCTACCTTTCCTATCCTCTACTATCCCCCCTCCCCTCCCCTCCCCTCCCCTCTTCTCTCTCTACCCCCTCTACTGACCTTCATTTCTCCCCCTTGTATTATTTTTCCCTTTCCCCTCATTTCCTCTTGTATGTTCTTTTGTATAACCCTGAGGGTCTCCTTCCATTTCCATGCAATTTCCCTTTTCTCTCCCTTTCCCTCCCACCTCTCATCTCTGTTTAATGTTAATCTTCTTCTTATGCTCTTCGTCCCTACTCTGTTCTTAGTTACTCTCCTTATATCAAAGAAGACATTTGGCATTTGTTTTTTAGGGATTGGCTAGCTTCACTTAGCATAATCTGCTCTAGTGCCATCCTTTTCCCTGCAAATTCTATGATTTTGTCATTTTTTAATGCAGAGTAATACTCCATTGTGTATAAAAGCCACATTTTTTAAATCCATTCGTCTATTGAAGGGCATCTGGGTTGGTTCCACAGTCTTGCTATTATGAATTGAGCTGCTATGAACATCGATGTAGCAGTGTCCCTGTAGCATGCTCTTCTTAGGTCTTTAGGGAATAGACCAAGAAGGGGAATAGCTGGGTCAAATGGTGGCTCCATTCCCAGCTTTCCAAGAAATCTCCATACTGCTTTCCAAATTGGCTGCACCAATTTGCAGTCCCACCAGCAATGTACAAGTGTACCCTTTTCCCCATATCCTCGCCAGCACTTGTTGTTGTTTGGCTTCATAATGGCTGCCAATCTAACTGGAGTGAGATGGTATCTTAGGGTGGTTTTGATTTGCATTTCTCTGACTGCTAGAGATGGTGAGCATTTTTTTATGTACTTGTGGATTGATTGTATGTCCTCCTCTGAGAAGTATCTGTTCAGGTCCTTGGCCCATTTGTTGATTGGGTTGTTTGTTCTCTTATTGTCTAATTTTTTGAGTTCTTTGTATACTCTGGATATTAGGGCTCTATCTGAAGTGTCAGGAGTAAAGATTTGTTCCCAGGATGTAGGCTCTCTATTTACTTCTCTTATTGTTTCTTTTGCTGAGAAAAAACTTTTTAGTATGAGTAAGTCCCATTTGTTGATTCTAGTTATTAACTTTTGTGCTATGGGTGTCCTAGTGAGGAATTTGGAGCCTGACCCCACAATATGTAGATCGGAGCCAACTTTTTCTTCTATCAGATGGCGCATCTCTGATTTGATATCAAGCTCCTTGATCCATTTTGAATTAACTTTTGTGCATGGCGAGAGAAAGGGATTCAGTTTCATTTTGTTGCATATGGATTTCCAGTTTTCCCAGCACCATTTGTTGAAGATGCTATCCTTCCTCCATTGCATGCTTTTTGCCCCTTTATCAAATATAAGATAGTTGTAGTTTTGTGGATTGGTTTCTGTGTCCTCTATTCTGTACCATTGGTCCACCCGCCTGTTTTGGTACCAGTACCATGCTGTTTTTGTTACTATTGCTCTGTAGTATAGTTTGAAGTCTGGTATCACTATACCGCCTGATTCACACTTCCCGCTTAGCATTGTTTTTGCTATTCTGGGTCTTTTATTTTTCCATATGAATTTCATGATTGCTTTCTCTATTTCTACAAGAAATGCCATTGGGATTTTGATTGGCATTGCATTAAACCTATAGAGAACTTTTGGTAATATCGCCATTTTGATGATGTTAGTTCTGCCTATCCATGAACAGGGTATATTTTTCCATCTTCTAAGATCTTCTTCTATTTCTCTCTTTAGGGTTCTGTAGTTTTCATTGTATAAGTCTTCCACCTCTTTTGTTAGGTTGATTCCCAAGTATTTTATTTTTTTTGAAGATATTGTGAATGGAGTGGTTGTCCTCATTTCCATTTCAGAGGATTTGTCGCTGATATACAGGAATGCCTTTGATTTATGCGTGTTGATTTTATATCCTGCCACTTTTCTGAATTCATTTATTAGCTCTAATAGTTTCTTTGTAGAGCCTTTTGGGTCTGCTAGGTATAGAATCATATCATCTGCAAATAGTGATAATTTAAGTTCTTCTTTTCCTATTTTTATGCCTTTAATTTCTTTCATCTGTCTAATTGCTCTGGCCAGCGTTTCGAGAAATATGTTGAACAGAAGTGGTGAAAGAGGGGATCCCTGTCTTGTTCCAGATTTTAGAGGGAATGTCTTCAATTTTTCTCCATTCAGAATGATGCTAGCCTGAGGCTTAGCATAGATTGCTTTTACAATATTGAGGTATGTTCCTGTTATCCCTAGTTTTTCTAGAGTTTTGAACATAAAGGGATGCTGTACTTTGTCGACTGCTTTTTCCGCATCTATCGAGATGATCATATGGTTCTTATTTTTAAGTCTATTGATGTGGTGAATAACATTTATTGATTTCCGTATATTGAACCAGCCTTGCATCCCAGGGATGAATCCTACTTGATCATGGTGCACAATTTTTTTGATATGTTTTTGTATCCGATTCGCCAGAATTTTATTGAGGATTTTTGCATCTAGGTTCATTAGAGATATTGGTCTGAAGTTTTCTTTCTTTGAAGTGTCTTTGTCTGGTTTAGGTATCATGGTGATGTTGTCCTCGTAGAATGAATTTGGAAGTTCTCCCTCTTTCTCTGTTTCCTGAAGTAGCTTGAAAAGTATTGGTGTTAGTTCCTCTTTAAAGGTTTTGTAAAATTCTGCTGTATACCCATCCGGTCCTGGGCTTTTCTTAGTTGGTAGTCTTTTGATGGTTTCTTCTATTTCCTCAATTGATATTGGTCTGTTTAGGTTGTCTATATCCTCCTGACTCAATCTGGGCAGATCATATGACTTAAGAAATTTATCTATGCCTTCACTATCTTCTAATTTATTGGAGTATAAGGATTCAAAATAATTTTTGATTATCTTCTGTATTTCTGAAGTGTCTGTTGTGATATTGCCTTTTTCATCCCGTATGCTAGTAATTTGAGTTCTCTCTCTTCTTCTCTTTGCTAGCATGGCTAAGGGTCTGTCGATTTTGTTTATTTTTTCAAAGAACCAACTTTTAGTTTTGTCAATTTTTTCAATTGTTTCTTTTGTTTCGATTTCATTAATTTCAGCTCTGATTTTAATTATTTCTTGCCTTCTACTTCTTTTGCTGTTGTTTTGCTCTTCTTTTTCAAGGATTTTGAGATGAAGTATGAGATCATTTATTTGTTGGTTTTTTCCTTTTTTAAGGAATGATCTCCAAGCAATGAATTTTCCTCTTAGAACTGCTTTCAATGTGTCCCATAGATTCCGATATGTTGTGTCTGTGTTTTCATTAATCTCTAAGAATTTTTAAATTTCCTCCTTGATGTCTTCTATAACCCATTGATCATTCAGTAACCTATTGTTCATTCTCCAAGTGATGTATGCTTTTTCCTTCCTTCTTTTATCGTTGATTTTCAGTTGCATTCCATTATGATCAGATAGGATGCATGGTATTATCTCTACTCCTTTGTATTGTCTAAGAGTTTCCCTGTGACATAATATATGATCTATTTTTGAGAAGGATCCATGTGCTGCTGAGAAAAAAGTGTAACTGCTTGATGTTGGGTGGTATATTCTATATATGTCAATTAAGTCTAGGTTATTAATTGTGTTATTGAGTTCTATAGTTTCCTTATTCAACTTTTGTTTGGAAGATATGTTCAGTGGCGAGAGAGGTGTGTTGAAGTCTCCCATGATTATTGTATGGTGGTCTATTAGACTCTTGAACGTGAGAAGAGTTTGTTTGATGAACATAGCTGCACCAGAGTTTGGGGCATATATATTTATGATTGTTATGTCTTGTTGGTGTATGGTTCCCTTAAGCAGTATGTAGTGTCCCTCTTTATCCCTTTTGATTAACTTTGGCTTGAAATCTATTTTATTTGATATGAGTATGGACACTCCTGCTTGTTTCCGAAGTCCATATGAGTGATATGATTTTTCCCAACCTTTCACCTTCAGCCTATGTATGTCTTTTCCTATCAAATGCGTCTCCTGTAGGCAGCATATTGTTGGGTCTTGTTTTGTGATCCATTCTACTAGCCTGTGTCTCTTAATTGGTGAGTTTAAGCCATTAATATTTAGGGTTATTATTGAGATATGGGTTGTTGTTCCAGCCTTATTTGTTTATTTATGTTACTAAATATGGTTTGTTTTCCTCTTTGATTACCCACCCCCTTTACTGTTCTAACTCCCACTGTTGGTTTTCATTGTTATTTTCCATTTCCTCTTCCTGTAATGTTTTGCCGAGGATGTTTTGAAGAGATGGTTTTCTAGCTGCATATTCTTTTAACTTTTGTTTATCGTGGAAGGTTTTAATTTCATCTTCCATCCTGAAGCTTAATTTCGCTGGATACACAATTCTTGGTTGGAACCCATTTTCTTTCAGTGTTTGAAATATGTTATTCCAGGATCTTCTAGCTTTCAGAGTCTGTGTTGAAAGATCAGCTGTTATCCTGATTGGCTTACCCCTAAATGTAATCTGCTTCCTTTCTCTTGTAGCTTTTAAAATTCTCTCCTTATTCTGTATGTTGGGCATTTTCATTATAATGTGTCTAGGTGTGGATCTCTTATGATTTTGCACATTCGGCGTCCTGTAGGCTTCTAGGATTTGGGATTCTGTCTCATTCTTCAAGTCTGGGAAGTTTTCTCATATTATTTCATTGAATAAATTGCTCATTCCTTTGGTATGGAGTTCTATACCTTCCTGTATCCCAATGACTCTTAAGTTTGGTCTCTTAATGTTATCCCATATTTCTTGGATGTTCTGCTCATGGTTTCTTAACAGTCTTGCTGAGCTGTCTATATTCTTTTCCTGTTGAAATACTTTGTCTTCATTGTCTGATGTTCTATCTTCTAAGTGTTCTACTCTGCTGGTAGTATTCTCAATTGAGTTTTTAAGTTGCTTTATTGCTTCCTGCATTTCTAGGATTTCTGTTTGTTTGTTTTTTATAACCTCTATCTCCCTGTATAGTTGATCCTTTGCTTCCTGGATTTGTTTGTGTAATTCATTGTCGAAGTGATCTTTCATTGTCTGATTTTGGTGTTTAATGTCTTCCTTGATACTCCAGATCATCTGAAGCATATACATCCTGAATTCTTTATCTGACATTCCATCTGATGCCGCTGTTACCTCTTCTAAAGTTGAGTTGACCTGCATTGCTTGTAGTCCTTTCTTTCCTTGTCTTTTCATACTGCTTGCGTTTCTTTCTTCTTGGTGAAACTGTTGTGTTTATGAAATTTCCCCCCCCCCATATATTTATATTGCTCTTGTATAGTTGAAAAGTCTCCCTTGCAGGTGCGGGCGGGGGCTCTGCTCTGCCCCTCCTCCAGTTGGTGTGAGGTGTCTACCACTCCCGCGGACCCCTGGGCCTCATCTGCCATTCTGTCGCAGGTCTGCCTACCTTGCAGGTGGGGGCGAAGGCTCTGCCCTGCCCCTCCTACCACGCCCGGGGACCACTGGGCCTGATCTGCAGGTTGGTCGCCGGTCTGCCCACCTTGTGGGCACGGGTCGCAGTTCCGCTCCGCCCCCACTCCAGTTGGGGTCACTTGACCACCACACAGACGGGCCGCTGGGCCTGATCTGGGCGTGGGCGAAGGCTCTGCTCTGCCCCTACTCCAGTTGGGGTGAAGTGTGTACCACGCTGGCAGGCCGCTGGGCCTGATCTGTCCGTCTGTCGCAGGTCTGCTTACCTTGCCGGCGTGGGTGGCGGCTCTGCCCTGCCCCTCCTACCACGCCCGCAGACCGCTGGGCCTGATCTGCAGGTTGGTCGCAGGTCTGCCTACCTTGCAGGCGTGGGCGGTGGCCCCGCTCCTCCCCTCTCGCTCGACGACAAAGCGAGAGAGACTCGGGTATCTGTGACTCACCCTCCCTACCAGGAGACCAACTGTTTCCATCACCGCTGGCACCGATGAAGTTCTCTCCTCGGCCGCTCTCCGATGACATCAGATCTCTGCCATGCTGGCATCCCCTGTTCTATGGCTGAATCCCATTTTCTTCTCTTCCAATAGGTGGAGCTGTGCCCTCCGAGCCGAGCTTCTGCCCTCTATGTGCTGACAGAAATCCCTGTAAGGTGGCTCCTGGGAGTCTCTCAATCCTGTTAGTCCAGAGCCCTTTCACTTATCCAGCTCCTCCCCTTGTTCCTCCTCCCAGCCAGCCAGCCAGGTCCTGTTCACTGGAGGCGGTTCCCCAAGGATCTGATTACACTTGCAGCCCCACCGCGTGTCCTATATCCCGAACGATGAACACCCTCTCTGTCATTCATCTAAGCCCCAGTGCTGTGGTGGGGTGATCTGGGAACCAACAGTTTAATTTTTCCGGACCCCTTTGGTGGGCACGCCCCCAGAAACTGGCGGCTAAGATCTTGGGTGTCGCCGCTGGTGTTAAGGGGAGGTGGGGATCTGGAATCCCCTCTGCTTCCCTACAGACACGCCCCCGGAGAGATTCCCGAGGTTTCCTGGCTGCTTGTATCTGGAGGGGGTGGGAGTCACACACCTGTTAACGTGGATTCCGCTGGGAAGGAATTCTGTCGGTGGAACTCTGGTGATGTCACCTCTCTGCTATGGTGGGCCCCAGGCTCCTTGCCGGAGTGTCCGAAGGGAGGGGTGGGACTGGTCTGTCTCTGGTTGGTTTCAGCTCCCGGTTCGCTATTTCATGAAGGCTTGGCGAGAGACCTCTTCCTAGAGTCCCTGCACCGCTCCTGCTGCGCTGCGCCTTGGAGGCTATCCGCCCTGACGCGGGGGCCGCGTGCAGGCAGCCGACAGTTGCCTAGTCGCGCGGGCAGCGGCTGGCGGGTCTGGACCTCTGCGCTGCGTGGCGGAGATTCACTCGTCTAGGGCAAACTGTCACCTCCAAAAATCCTTCCAATTCCCGGCCGGTCTCTCTTTAGTGGAATTTTGCTAGGAGTTTCTCAGCAGGTCGAATCTAAGCGTATCCATGCATCTCTCTGACCCCGTTGTTGAGGAGGTACTGAAAGCGCTGCCTCCCCACTCACCGCCATGTTGGATCCCCCTCTAATTACTTATTTATGTAATTAAAATCTGTTGATCTCATCTTCTAATGAAGAGAAATAAGTAGCAAAGTTGTGATATATTAGTCAGTATAGGCAGAGTTATGCCATTAAAAGAAACAGCCCTCATACTTGGATGACAAGCACAAAGGCTTATTTCTCTCTTGCCCAGTGTGGTTGCAAATGACTCATCAGAGAAACTGAACTTTATGTGACAACTAAATTTACTATTTACTTCAAAAATATGTATGATGGAAATCTATAAACTTTTTGGAACAGGGATTGTGTACATTTGAGGATCTTGCAGTTAAACACCTATTCACTGTCCTCATAATGGTAAAATAGATCCAAGGTATCATATTCAGTAATAGAATTTAGTGTCTGCCTTTAATAATTGTGTCTTTTCATTTCAAGTACTAGAAACCTACCTTAGTCAGTTTTGGGGGTTTTGTTTGTTTTCTGCGGTGCTGAAGATTGAACCAAGGGGTTTGCACATGCTAGGCAAGTCCCCTACTCAGTTTTAACAAGAAAGCACACTTTCATTTCTCTTGGCAACAGGCATTGATATTTAGCTTTAGAAAAAGTACAACTATATCACGTATGCAGTCTGAAGAATCTACTCACTCTTTGCTCATGCAAAATCAAGGCAGAACCCAGATGATATATTTCATTTCAATCAAGAGTTTCACAGAGCCTCAGAGACACAAACGAGATTTATGGCTCTTTAGAAGCTATAATGTATAAAAACAAAATTACCTCAAAAACTGTATTTTCTTGAAGTTAAATGCAAATCAAATAGGCCCTAATCTACTCAGCATTTATCTGGTGCCACTCACCATAGTGTCTAGAAATTTAATAGGATTATTTAGCATTTATATGACACTTTCTATTTGCTGTTTTTAAAATCGCTCTGCTCTGTCACTTTTAATCTACCTCATAAGCTTTGATAGGCCAACTGGACCCATTTTACAGTTGAGGATACTGTGAAGATTTGAAGTGCCCATAGTATCATGTGCCTTCCAGTGCTTTGTCTAGTAAATCCAGTTGTCTGAAAACATCAAGGCTTCTGAATTCCCTGCCAATGCTGGTAAATAGACTTGGGCAGAAAGTTCAACTCTGAGAAAACCAAAGTCTCAAATTTTCTTGAGTTTAGCCAACTAATGTCAGTCATCTCAACTCTTGTAATTTTACTTAATACCTACTTAATAAAAAAGCTTATCTCCTGGCAGACATATGCCCATTGGTTGTAGAACATTAGTAGAGGTTTCTAAAGGGACAGAATCACTTTCACATTGCTTATAATTAACAGAGATTTGGCTCTCCCTCGCACTGTCTCTCAGTGTTTGGGACTCATTAGTGTGGAGTGGAACCATGGTGTGAAGAGAGTCCCAGGGACTTGGAGGTCAAGGCCCTGGGACCATCCATTACCATAACTCTTACAGATTGCATGCATGACCATGGATGCTTCATTGATAAACATGTGATCTTACACAGGTGATTCTAGACACATGGGGATAATAACAATCTATCACCAGGACTATCCTGTCACCATAGTTGAGAAAGCAATTCAAAGTATATTAATAGAAATCCTCACTTGCTTGAAGAAACTCTTGAGGTTTTCCTTCATCAAATTCTCTTTCTTTTCATCACCAGCTTATCACTTTTTTTTGTATCTGCACTAACTGTCTTTGAGGATTACTTTGCATGTAGAATTTATTCTAATGTGCATATCTCCCTTGTCCAAATGTAAAAACCCTAGGTTCAAGGTCTCTGATTTGCATCTTTATATACATTCATAAGTTTTAATATAGGATTTGGTGCACATAATCTTCCAATTCAGGTGTGTTAAACATAATTTAAGAATACAACTTTATTTTCTGTATGTAATTTAATAACATCAACATACATTTTAATATTTCTTATGATGTATTCATTTTCTGCTATTTCTGCTAGATCTGGGCCTAGTTGTGGTTATTTATGTTACAAATGCTTTGGTGGTAGTTTTCTGACCCAATTTGCTTAATAATTTTGAATGAGAATTTTTATCCGTGCATAAGAGAAACAAGAGAACCCAATATGAAATTAGAATCAAATAGAGACTGAAAATAATACTTCAAGTTCCTGAGGACTCCATTTGTATCATCTTGTTTAAGAAGCTTCTCTAGTCAATGCTAGCATCAGACACTTCCTCCTTTGTTTTCCTTCTGGAGTACTTTGAACTCTGCTGGAATTATAGCATGTGGTACACTGTATGACATTTATTTATTTACATAACTGCTTCTAATAAAACAAGGTAAACTCCTTGACAGGGAGGCATGGCATGTTTTTATCTCTGTAACCCTGGTGCTTGCACAAGCAGATTTCAAAATGATGCTCAAAATACACTTTTATTAAATTTTGAATTTGGGGTATTAGAGATTGTTACAGATAATTTCTAAAGCTACTTAAAGCCAATCACAATATCATCATATTGGATGGACTACACCAAATTTTATGTAAGGCAAGCAAAAAACCAACTGTTTTCTTTGCATTTGGGGCAGGATTAAAAAAACTAATTAAATAAAACAAAATTGTGACATCTTTACCATAATTCCCAGCAGACTTCAAAGAAAGGTTTCTATCCCAATTAGGTACCAAGTCCCAAACTGTCCATTTGCATTGAGTTTTCTTATCAAGATTAGTTTGCATTTCTAATAGATGTTGACCAAGTGTCATGGAATTTCCTGGACACTGTGGGGTTATGTTGCTGTGGGTGATATAGCAATGGATGGTGATAAATAAATATAATTGATGGAATTTCAAAGATGCCACCAGTGAATCTTTGAGGAATGCTTCTTTGTCTCCTTTTCCTCATCTTCTCATATGGGCTAGAAAGGATAAATTGAAAAATAAGCTAAGCTGCATTATAATGTTTTTGTCTCTTCTTTCTTAGTCTTGTCCTCTATTTATTGAGAACGCTAAAAGATTGGACTGATGTTTAAGCCTTAATTTAATTAAAATTTAAATGGCAATCTACTTCCTTCATCTTCCTTTCAATTTGCATCAATAAGCACCTGCCAAAAGAATATTCAGGAGCATTTTGATTGAAAGTTTGTTTTAGTAATTATCATGTCAACCTAAGCCTTTCTTGTTTTTCTTTTTCATGAGTTCTCTGCTATCATAATTCCTATATGTTAAACTGACACTGAATGCAAGAGTTAATGTAAGTGTAAAAACAGTTTCTTTGAAGAAGAAAAACAAATATTTAATTCATAGGACATTTTGATTCAGAAAGTAAATACACGAGACCAATAGTGCATCTGTCACAAAAGTCTGGGTCTCACATCCATTTGAGATGTTTTAATAATGTCATACTAGAATTGTTTGTACTTTATGATAATACAGGCAGTGTAGTATCTTCCAAATAATAATGGAAGTATAGTAAGAGAGTGCTAGTACCAGCAAGTCATTGCTACTTGGCTACTCTTAGTGGTTAAAAAGATGCTGCTCTTATTAAACTTGAACACTTTCCTCTTGAACAATGTTGAGCTGTATCCTGAGTTATCCAAGCTTATTTTATAATACTCTAGATTCCCTTGCCCCCCCCCCCAAAAAAAAGTGTGCTATTTTTCCTCCCCTGACTTAAGACACTAAGTAATTTCTACCATCTGCTTCTTTGTTTCTGCTTCATGGATGCTAAATTTGAATCCTGAAAATCATACTGTATTTTTTGTCCCATTGTCGGCCCCTCCAAACCCTTCTACACATCCCCACTCTGAGGGAGCTGGGTACTATGGATTGCATCACCCAGTTCTTATTGCTTTCTGACATTTCTTTGGATTCAGCTAATATAGGAACCTGCAGTAGATAGGGATATGGGGTCCTCAACTCCATCCTGTCAGAGACCCAGGTTGGCAATAGGCACAACCAACTGTCAGAAGCTATCATTCCTGTTCAGTGGCCCTCTTGTAAGCTATGGATCTTAGTCAATTTCACCAAAGCTCTCTCTCCTATTGTCTCAGACGTCCCACATTTCCCAAACTATGGCTAATTCTAGGGTATGTCAACAATTGTTCTTCCGTTCTCTCTACCCAACCAACCTCTTTGTAAATGCACAGTTTATTACATTTTCTTCAATGACCACATTTGAGTGGCATGCTATCTTTTCCCTGCCAGAATCCTGACTAATACACAGATGTCTCTCCACATCCACCCACTCCCACTTATAGATTGATAGATTGATGTAGGTAGATTAAAAGATGCATTAAGACAAGAGATCATTTGTCTTTCTTTGGTAGTATTGTGGTTAACGTTTTTCTCCTAGGGATTACAATGTATTTCACACATTCACATTGGACATGTTTTACTTTCATAAAGAGAAAAATCAACATGGATAATAAACCACAATGAAGTTATGTGATGCGATATTAGCTTTGCCCTAATTCTTTTGCCAATATTTCTTTTTCATTCCTACTGCATCCCCTGGCCCACCCCACTCTCTTTTGAGTACTTTCTCACTGTTCTAGCATGCCAAGGCCACGTTGTTCCTTTCACCTTCCCGTTAACTGCATCTGATTATAATGAAGATAAGCAAGTGCAGTTGATATGAATTCCTCCAATTCTCTTTGTTGTTACTTCAAAACTCCATACTATTAGTAATCTTATCTTCCTTTTTTAATCTCCAAGAAATTTGACACCATTTTTCTTTCCAAGATCTACACTGGCACAAACTCCCCTCATCTCCTTACTTTCATAGGACTCATCTTCATGAAATACCTTTTTGATTTCTTCCATCTTTAGTCTTACATTCTCTACTGTTGTTTTTCCCCTAGTGTCTTTAAATACCCTTCATTCTCTCTCCTTAGTTTTAAGGGGACAGTGCCTGTTCCCTTGGGTGCTGATCATTCAACCACTTAGTTTTCTGTTCCATAAATCTATTTTGTCCTCATTTTCTCCTCTGCCACTGTGCTTCAAAAGATCATCAATGTTTCTATACTTATGAAATAATAATGGCCTAGCCCTCATTTGATCCCAACTCTGCGGCATCTGCAAGGCTTACATAATGCGTTTTTTCCTGATTATCTTTTTTCCTCGGCTTCAGAAACACTCCAGACACCTTAAGCTCTTGATTTCCCTCTGGACTTCCTTCTTGGGTTCCTCCACCGCCCTGTCTTCTCTATCTTCCATTCGGGGCAGTCCTCTTCTACTCAGATTTGACATCATTAGAAGGCTTAAGCAAGATTCTTCAGTTTCATGAGTATGAGTTATGTTTTAGTCCTTTACATCTACACAGGTAAGTTCTCATTGATTTCCCGGTATCTGAATACAGGACACATGAAATTTGAATGCTGTTATTTTGACTACTTCTTAGAGTTTCTTTGATGCAGCCTTGAAAGTTTTATGCAGCAAAGTGTGCACTAGTTGTCCATGCTGATTCCCCACCCCTGACCTAACCCTAACCCTTAACCTCTCTCCAGGGTTGGGGCCATTCTTAAGTTTCATCATGAAGCTCTTCCAAAATCACATGTCTCATCTCAATCTCCATCTTAAATGCATATGGGTATTTTTATTTTCTTTACAATGAATTCTAAATGCCATAGCATAGTACCCAAAGAGTTCATGTCACACTCTGTATTGTTCAAAGTTGTCTCTGATTGCTTTTTTTTTGTACTTTATTATCCATCAATAAAGAACGTCTGACAATTTCTAAATAAATCATGCATTTATATGCTTTGTTTTTAGGCTATCCCTCAGAATGCTCTTTTTCCATCTTTGCTACTGAAATTCTATCCATTTCTAAAATTCAACTCAAATATTATTAGTGAGAATTTAATGCTCCTTTTTCCATACCATCATAACATGCTGTTTTGCAAACATGCCCACTGCATGCTTGTAAATAGCCATTCTTCACCAAAATGTGACCAGAGATTTCTTGGTATTTCAATGAAAAATGGAAATTAGGAATTTGGGGTCACATTATAGCTGAATTCCAAAGTGGAGATGGAAGAAGGAGATTTTTAAAATTCTAACAAAAGGACTACTATATTTTTTACTAATTTAGTTCATTAAAAGTGTTCTCAATTGCAGTTATGGTTATAGTAACAGTGAATCTGTAGATCCTTCATTTTTATTTTTAAATAATTACTCAAGCGATTGCAATTACATATATTTCTTACACAGTTTCTTCTAAAAATTCTGCTTACTCTCTCAATTTGTTTAGCAAATGGCTTCTTCCTACATAGTACAAACATAAACTTCAGGAGTGTGTGTCTATTGTACCAAATTCTAATTAAGTGTCTAGATGAATGAGAATTTATTACGATCTAATACATTTTCCTTTCACTTTTACGACATCACAATACTTCTAAGATCTTCATAACTATTCATTACTTTTTTTGCTTATAATATTGCTGTGAACTCGGGAGGAGAGAAACATTACTCTGCTGTGGTTGAATGTAAATGAAGAAGGGGAGAGGCAGCCTTCGCATGCGGACAAATCATGGACCCCATTTCCAACCTGGATCGCGCTGTGCTTTGTTCTGCAAAGTTGCCTTCTTACTGTGCTCCCACTCTACCCAATAACTTCTATTTTCAATTATTCCAATTGAACTGCTAATTGTACTGATCACTGACAATATTTTCGAAGAGAAAATTACACCACAGTAGAAACTTGCTGAACTTATATAGTTTCTGAGTTATATGAGGATCCATTTTCCCAGGTGGTAAATTTTATAACACCCCCCTCCCCATATTTGATCCCAAAAAGGAAGGACTTTGGTTTTCCTAGCTGTCTCTTTTACTTAAAGTGAAAACATATGTGACCCAAGGAAACCTAAAACAGTGTGAGTGTCACATACATAATTGAGGTCATTCCTACAGGCCTGAATATCAGCTAATGGTACTTTAAAACCTGGGAAAACCTTTGCAATAATCTTAATTCCACTCTTCAATAAGGATTTATATTTTTTTCTCTAGAAATGGATGGAAGCCCATTCATCATTCCCAATTGTTCAGATGATGCCCAGTTTCATTTGCTCTGGCTGGCCAGACTTTTAGGATAAGAGTAAATCCCTTAAGGTACAGGGATCAAAAGCGCAAGCCAGTGGGGAATTTCAGTGCTCTGGAAATAGAGAGGAAATTGCCAAGAAAACATAATCCCCTCTAGATTCTCCTACCTGAAAGACAGGCCCAAGATGTGAAAACCACCCAATTGGTGGCAAAAAGCCCAGAAAAGTGAGGTACTTGACTCCAGTAAGCCAAGAATCTCTGGAATGGGAAAGACAGGTAACAATGAAAAAAGAGCCTCATTCTAACAGCACAGATGGCCACCACCATTGCCGCCAAATGACTCACCAGGTCTGACAAAGGGGACAGGCGATCAAACAGATGAAGGCTGAAAGGACTGTTTTAAATAGTACTGGAAAGTGTAACGGATGGGGGAGGTGGGCAGAAGCAGAAGTAGTCAATTTATGGAAAAGTGATTGCTGTCTCTGGCTGGCAGCGTGTCCCTTGGACATCTGTCTTCCTGGGGCACGTGGATTTTCTCAGCTTTGGCAAGTGGAGATCAGGTGCTCCGGCAGATGATGTACTTAGTTCCTGCTGGGGCGGAGACTGAGTCACTGTGATTTGCCAGTTACTCCACCCCCATGATCAATGGGGTAGTGAGAAAGTCACCACTTTGTTGGCCTGACAGCCCCCTCCCTTGGAAGGGAGAGCTAGTCTTATAACAAAAGTGGACAGAATTCAAGAGTTACAGAGGGGTGAGGAAACAGAGTAGCTACTGAAAACGCAGGTGACGTTCTCCAAGATAGGTCCTTTCCCATGGACTTGATCAATGCATATTAATTATGTCTGCTCTCCTTTTCCATCAGACTCTCTTCCTGAGTGAGGGTATTCACTCGCCAAGTTCTTTCTTTCTTTTTTACCCCACTTTTCCTAATGCTCTTTATATTTCTATGTACAAAAACTGTCTGTCTGGTAGTCTTTTAAAAAATAGAGCCAAAAAATATAAACTCTGACTTATAATCCATAAAAGAATTGGGAAACTTTATACTATTGATTAGTCCCACAACCCAAGTTTACCTATTGGACTGTCAAAACTTCTACAGGCTATTGGTTTTTCTTTTTCCAAAACTTTTCCTGAGAGAGGGTCAAAAACAATGGTTTTGTTCAAATGCTACTATTGAGATGTCAAAAAAGTCCTTTAATCTCAGGTGAAACTTGCTTAGAAGTATATAGACCCTTTGTTCCAGGACTTCACTAGAAATTTTCTTTAATGAGTAATCAGAAAAATGCTTCATAGTTTATCTATTAGGACATTCATTGAAATATCAGGTACAACTTAAATTCCAATAGAATATTTATTAAATAAAGTACAGTTATGTTAAATCATTTAAAGATGCAGCCATTCAGGAGTTCTATTAGAGACAAATATTATACTATTACAATCAGTATGTTCTAAATTGTGCTATTAATAACAACAATGATTAAAAAAACTCTCAAGTAAATCTTAGTGACTTATAGAAATATAGGTTTATATAGTGTTCACATCAAGTGTCTATGGTGAGCCAATGGGGAATTCTGCTCCATTTCTTCCCACCCTGGGCTAAAGGCTACGGTAGGCTGCCATGATTCCCAGGGGTATTCAGGTCAAATCCCTGGAACCTGTGAATGTTACCTTTTGTAGACAAGGATCTTTGTAGATGTGATTAAGTTAGGGGTTTTATATGGGGAATTATCTTTGGACTATCCAGATGGGCCCTAAATATAATTGCAAGTATTTTTGTAAGAGGAAGTAAAGAGAGATCTGTCCACAGGCAGAAGAAAAGGCCATGTGACAGAAGCAGATGGACGAAGAGTGAGAGAGAGAAGGAATTTTGCTGATGGCTTAGAAGATGGAAGAAATGACTGTAAGTCAAGTATTGTAAGGAATATTGCTCTAGATCCTGGAAAAGACAAGGAAGCAAATTCTTCCCCAGAGCAGCCAGAGGGAGCACAGCCTTATCAGTGTTGATTTTGCCTCTGTAAGACACATTTTTTAACTTCTGGCTTTCAGAAGAATAAAATTATAAATTTGTGCTGTTTAAAGCCACCATGTTTATGGTGATTTGTTACAGCACCAGTAAGAAACTAATACACAGGCCAACAGAACAGGCACAACTTTAATCATTTTGGGTTCCATGGCAGAAAGGAGAAGAGCTTTGGTGGATTATAGACCAAAAATTAAGAGCAAATAAATGCTCATTCCCAAAAGTGACATGAATTATTTCTAATTTCTAATTATACTTCACTAGCCAAAATACACTTACAGACCAATCCAAAGCAGAGGGATCCAAGAATTTTACCATATACCTAATATTAAGAGAGCTAGAAATATTTGTTAAGCAGCACTAATGACAATATGCTACATGAAAATATGGGTAGTAAGATATTCATTGAAAATCAGGTCATAAAACAACTATGATATCAATATGGGAAAACTAAGTAGCAATGTGCGCCTATACTTAAAAGGGGAAAACAGCCTGAAATGGCATGCTTTTTTGGTTGTTGTTTGTTTTTCTGGAAAATGATAGTATAGATAATTTCATTTTCTCTCCACTTTAATTCACTAGGTTCAAAAGTATTTTCAACTTTACTTCACTACATAAGTATTTTCATAAGCTGCAGGAAAATACACTCTTCCAATGGATTAGCAGGTAAGCAGTAACCACAACAGTGTACAAACACAAACCAAATAATTAAAATAATATTCCTTTGTAAAAAATGTGAAATGAGTATGTGGAGATGATCACTATTTGAAGGATATGAGGGAAAACCAGAACCTAAAGAGATGATAAAGCTGATCTTCTTCAGAGCAATTATAGGCAAGGAAAGTAGGCAAGACATGGCTTTCCTAACTTGAAGGACTGTGTTTTTTCAATCACAATGCAAAATCCAGTCTTTGACTTATAAATAAAATCGATAATTTCCTATTTTCTTTCATGCCCCTCATCTTATAATTTAATAATGTATTTTTAAAAATGGGTTCTTAAATATATTTATTTAATTCACTTTTGTCCTCTTCAGTATGAACATACCACCATCTGGTAATCCACTAACATTCTATAGAAGTTTCTTTGTGTTTCTACATCCCAAGCACTTACCTATACGCCTAACACAGAGGAGCCTTTCAAATAATGCCAATAATTCCAATCCAAAGAAAAAAATTGTACTTCACCTGCAGTGTCTCTCTTGGCAATTCAGACATATTAGTTTTCTTGGGCTGCCATAACAACATCCCACAGACCAACGCCTTAAATAACAGAAATATTTGCTCAGAGTTCCAGAGACCAGAAATCTGAGATTAAAAACAAAACAACAAACAAACAAACATAAAAACCTCCAGCACTGTTTTTTTGCTAAGCCTCTGTCTTTGGCCTGCATGCAGCTGCTGTTTTGTTCCATCTTCTCATTGTCTGCCCTCAGCATGTGCTAATCTCATTTTCTTATATGGATACCATCTGTGTTGGATTAGGGCCCACTCAAACATCTTGTTTTAATTCAATCATCTCTTTAAAGGTCTCACCTCCAGATATAGTCTCATTCTGAGGCACTGGGGTTTAGGACTTCAGTTTAAGAATTTCAGGGTTGGGGGAACGGGTTAAGTACATAACATCAGGCTTTTGAAGAACACTGTTTATTGACATATATATTGATTTTTTTTGAAACTGATAGAAATACTACATCTGAGAGAGATTATGTCATCCAGCAGAGTTAAGTATTATTTGGTTTACCCTTGAGACGTCATCCTGTAGAGACAAATTCTCCTTGGGAGAGGGCAAGAGTAGATATATATGTATATTTAAATTTGCAAACGTGTTCTACAGGCCTCTTCTTTCTAGTAAGAGATCGGATGCCAGCACATTGATCTTCCTGGTGGCTCCTCCTTCAGAGCAGCATTTGCCTAAGGCAGAAGGCTCCAAGAATATGGCAATTTACCGCATTCCCTGCTGCAATACACTGCAGGTGTTAATTACTTTGTTATTTCAATTGATCAAAATGTCCCTAATGCCACAATGACTCTGGGCACAATTGCCAACGCTATTTTCCCTCCATTTATTTAAAAAGCCTACCTCCGTATATCTCTCTTCAGCCAAAATTCTGTGTTCCAAATTGTTACTGGCTCATTCTTATTAGAATACGGAGTAAATTCTCCAAGTGGATCCTCAGACATGATGTCTGTTCCTAACTGCAGCAAAAATAAAGGAGGAGTTAATATTTGTTCTATTACAGGACAAAAAATATATAACCTATGGGCCCATAGAACTTGCCCCTTCCCCATTCAAGTTGTTACCATTTCTACCAATCACTGAAAAAATGTGTAAGTGCTTTCATTTCCTAAGCACTGTGTGTGTCCTGTTCAAGCATTTACCAAGGACAGCTAAGTTTGGGCCTCCTGAGAGTTTTGTGATTTAAATGCACAAACAGTGGTTCACAGGGCCAGCCATTCACTATGATATCAGGGGAGGTGGTTGCTTCCACCTCTTTTATCCACTGAACAAAATGATTCTGGATTGATATTTTACCCACTTTAATCTTGAGAAAGATCAAAAGAAACAGAAAATTCTGTTCAAGTCCTTTGAATATAAAGCAATTAAAGTTCAGGTTGAAAAAAAAAAGTTGGTGGTCCTAGTAGTAGTGAATCTAGTTTTCTAGTTTTCTAGAATCTAGTTTTCACTTCTCCCTGACTCTGTGACACCTTGTAAGTCTTTTATGTCACTGTGAGCCTTGGTGGTTTCAACTGTTAAATGGTTACCGAATACGATCTGATAAACACACACTGCTTTATGGTGTAGAAAACATAATTAATATTTGATGCTTCTAGCTATCAGCACAATCTTGTTACTATGATCATTTTCCATGTGCAAATCCTGAGGCTGAGAAAAGTAACTTGTTCTTGGTTACATGGCCAATGAGTAGAAAACAACCACCATTTCCTGAAGGTAGAAGAGTAAATAAAGCAGGTATGTTTTTGATATCTCCTGCTATGATTTTATTGAAGAATCAAGCAAACTTTTGAGAAGTTTGCAATAACCTGGAAAAAATACTAAAGCCAAATATCATTTATCCATACTAAAGAAATCCAAGGATATCATAAATAATTTATACCTCTAGATAATACAAATGTTATTTTGCTTCTGTGTAATTTCATTTGAAGAAACAAAATAATGTGTGAAGTCATCTGCAGTATCTAGTTTCTATCAGGTGCTCAATATATACTGGCTGAATCTAAAATTATTAAACCTATTTTTTTCTCAGTTGGGTCATAAGTTGGTTTTTCCTTTTTGTTTCTTCAGAACAGTTCTCCCTTTAGAATGGTCTGTGAGTCATTGCTTGAGGATATATCCGATCCCAGGAACAAAATCAGTTTTTGGTGGAACCTGTTTTTAGGACCGGGATGAGAAAAAGCTTCTAGAGCTATGTTTAGAACAGTCTTTATTTCTGAGAAAGCTTAGTGAAACTCTAAGACTGAAATCCTAGATTGAAATACTTAGTTCAGACCAAGTAAATACTATATGCATGGTGGACTTAGATGGCTTATCCTTCCAAATCTCATTGCTTTTAGCCTCTCCATATATTAGGCTTTAATTGTCTAAATACTGTTATGTAATTATTGCTTAGTAGCTTTATTTGCTTGCTTTCCTGTAAGCAATACCTAGGCAGAATCCATTAATGTCTCTTTCTTCCTTTTTTAAATTATTAAAGTACATGGCAAGGGAAAGTGCACAGGACAGGATAAAGAAAGAAAATGGTCTTTGGAATTAGAATTGGGGTTCGAGCATGAGGGGTGGGAGACAGGAAGGAATCTGCCTCTCTGACCCCATTCTCCGTGACCCCAAGTTCTCCAGTCTTTGGCTCAGCAGCTCTCCCTGACCCTGTCCAAGGCCTAAATCTTGAGTTGTTGGGAGAAATGGAAGTTTTCCTCAGTTTCCCTTTTTACCCCTGCCCTGCCACCAGTCTCCTCAGGTGCCCTATGGCAGGGTGAGGGAGAATAGGACTGGCTGGTGGCACCAAGAGAGTACCAGCTCCCTGCACTAAGATCCCTCCTCCTTATCGGGTACCAAGCAGCCCCGGAGAACAGCAGCGCAGACCATTTCTGTCCCTTAAGCAAGTCCATGAAACAAGAGGTGTTGACAAAGGAGAATCCCTCCCTGTCCCCCTTTCCTCCTGAAAGGGAGGGAATTTCTCTTTGATCCCAGGAGTTACAGGGATCAAGCCAAGAGAGCAAGAGAGAGGAAAAGGAATGGACACAGGCTTTGGTGGCTCAGAGCACAAGGTCTTTAGAGATGTGGGTGACAAGGGTGCAAAAGGCCAGGGCAGTGCCATACCGGGGCAGCTGACAGGCCGCCACTTTGAAATGGGACAAGGGCTCAGGTGCACCTGTACCTGCACTGACTGGCACACAGATAGGTCAGCAGGAAGTACTGTGGTGGGCAGCAATGGCACCCGGCAGCCAACGTGGGCTGGCACAGAGCTGCCATCAGGGCCTCTGGGGAGCCCAGCTGGTCATCTTCACAGTCCAGGGGAATAAGAGCGGCCAGGGAATGGAGGCAGGAGGCGGGGGGAATTTCTCTTTGATCCCAGGAGTTACAAGACAAGTCCTAGATCCCCAAATTATCAGCAGTTGTGTGGCTATGGACAATTCATGTGACTATTGAACTATTTCATGTAACTATTGAACTGTTTCTGTTTCCAAAAATAAGAAAGACAACTAAAATAATTCATAGGGTTGTTCAAAGACAATGAGTCAAAGTGGATGAAAGAGATCTACCATAGGAACTCTACAAATATAAGTTTCTATACCAAATAAACTCTAAGGAGTTCACCTTCAACAATGTCCATTTTCCCTTTGGATGCATAAATATATTACATTTCAAGGCATCCTTCACAGTTTGGTGTGGCTATGTGATGCAGTTATAGCCAATGGAATGAGAAGAAAGGGACAGACTGTACATCCCATTCTAACTCAAAAGTATCCCATGCAACCTCTATGTTAGATGTGCATGATCAGTAACCTTGAAGGCACCTATTAGAAAGTGGTACAGGTTCAGCAGCTGGGATGCCTGAATGACTGCATGTATCAGGGTCACCATGTCATCCTGTTTCCAAATAGACTTTACCTAAGTAGGGACAATACTTCTATTGTATTGATTCATTGATATTTTTATTTTATCTTGTCCAACCAGGAGCATGACCCCAATACAAGCAATATTATGAAGTGCTAACCACTATAATTTTCTTCTAATATCTGTGGTGATTTTCTGCTCATGTTGGCAGTATAGTTTTAAATACTACAGAATTTGGTGGAACAAAAAATTAAAGGGCCCCTCCAAAAAGATGCAAATCAGCAATGATCATGGTGCCATCCCTTACTCCTACAGTATAACAGTGTCCCAACAACTATAAAATCTTGTAGTAATTGAATTGTTTCGTTAACCAACATTGAACCTGTAGTTGTGTAGTCCTGGCTACTGCCCTGATGTTGTTTTCAGATTTGTGTATGAGGCAAATCACTGTAAATTCTAATGACCATGATAACTGACTCTTAACTCAGATGCAAAGCAAGTTGTTTCTACACATCGCTATACCATCTAACCTATGCAACTCCAGGAATGTTTTGAAATATGTGGCTACAAATATATGGACTCAGTTACATAAAAAAATGTAGTTTACATGTCAGTTACAAATTGGCAACATGCCTACCCTTGTGACATTCCCTGAGGGTCCAGATCAAGACTATTTAAGGAAATACTTACTGGCTTTGTCAAAACTGAGGACTATACATAAAGTATCTGATGTGAGATTGGCAGTTCCAGCAAATACTGGTTACTTCAATGCATGGCCCACAGACTGCAGCATAAGTGATCAGCCAGGCTCTCCTAATTCATCTGCACTACACTGATCAAAAGATTATCTCTAGCACCCTATCAGCTCTGCTATGCTGTTTTAGTTTGCAATTGCTTTCATATTTTCTTTGAGCCTCTATCTTTTATCTTTTATCATATTTTCATGGCAGTTTCTTTTATCTTTAGCACTTAACTTATGGCTCCTAACTCATGTTTATCACTGTATAGTGCCTTGTACAGAACCTGAACAAATTGAGAGCACAGCAAAGGTTGATCTATTATCTATCTTCTGTTGTGCATAAAACAAGGATTGCCAGTCACCCCTTGGCACCTGAGGTCTGGTTCTCAAAGCATATTCATACTTTAGCCATCATGACTGTGAAATTAGAGAAGAAAGATTCCCGTTTACAGACGAGCAGACATAAGCTAAGAGAGATAAATTACTTTTTTTTTTATTTCAATGACAAATAAATGGCAGATCTGAAATGAGCCTCACTCTTTCCTAACTTCCAATCTAGAATTCATTCTGTTGATTCACACACAGCAACTTCAACATTCCAGGATTTATGGTGACAATGTAGAGATAGAGAATCTGTCCTGAAGGGGTCATAGCCCTACCTGCACTTTGCAAAATAACAACAAAAGCAATAGAAAGGAAAAAGGAGGCCTTTACCCTAGAGGCATATTTTGAAGTTTCTTCAATGAGTATTATTTATTATAAGCCAGATTTTCTGGAGTAATTTGAACAAATAAATGCAGTGGTTAGCCATAGTGAGTAGAGAGAGCCGCAATGGTTTTAGTCAGTCACAGTTTTAACCCAGATGTTTAAATGAGGCTTCATATATGTTCAAAGGCCTCTGGAATCTGTCTAAAGTGAGAATATTAAGATTAAAGAGAATCCTAATTGAGATAACTTGGAATATTGATAAGATTAGAAGAACATCATATATAATTTGGCAAAAACTACTAGCTAGCAAGCCAAAAATTGTTGTTACCTGCTTCAGCCTTAAAGCTAGACTATATTTTCAAGTCTTCCATGTAGTTATGTATGGCCATATGAGCTAGGATACTCAAATGGGATGGAAACAAAAACTGATACATGTCACATCTATGTCTGGTTAAAGAAAAAACTCCTTCTTGTAGAATAGCAGGAGTTATTCTCATAGATATTGCCATAGCCACAAGGGGTAAGGAGTTTGCATACCTGTCTGACTACATGGAGGAGAACACTACTGTTGACTTGTCTAATTTTATGTTTGGATTTTTTTTTTTTTTTTTTGTTACTTCACCTGAACTTATCCTGACTCACACGAGAGACCAACAGATGTATGTAAGGGAGCAAATGAAGATAGAAAACAACACCAAAAAAAAAAAGGCAACAATTTTATTGATACTCCTAACAGTTCATGTCATAGAAAATTATATTTTCAAAAGGGAGACTGGCTCATAAAAATACTGCACTGTTTCAGAAGATTGCTGTTACTTACTTTTTTAAAAAAAATATTACCATATATTTTGCAGCCATGTGGATGATTATAAAGAAAAAAGAGTGAAGTCTTATTTTCTTCCCAAATATCTGTATATTTGCTATAAAGTTGAAGACACTTCAAAATCAATGACCATGACTTCCTATTAATTAAGGAGATGAAGAATAACTTATTACACTTACAAAAGAAATAGGATCTGTTAAATTTTAAAGTTAATAGCATTTTATATTATATGTACAGCTGGCCTTCCATATCCACAAGTTCCACATTCACTTGTTCAATGAAACATGGAGTGAAAATATTTGAAAAAAAATTGAATTTGTTACAAGCAATAAGTGTTGGTGAGGATGTGGGGAAAGGGTACACTCATACATTACTGGTGGCACTGCCAATTGGTGCAACTACTCTGGAAAGCAATATGGAGATTCCTTGGAAAACTTGGAATGGAACCACCATTTGACCCAGCTATCCCCTCGGTCTATACCCAAAGGACTTAAAATCAGCATACGATAGTGACACAGCCACATTAATGTTCATAGCAGCTCACAATTGCTAAACTGTGGATCCATCCTAGATGCCCTTCAACAGACGAATAGATAAAGAAACTGTGGTACATACAAATAATGGAATATTACTCAGCATTAAAGTAGAATAAAATTATGGCATTTGTGAGTAAATGGATGGAGTTGGATACTATCATGGTGCGTGAAGTAAGCCAATCCCCAAAAAACAAAGGCTGAATGTTTTGTCTGATAAGTGGATGCTGATCCATAATGGGGACAGGGGTGGGGAGAATGGAGGAACTTTGATTGAGCAAAGGGGAGAGAGATCAGGGGAGGGGACATGGGGGCAGGTAAGATGGGAATCAGATGGACATTATTACGCTAGGTACGTGTATCTTATATGGTACGATGCTACATTGTGTACAACCAGAGAAATGAAAAGTTGTGCTCCATTTATTTACAATGAATCAAAATGAATTCTGCTGTCATGTATAACTAATTAGAACAAATTTTTAAAAATTGCATTTGTACTTAACATTTACAGACATCTTTTCTTGTCATAATTGGCTAAATAATACAGCATAACAACTACTTATATAGTATTTACATTGTATTAGGCATTTTAAGTTATTTAGAGATGATTTAAATGTGACAGGAGAATGTAGATAGGTTATATGCAAATACGATGCCATTTTATATTACTGGAGTTGAATATCATTGAATTTTGGTATATGTGAGGTGTATCTCAAAAAGTAACCCTCCTTGGATATTAAACAGATGACTTTACAACATCTATTTTGTTTTCATATATTCCTCCTCCTCCCCTCTCTCTCCATCCACACACACACACACACACACACACACATACACACACACATACACACACACACACACACACACACACACACACACCTACTAACTTACCGACCTGTTCCAGGCTCTGCAATCAGACTTCCTGCATTAATATCCAGCTAAGACACTCGTGCACAGCATGTCTTTAGGTAAGCTTCAGAAATCCTCTGATGTTCATCTGTCATGATATGCAGTGACTGCATGCATGTGGCAGCCATGGAAAGGTACCACTCCTATCTCCTGGTGCAGAGAACTTCCTTGACTGATGGCTCCAGCTGTGACTCCTGGTTGGAGCCCCATGTTCAGTGGAACCAAGGTACTAATACAGGGCCAGTTCCCACAACACAAAGAAGGCCTCAATGGGACCACACTTGCCCCACCATTGAGATTCTTCTTACCCAATCTCCTGCATTGCTGTCTAGAGGTTCTGCTTGTTATTTTGCACCCCCTTTTATCCTTCAGAGCTCTTTTTCTCAATTTCTTGCATTTTGAATCTCATCTTGGAGGACAGAAAGTAAAACAATATATGTAAAGGGCTCAGCACAGTGTAAGTGCTTGATGCTTGTTCTCTATTTATTTATATGATTTTGTTCATAAAAAATGCAGACTCCAGGGTTGGGAATATAGTTCAGTTAGTAGAGTGCTTGTATCACATGCCCAAGGCCCTGGGTTCAATCCCTAGCAACACACACACACACACACACACACACACACACACACAAGAGACTCTATAGGTGCAGTGCAAAGTGGCAACATTTAAGAGTAAATATGATGATTCTGTCACTTGAAATTTGTATGACATGTAAAAACAATAAAAAAATATAAAGGGCTAAATAAAAATCTATAGCTTGGAAAGATGCTTCAGGTTTTCTTTTTAAGGTTACTTGTATTTATCCTAATTTTAGACATGTGTGAAAAAAGTTTGGAGGATTAAAGTAAAAAGAAGACTGGCTTAATAATGTATTAATATTTGAATTTTATAAAGTATACCCAATTCAGCTCTATTTTTTTTTAGGCTCCAAGAAATAGAAGATAAGATGAAAACAGTATGAGGGAAAAAAATCTTTTAATAAACAAAGTAATAGAGTCAGATTTTCTATTTGCAAATCCTTAATGCCAGACACACATTGATTCTAATATGTATTGAATGTTAACTCCAAGTAGGAGATGAATGCTAAATGATTTGAGGGGCAGGTATTGGGGGAGAAACCAAAGGATGAAGATTTATGATCCCTGTCACTGGGCTGCTTAAGGCGTAAATGAATCTCCATATGTGAGTAACTTATTAATGAACGATAATAAAGCACAACCCGTGTACAGAAGTGCTAGAACAGTTGGGTAAGTAGACAATAATAAGTTTAACAATAAAACAGCGGTAGTCATTAATGCCATTTCTTGATTGCCTACCATGTGTCTGACTGCTTGTTTAAATTATCCCTTCAAATCCTCTCAATGGGAGCCCAGGGGTCTTCTATATTATGGGTCAGAAAACTGAGAAGCAGAGGAAACAATAAACCTAAATTCTAAGTTGGCTTGAACTGGGCTGTGGCCTTTGTTCTTAACCATCGAGCACTGAGAGTCCACAGAGGACGCAATCTGTAGTCTAAGCAACGTGACTGTCAGAAAAGATAATTTTAAGGGAGACAAATTTTGAGTCATTTGGGTTGTAGGTTTCACAAAAGATAACAGAGGACATCCAGGAATGGAATAGAGAAATGAGGGCAAAGCTACAAAATGGGAAGAAAGAAATCCTTGTGTACCAGAGAGAAAAATGGCCAGCCTATCAGTATTTGAAGCTCTGTTTGGGCAATTGGGAAAGATGACACAGCAAAGGTAGAAGGAACTGGGTCTCCAGGGGTAGCTCATTAATGAAAGGTAACAAAGCATCTTACATGCAGGGGAGGCTGGTAGGATACCTGCTATTGAAGAAGCTCTGCTCTGGCCATTGAATCCTAGTTTAGTTGATTTCCCAGGCCTGGAATCCTTGCATAAGGGTAACAGGCCTGGTTTAGAGGTATAACTCTAGAAATGGAAAGAAGGAATTGAATCAGAAAAAAACAAAACACAAACCAAAACTCAAGTGTTTACAAAGGAAACACTGGGCATAACCTGTTGTCCTCATGTCAAGGACACATGAGGAGGAAGGTCAGACATGGTCCGCTGTCAGGCACTAGTTCCATGATGGACAGAATGGTAAAATCCAAGCAGCACCACAGTGCCTTCACATATGTCAAACACTTTGGGTGACAGATGTGCAGTCCTGCCTGGGAACAGGAGACTGGACTCAGTCTCACAGACCCTGTGCAGATCATCTGCGGGGAATAAAGCTGGGAGGGGAATCTGAGGTTCAAGTCACAGCTGGCCAGATGTGACCCTCAGGCATCAGCCAGGCCTTCCAGAGGACTTTGGCAGTGGCTCCCCCCCCAACCCTTTCCCAGGGTAATTGCTAAATCTCAAAGAAACAAACCAGAGCTGCAGCTACCATCCTTCCAGGACCATTGTGTTTTTCTGCATCTTAAGTCAGCTTCAGTGCTGGCAGCTAGCAGTTGGTGACGACGCATGCTGCTGCCACACCACACGGCTGCCTAATCAGCGTCTATTATCCTGTGTAAAGCTGTGCTGATGTGCCTCTTTAAAATTTCACCACTGACACACCTACCACCTGACACGGTACAATTATCCCTGTGCTCTTAGAGCCCAGGGCAGGCACTGTTGCCACATTAGGGGAATTGTTATTGGAGATGCCACTCAGCCTGTGCACAGGAAGAGCCCTGTATCCCTCTAGGGCAAAGGAAGGATGGGGTTAGCCTTGATATTGTTGAAAAGTGTTAATTTGCCAGAGCATTTTCTCTTAAGGAAACCACTGGGCTGTATTGTCCTCTGATCCATTATGATTTACTCCACTGGGAAATGTTACCCTTCCCTAGACTGAGAAAATAGCACCTTGCTGAGTCTTTTCTTTATGGGTTTGACTGCAGAAGAATACCTGTTTGGGGAGCTCAATGACATTTTGGTCCATAAAATAACCATATGAAACCCTCTTGACAGCTCCATGTGTTTTATATTCTGTAATGCCTCACCCCAGTCTAAGGTCAACCCCCCACCCCATATCCACCCATGAGCACACTCAGATATACACACATATACATGCAGACAGACAGACCCATAGAGACTAGACTCAAATCCAATTCAACACAGGACAGGACAATAATAGAAAAGGAAACTTAGAGGAGAAAATTATATTTCTAGGTGTCTCAAGCATTCAAAGGAGGCAAGGAACTAGGTATACATACAATGACTAGAATTAATATATAAAGTAAAAATCAGGGATCATGACATACCATGTATAAATGTAGTTTGGAGTAATAAAACAGAACATTAAAAACTTGGATTTTCTTTTAGGAAAATCCAGATCCACCATGGGAGGGTGTGCAGAACAAACCGTGGTCAGGGAAGCTGGGACAGGAGCTGCTCTGAGCTGTAAACTAAACCATTGTGCTTTCTCTAGCGTGCTGTTTTGTGGAGGAGGAAATGAATTTGGGGAGTCCTATTTACACACCACCTATTCTGAGAGGCGATGCAAATTCAGTCCTGAAGGGTGTCCAGGGAGGCATGGGCAGGGAATTAAAGGTTTTAGGATAATGTAAACTATTCCCTGGGGTGCTGCTTTTCTAACCAAGGAATTTGAAAGTTTCCACCTTTCTCCAATCTGTTATTATCCATCTGTAGTCTCAGGAACGGAGACAGCTCTCCTGCTGCTACTTAAAAAAAATGAAAATGCACAGTGAACCTGAGATACCAGGACATTTCAAAAGCTGACTTTCCTTACTGCTGTTTTGGTGGGGGTGGGGGTGGGTCCCCCATTCCTTATTCCGCTTTCCCTCCCCTTTTGAAACCTGCAATGTTTTTTTGGAGATTGCCAAGAAAACATTTTTGCTAAATTTCCAGCTGGAACTTTTAGGAATTAAAATTCCCCAGAATGTCAGTACTTGGGCTATTTCTAGTGCTTTTGAAAATGAGATTTGGCTAAAAATATGGACTTTTCGATTCTGACCAAAAAGAAATCTTTAACTTGGAATACTTTGAAGAATTTCCAAATGTTTATTCATTTGTTTGAGGCAAGAGGTGGTGGCTGCTGGTCTATTGAATGTTTTGTATCAGATGTTGAAGACAGGCTTGCTTTCCATTCAAGGGCGGCTTTAGAAGCCACACTATGTGATATCCCAGGCCTATCTCCTGTGGTGTACATTTTTGTACTACAAAATGTAAAATATTCTCTGGGGTGCTAATTTTTTACTCAAATGTGCACACATACACATGCAGATAGACAGACCCACAGAGGCCAGACTCAAATCCAGTGCAAAGCAGGACAGGACAATAGTATAAAGAAAACTTAAAGGAAAAAAATATATATTTCTAGGTATCTCAAGCATTCAAAGCTAGGAACTTTCCTTAAAGTACAGGGAATTTCATTTTCTGTTATTATACTCCTGATTCTCTCAATGTTTAGGAAAACAAGTTTGAAGAAAATAATTGAATGTAAAGGGCTGAAATCAAAGTCAGCACATCTCCTAACAAGCTCTAACCACAGTGAACTGTGACACTGTGAGACCACCAGCCCCAGGCAGACAGATGGAGGCCTTCTGGGAGTCATGACCTCCTTTGTAAAGAAAGCTAGAGTCACCAATGAGCATCGTTTGGGCAGAAAAAAGACCAAGTCACTGATACTTCCCAGAAGAAAGTAGTCACTTTGTTGAAGACACTCTCAGCTTTCCTCCTCCCACCATTCCCTCTTTTCTGAGGTTAGGCTGCTATACCCTTCCCGAAGCACATTTCCTTAAAGAGAAACTAATACAGAATTAGTATTCTCAGAGGCTCTGGCAATCACTGGATGAACCGTGAAACAGAAACAAAGCACAGAGCATGCTTGTGTTTGGATCCAGCTCCCTCAGAACAACTAACTGCACAGTGGTATTAGATTCTAGATTCGGGATGATGGGAGATAGCACTGAAGAGAGGGGAAAGCGGCAGGAAGAAAGAGGTTGTGGGGAAAGAAAGGCACTTGTAGGACGGTGAATATGTGAGATGTACTGTGAAGACATATTTAGAAAAGACAATTAAAGAGGAAAATTTGTATTTTAATTGATTTAAAATGCTCTATTGTCTAAGTAAACAAATAAACTGTATTGACATTAAAATGGGATCACAAAAGATGGTGATCCATACAAATGGTGGCTTTACTTTTATAATAAATATTCAATTTTTAAAGATTTTAAAATTTCTTTCTCTCTGTTCTAGAAGCCATATTTTCCATTTTGGGGAAAAATTTGGTTATATTTATTATATGAAAAATGGGCAGATATATTCATTCATCCGTCCAACCACCCACTCATCCATTCATTTCTATACTTTAGCACCCTCTTGCAGGACATTTAAAATAATTAATCTCCACCAACAAGTTCCTTGACCATTCCCCAGGACAACCCGAAAAAAAGGAGACCCCACTCATTTGCAAACACTTTCTGGAGGAAGCAGGGACTTATCCCGCTTCTCCCTCCCCATATTTCCAGGTTCAGAACTCTTCAAAGAGGCTCTAACAACAAAACAAACTGCGTGGTTGCTAATGTCAAGGAATGAACAGTCTCCGGGTGGGGTAAAGAGTCAAGTGTAAAAGTTGTATTGAAGTAACACCACTTCAAAATACCATTTTCAAAATACCATTTTCAAATCTTCTTATGTGATAGAAAATTTAGAACTCAACTATTCTTGTACCTGAGTTCAGCCTAGAATTGTGCTTGAAGAACTTGGGTGTGAAGGCTGGGACATGTGCCAGAGAGCTGGATAGGCACAGCCTTCTTCCTGTAACTGACATCAGTGGTCAGCTGGCTCCTTGTGATGCTACAGTCCTGCTGCTGCAGGAACTGCTTCCACAAAGAATCACATAGGATGAGTTCCTATGTGATTGAGATGGGGCACTATTCTACCTAATTCTCTATCTTTTGATTTTTTTTTTTTTTATTTTTTTGGGAGGGGAGTACTAGGGATTGAACTCAGGGACACTCAACCCCAGGCCTGGCCTGGCCTAATTCTCTATCTTGATAGCTGAAGGACTTACCTTCAGAGGGGTGGCTTTGACTCTCTTGGCACTGTCAGTTAGTTCTTCATCTTTCTAATCTCCTGTCTGGGTTGGGGTCCCCACCAACTGACCTTTGAGGTAGACAATAAATGTCAGAATAAGAGTCAGTGGTGATTTCTGATTATAACAGCTCTAGGTAGAATAATTGAGATATTTCTCTCTAGAACCCACAGGCCCACTTTGGGGCTACTTCTAAAGTGAGCCTAAGATGGGAAGAATATCAGAGTTTGGGGGACTAAATAAATATCAAGAAACTGATGCTGTTTATCTATTTTTTTTACTTTATAAGTTTTACTTTTGTCTTCATGACTATCTTATCATAAATATAAATATACTCAGGATCAGGCATGTTTTCATAAAAAAACAGCATCTACCTGAAACTGTCATCATAAGAAAGGGAATAAGTTCTTTGTGAATAACCAGACCAAATCACAAGACCACACTCAGATCAACTCTGGCAAACTAGAAGAAAATGACAAATCCTACTAGACCCATCATGATTCATACTCAGAAGATAATCGTGTTTTCAAATGTTGTAAGTAAAAAAGCATAGGATGTTTTCAGATAGAAAGGAAGAAAGGTGTGTTGAGGAGTACAAGAAGATAAGTTGGCCACATTATTCTTGTAGGTACACCCTGAAGATCAGGTATGATTCTCTTGGATTTCCCTTAAATTGACTTCATGGAGGAAAAAGAGAATAACCTGGAGGAAAGGAATTATAATTCCAATGACTTCCTTCCCTATGCTCAAGATTCTTCTTTTGCCTACTGGGTAGACGGACACTAGATCCCAGTATCGAGGCTACTCTGGCAAATTTTAGCAATATCTGTAGGGAAATATCTGATCTTGGATTTGAATAAATCATTGGATATTCTCCAGATTTAAAAGGTACAAAAATTTTGTCTTTATTATTTTTATCAGAAATCTCCTGCAGAGTAAGAAAATTCCAACAGACTATTCTATTATACTTGAAAATCATCTGATAAATGTTAATTGCTATTGTGAAAATACCTATGCATTTAAGGGTGGCATGTATGAATAGTACAAAATCAAAGGCTACACATTTGCAGTAAAACATTCAAAGACTAAATGCTTTTTCCAAGTCAAGTAAACTCATGGAAGAAAAGGAAGATTCTTGCGAGGTCTTGGGAAGGAAATACTCAAGATGAGCTTCCAGCAACTTGTCATGCCAGAAAAGCGAGCCAGGAAATCAAAAGGAAGAGCCATGTCAAAAGGACACTTTATCTACTTTCCAAGAGCTCCAAATAGTAAAATTTGAAACAAGGTAATGTAGTAATGGATTGTAACCCAGAGTACAAAATATATAAAATGAATATGTACAAGTAAACACTAACATAAACACATGATTGAAGAATTCTAAATAATATATGTAGATACTTATCCTTCTAGGAGGAGGTGTTTAATAAACTCCCTTTCTAATCCCTCCTGAGTAGGGACAGGCTCAATTCCAAAGAATGGAGTATGAAAAAGGAAAAATAATAGCTTTACAATTGGAGAAATCTGGCAACACTGCCCTGACCACAACCATAGGGTTAACACCAGTAGTAACAAGTCAGGATGAGATCATGCATCCTCAGATGCAATGGGAGGAGACATTTCCCCTTTGCAGTATTCTCTCTCTTGATGTACAACCCTAGGTTAACCAAGAGGGAAATACAAAAAAAAGAAAGAAAAAAAAAACAAAAAAAACTGAGGGACATTTTAAAACTATTTGATTAGTTCTCAAATGTCAAGGTCATGACAAATAGGTAAAGACTGCAAAACTGTCATATACTAGAGATGACCAAGGAGACATGGTGACAAAATATCAAGTATTGATCTGGATTGAATCTTGGAAAAGAAAAATAATATTAGGTGAAAAACTAATGTAGGGGGTGGGGGCTTAGCTCAGTGGTAGAACACTTACCTAGCATGTGCAAAGTCCTGCATTCAATCTCCAGCAAAACATACACAAAATACACAAAACTATAAACAAACCAATAAAAATAACCAAAAATATCATCTGAATAAAATCTGAAATTTATCTGAGAGTAATATACTAATGTTGGCTTCCTGGTTTTGTTAAATGAATCATGGTGTCTCAGTCAATTTTATTTTGCTGTAAGAGAATATCTGATGCTGGGTAATATATAATGAAAGAAGTTTAATTGACTTATGATTCTGGTGGCTGGAAGGTCCAAACAGGATAAAAATGGGGTTCAGATGAAGAACCTGTGGCTGTTTCCCCAACCTGGCAGAGAAGTGGAAAGGGAAGCAGATTCACTGAGACAGTGTACATGTGTGAATGAGGATGCAGAAGACCCAGAAGGTGCCAGGCTCAGTCTTTTTTTGAGAACATGTGTTTTAGTCAGTGTTTGCACTTCTGGGACCAATATACCTAAAAGGAGCAACGAAGAGGAGGACAGGTATATTTTGGCTCATGGTTTTAGAGTTTTGGTCCATGGTCAGCCAACTCCACAGGTCTGGGTCCTAATAAGGCAGAACTTCATAGCAGAAGGGTATGTCAGGGGGAAAGAAGCTCACGACATGACAACCAGAAAGCAGACAGAGCTCTGCTTACCAGGGACAAAATATAAATCTGCAAGGCACACCCCCAGAGACCTACTTCCTCCAGCCACACTCTATTTGGCTACAGTTACCAACCAGTGAACCTGTACCAGTGGACAAGGTTACATATCTCTTTATTCTAATTATTACATCTCTAAAAGTTCTTGCATTATCTCACACAGGGGCTTTTGGAGGGAAATAGAACTACTCTACTCCAACTATAGATAACATCTGTGCACTCATGAAGGTGGTGTCCTCATGACCTAATTACCTGGCATCAGGCTCCATCTCAACAGTACCACACGGGGTGGGGGTGCATTGCAAACTTTTGGGAGACAAACCATTTCCAAATCATAATATGTGGAAATGTGAGATTCTTACCTTTTGAAGGAACTGAATTGGAGGGGGGGGTCTGTGAAAACTTGTTTTACTATCATTGCAACTTTTAGGTGAATCAAAAGTTATTCCAAAATAAAAGTTTATTTTTAAAAAGTCAAGGATAAAGTATAAAACCCTTTAGTTTAACAGGAGGGCAATGGCCTGATCAGAAAGAATGTTGCAGAATGTTGATTGAGGGAGGAATAGGTCAGATTTTTACTGTAGAAAGATTATATTGAAAGGATTGACGAAGAGTTTGCCATAAGAGGCAGGAGAGAAAGGTGTGATAAGTTTGAGTTCAAAATCTCAATAAGAAGGCCACTGTAATAGTCCGTGAAAGAAATTGCATGAGCCTGTGTTAGAGTGTGTGTGTGTGTGTGTGTGTGTGTGTGTGTGTACATGTGATGATAGATACCCCAGAACAAAGATATATCTTGTCAAATGCTGAAAAGGGCAATAAAGACATTTTTCAAGAAAATAAAACATAGATCATTGTTCTTATTTGCTTGCAATAGACCCACTAAAATCCTTTTAGTTCACTTAAGAGACAAAAGACACAGTATCATCTGATTTGAAAATAACATTGCATATTTAATTATATCGAGAAAGACCTTGATTCTGGTCCTCTATCAGCTTTTAGCTATGCAATCTTGGTCTGATCTCTTCAGTTTTTTTTTTCATTTCTAAAATAAAAAGATTGAAATAGAATGCCTTTGATTTCTGAGATAGCTATCAGAGATGCTGCTATGAAATTACTGTATTTGGAAAATTATTGAATTAGAAGATGATGAATCCGTTTCCTCCCAGGCCTGCGGGGAAAATTAATATTTGTTGAATTCTTACTATCTAAAAATATTTTATCATCAAATTGTTTTATCATATTCAATAGTGTTGGCCTATACAACATAAAATTACTTTATTAACAAGAATTTATTTCAAACTTGATTGCCTTATGAACTTTCTGTAAATTTAGATATGAAGATTTATGTCTTCTGCATTTCCAGATGAGTGGCTTTATAAGTATGGAAGTGTTTGCAGTTTAGAACTTTTCATGAAAATACTTTTAACAGTTTAAGACTAATAAAAAAGAAACCAACCATGAAAAAGTTAGACAGCCTGTTCTGAAATGGATGTTCACTGATTAAACACAGCCAAAATGTTGACAAAATTTTATAAACATACAATAAATTCTTTTTCATGAACTATAAAAAATTTCCAGACTGAGAAATTTGATAGAATTTCATTGAGTCAAGGCACCAACTAAACAAAACTTAGCCATTATTTTGTTTGTTCCTGAAGGAGGCTAAGGTAGACATGTGAATCATGATCCTGTCTATGACATATCTGTATACCATTACTCCTACTGCCCAAATTGTTTCAGATTAAAGGGTTTTGTTTTGTTTTGTTTTGTTTTAGTGGGAGAGTACTGGGGATTGAACTCAGGGGCACTGGATCATTGAGCCATATCCCCAGCCCTATTTTGTATCTTATTCAGAGATAGGCTCTCACTGAGTTGCTTAGTACCTCGCTTTTGCTGAGGCAGGCTTTGAACTTATGATCTTCCTGCCTCAGCCTCCTAAGCTTCTGGGATTACAGGCATGCAACACTGCACCTGGCTAAATGTTTGTTTGTTTGTTTGTTTTGATATTACAAAATAACCTCTTTTGCAATTAATAATTAACTTGACCAAATTCCTAGTACCTCAAAAATAATATTAAAGATAAAAATGAAACTGAGCCTTGTAAGTATTTTATATTTTAAAATATACAGCATTTCACCGAAGAAGCTCTTTCTGGAAATACATATCATAGGTACACCACAGAACTATTCCTCACAAATTGTAACAACAGAAGTCAGAAATCTTAACTGAATCTTTGGGAATAAAACTCATCATTGCGGGACAGATAAGCATATGTAATCACAGTTGAGTTTAATTATATTTAAAGGTTAAAAATGAGTCCTTCAAAAGTATTTGAAGAAAAATATTTGAAAGGTGTATTTCATGATTGTATAAATAATCTCTATCATCTATAGGATGTCTGTAGGTGCCTACTATCTCTGGGACTTGTGGGAGGGGTACTGATTTGGCGTTGTCTAATAAATTAGAGTGGAGATCCAATCTTATCTATCAAAAAACACTGAAGCTCATTTCTACAAAGCATTAATTTGCTCTTTCAATTCATACTTTGACTAGTTTCTTCAGTTTTAATTCTAAAAAATTTAGAATGTTGAAAGCATACATTAAGCATGAAAGAAAGAAAAATATGTAGGATTACAGATATAATCTAGGAGAAGACACTAAAAGTGGTATATGTTTTGAAACAGGCATTCAATATTTGCATGACTTATTCTGAAAATTTTAAAGAAATAAAGAAGGAAATTTTTACATGTCTACTGAGGCATACCCCAATACTCCATTTTAGAGTATATTAAATGAGTATCTTCATAATTTCAATTTTGCAAAACCCACTGCTTTTACCACAGATTTCTGACCCTTCTTTATTACTTGAACTGTTCATTCCTTCTCTTAAACCAATACTTACTTTTCAACCTTTTTGAGAATCTTCCAGGTGCTAATTAAAGAAGAAGGAAGCCACTGCCTCCTCAAGTTCTATCTCCGTATCTTCCTGCAGTGTCTTTTTGTCTCCGGGATGGCCCTGACTTTCACTTTTATAGCTATGACCTATATGATCAATGCCACCTGAGCCATAAGAGAAAAGGAAAAGATAAAGGAAACTCAATATTAAAGAAGTATTTTAAAGGTATCTAAAAATCCCATGCAATAGTTTTTGCTTCCTTTAATATATATATATATATATATATATATATATATATATATATATTACATATATCTTTAGTTTAATATATATCTTTAGTCTAATACACACACACACACACACACACACACCGATTTGGTTTTGTCTAATAAATTGGAGAACTCACAGTCCTTGATCTTCAAGCCTGTTATTTCCGACCACTGAGCCATGTTACCTCTCTGAATAGTGGACAAAGACTTAGAAGTGCCTTTGCAGTGTGGGAGGACTTTGGAAAATACACTGGGTCTAGAATAAAGAAGCAACAGGGCCTTCCTAATTGGTTGTGTTACCATCGCTCCTTCAATCTGACACACCTTGCTCTCCTATCATTGAAGATGAGACAGAGATCCATCGCTAATGCTGGCAGAGCATAAAGAGAGCACCAGCTTCAGAAATAAAATAGAAAAGTCCTGATCTGATTTATATACATACTCTGACAGCATGCGAACATTTCATTTCAAATAAAGGCACCAATGATTCAGTAGGTTTTCTTGATTGAGAATGAATGTAACTTGCATATGAATAAAGAAGAGATTAGAATTAAAAATGGCACCAGCAAAACGACTCCAAGATGGCCACGAATAGAGTGCATCACATCCTGTGTACCGGCCACTGTGCAGGTGAATAACGAGTTAGAACGACAAAAAACTATCTTGTTAGGAACTTACAGCAAAATGGGGGTGCACCGAAATCTAGAGGAAGGATTTCCAGCACCAAGGTCCGGTAATTGAGTCTCAAACACGAGCCAACTGTGTGACCGGAGATCCGGGCTGACTGATCCGTGCGGCCCGCCCCGCGGCTACAGATGGCGGGGTGCCTCCGAGAAGCGACCAGCAAGCAGGGAGAAACGTTACTGCAGATTCTGTGGAATCCTGCCGGCTGAGCCCTCACTGAGCCCTGGGCTGAGTTCAGGATTTCAGACGGGAAAGGAAGCGGTACAGTTCTATCCCCCACAACAGAAACTCCACCAAGGAAACCAGCGGCCACCATCTTGGAGAGCTGAAGTAACCACCGCCACTCTGTCACAGATTGCAACAATAAAACAGGTGTGTATTACTCAGCTCATCTCCCATACAGCAGGGAATTCGCATAAAATCTCTCCTAGGCTTTCCGGGGGAGGGATTATCAGAGCGAGCCTGCATAAAGACGCGGGGAAAACTAGAGACACCTGACCTTCAACTCCCCCTCCCATCAGCGGCGAAAACGAAACCTGTCTTGCCAGCGCTGGGGAAGGGGCAAGCGGAAAAAAAAATCAAAACAATAGAGTGCCGGGGTTCCCAATAGCCACCCTCCACACCCAACAAACGGCAGGCCCAGAGTACAGTTTGAACTGCCGAGAGGCATCACTCAGGGGAAATCTGGTCTAGCGGGAGAAACCAGGACTAACAGGAGAAACCAGGGGACTAGAGGTCAGGCCCTCGCGACTGGGCGGCTAGAGACCGCACGCCCGCTGGCAACAGCCCACCCGCTGCCTGCGTGACTGGGCGGCTGGAGACTGCCCGCCCGCCAGCGACCAACCACGCAACTGGGCGGCTAGAGATCGCCCGCCGGCGACGGCCCACCCGCTGCCCGCACAACTGGGCGGCTAGAGATCGCCCACCCGCCGGCAACAGCCCATCCGCTGCCCACGCGACTGGGCAGCTGGAGACCGCCCGCCCGCTGGCGACCGGGAGCTGAAACCAACCAGAGGCAGTCCAGTCCCACCCCTCCATTCGGACACCCCGGCAAGGAGCCTGGGGCCCGCCATAGCAGAGAGGTGACGTCACTGGAGCTCAGCCGTTGGAATTCCTTCCCAGCAGAATCCACTTTAGCAGGCATAGTCTACCAACACAAAGGAGAGACAACAGAGATATACAAAACCAAAACAAATCTATAGAAGAGAGCAGAAACATAGCAATCAAATAGAGCTGGAAAGTAACGTGAACATCATGAAAAAACAAGGGAAAAAAGGAGTACAAACAATGCAGGACAACTTAAATCTACAGGAGGACCTAGAAGCATCAGAAACATGGATAGGGAAAGAACTCAAGGCATACCTAACTCAGATGGAAAGGAATATTAGAGAAGACATGAGACAGCAAGTCCAAGCAATAAAAGTATATTTTGAAAATGAATTAAACAAACAAATTCAAATGACAAAGAACGAGCTTTACCAGGAGATAGAGATCTTAAAAAAAAATCAAACAGTAATCCTAGAAATGCAGGAAACTATAAACCAAATTAAAAACTCAAACGAGAGTATTACAAATAGACTAGATCAAGTAGAAATCAGAACATCAGATAATGAAGACAAAGTTTATTAACTTGAAAAGAATATAGTCAACACAGAAAAGATGCTTAAATCCCATGAGCAATCTATTCAAGAGATATGGGATGTCATAAAAAAACCAAATTTGAGAGTCATCGGGCTAGAAGAAGGCATAGAGATTCAAACCAAAGGAATGGACAACACATTATATGAAATAATTCTAGAAAACTTCCCAGAGATGAAAGATGGAATGGATTGCCAAATCCTGGAAGCCTAAAGGACTCCAAACATTCAAAACCATAATAGACCAACTCCAAGACATATAATTATGAAGATAGCCAACATACAGAACAAGGAGAGAATATTAAAAGCTACAAGAGAAAGGAGGCAGATTACATTCAGGGGTAAACCAATTAGGTTAACGACTGATTTTTGATCACAGACTTTGAAAGCAAGAAGATCCTGGAACAATGTATTTCAAACACTGAAAAATAATGGATTCCAACCAAGAATACTGTATCCAGCAAAATTAAGCTTCAGATTTGACAGTGAAATTAAAATCTTTCACGATAAACAAAACTTAAAAGAATTCACAGCCAGAAAACCAGCACTGCAAAGCATTTTGAGCAAAATACTACAAGAAGAGGAATTGAAAAATAGTGCCCAAAACTAACAGAGGGAGGTATCTCAGTAAAGGGGGAGGAAAATAACCAAAAAGTAAAAACTAGCCAAACTAAAATAAATAAATAAATAAATAAATAAATAAATAAACATGACTGGAAGTACAAATCATATTTCAATTGTAACCTTAAATGTTAATGGCCTAAACTCACCAATCAAGAGACATAGGCTAGTAACCTGGATCAAAAAAACAAATCCAACAATATGCTGCCTTCAGGAGACTCATATGATAGGAAAAGACATACACAGGCTGAAGGTAAAAGGTTGGGAAAAATCATACCACTCACATGGCCCTCGGAAGCAAGCAGGAGTGGCCATACTCATATAGAATAAAATCAACTTCAAACCTAAGTTAATCAAAAGGGATAAAGAAGGACACTATATACTGTTAAAAGGAACCATCCACCAACAAGACATAACAATTATCAATTTGTATGCACCAAACAATGGAGCTGCAACGTTCATAAAACAAACTCTCCTCAAGTTCAAGAGTCAAATAGACTACAACACAATAATTATGGGTGATTTCAACACACCGCTCTCGCCATTAGACACATCCTCTAGACAAAAGCTGAATAAAGAAATTATAGAACTCAATAGCACAATCAATAACATAGACTTAACCGACATATATAGAATATATCAACCATCATCAAGTGGATACACGTTCTTCTCAGCAGCACATGGATCCTACTCAAAGATAGACCATATTTAATGCCATAGGGCAACTCTTAGTAAATATAAAGGCATAGAGATAGTACCATGCACCATATCTGATCATAATGGAATGAAACTGGAAATCAATGATAAAAGAAGGAAGGAAAAATCCTACATCACATGGAAAATGAACAATATGTTACTGAATGATCAATGGGTTACAGAAGACATAAAGGAGGAGATAAAAAAATTCTTAGAGACAAATGACAATACAGACACACATACCGGAATCTATGGGACACAATGAAAGCAGTTTTAAGAGGGAAATTCATTTCTTGGAGTTCTTTCCTCAAAAAAAGAAAAAACCAACAAATAAATGAACTCACACTACACCTCAAAAACCTAGAAAAGGAAGAGCAAAACAACAGCAAATGTAGTAGAAGACAAGAAATAATTAAAATTAGAGCAGAAATCAACGAAATTGAAACAAAAAAAAACCATTGAAAAAATTGATAAAACTAAAAGTTGGTTCTTTGAAAAAAATTTAAATAAGATCGACAGGCCCTTAGCCATGCTAACAAAGAGAAGAGAGAGAACTCAAATTACTAACATATGGGATGAAAAAGGCAATATCACAACAGACACTACAGAAATACAGAAGATAATTAGAAAGCATTTTGAAACCCTATATTCCAATAAAATAGAAGATAGTGAAGATATTGATAAATTTCTTAAGTCATACGATCTGCCCAGACTGAGTCAGGAAGACACACACAATTTAAACAGACCAATAACAAAGGAAGAAATAGAAGAAGCCATCAAAAGACTACCAACCAAAAAAGCCCTGGACTGATGGGTATACGCGGAGTTTTACAAAACCTTCAAAGAAGAATTAATACCAATATTTTTCAAGGTATTTCAAGAAATAGAGAAAGAAGGAGCTCTTCCAAATTCATTCTATGAGGCCAACATCACCCTGATCCCGAAACCAGACAAAGACATGTCAAAGAAAGAAAACTACAGACCAATATCTCTAATGAACTTGAATGCAAAAATTCTCAATAAAATCCCGGGGAATCGAATACAAAAGCATATCAAAAAAATTGTGCACCATGATCAAGTAGGATTCATCCCTGGGATGCAAGGCTGGTTCAATATACAGAAATCAATAAATTCTATTCACCACATCAATAGACTTAAAGACAAGAACCATATGATCATCTCGATAGATGCAGAAAAAGCATTCGACAAAGTACAGTATCCCTTTATGTTCAAAACACTATAAAAACTAGGGATAACAGGAACTTACCTCAATATTGTAAAAGCTATATATGCTAAACCTCAGGCTAGCATCATCCTAAATGGTGAAAAACTGAAGGCATTCCCTCTAAAATCTGGAACAAGACAGGGATGCCCTCTATCACCACTTCTATTCAATTTAGTTCTTGAAATACTAGCCAGAGCAATTAGACAGACAAAAGAAATTAAAGGCATAAAAATAGGAAAAGAAGAACTTAAATTATCGCTATTTGGGAATGACATGATAATATATTTAACAGACCCAAAAGGGTCTACAAAGAAACTGCTAGAGTTAATAAATGAATTCAGCAAAGTGGCAGGATATAAAATCAACATGCATAAATCAAAGGCATTCCTGTATATCAGCAACAAAACTTCTGAAATGGAAATGAGGAAAACCACTCCATTCACAATATCCTCAAAGAAAATAAGATACTTGGGAATCAACTGTGGTGAGCCGCTTCTGCCGTTTCTGCAGACTATGGTCGCCATTACGAGATGGCGCTGGCTCCGCTGTGGTATGTGACAAACAACTCCTTATCTGAGAGAGTTGGCACATGATTTTTCACCACCCTGTGAGAAAGTTCCACGCGGCAGCTTTGCATTGGGGCTTGGGATGCTTTATTAAGGCTGGGAGGGCATCCGGGGGAGAGAGAAGAGGAGAAGAAGAAAGAATAAGAAATATCAAGGGACCTGAATAAACTGCTGAGAGAAGATTCCTGAGTGTTGCGTCTTCCTTGCGGGCAAGGGGTCGCGACAAGTGGTGCCGAAACCCGGGAACCAGAACTTTCAGCAGTCAGGGGTGGTGCACCGGTTAGTCCCAGGTAAGTGGGATCCGCGACCAAAGCGGGGTTAATCCCAGGTAAGTGGGATCCGCGACCAAAGCGGGGTTAGTCCCTAGTAAATGGGATCCGCGACCAAAGCGGGGCAGCTCCTCTGTAAACACAGAGAGAGCCTTACATTTTATTGCAGCTGCACTGTGTACTTTCGCTTCTACTTTCGCTTTTGTTTTTTGTGCTTCTTTTGTTGTTGTGTCATGGGTGCCGCATCTTCAAGTCCGCTTCTCCTGGCCCTAGATGGCCTGTTACGTTCCAAGGGCCTGGAAGTGAAACATAGTACTTTACAGAGATTTTTACAGAAGATAGATATCGCTGCACCATGGTTTGCATTTTCGGGCAGCCTTACTGTACCTAGTTGGGATAAATTAGGCAAAGACCTTGACTTTGCTTCTGAGCAGGGCATATTAGAGGGTGGGGTGATACCCCTTTGGAAAATGGTCCATAGTTGCCTTACAGATGGTAAATGCCAAGAAGCTGTGAGTGAGGGTCAGGCCGTTCTTGAACAACTACATGAGGAAAAATCTGAAGGATCACGTAGTGAAGTGGCAGAGAGTATCAAAAGTAATAGTAGTGAGAAGGCAAAAGAGCCTGAAGATAAAAATAGGAGAAGGCTCTACCCAGACTTGACCGAATTCAGAACGCCTGAGAACACAAGCGACTCAGAGAGTTCTGAGGACCTTGATATATTGTTACAACAACTACATAAGATAAAAATGAAAAAGAAGAAAAAGGAGACACAAGGCGCGCATGCCTACTGTAAGAAGGGGGAGGGATCTAATATTGGTCAACAGAATTCTGAGGAGGAGGAGGTTGAAAATTTAGAAGAAGATATGATGCCTGTTGCCCCACCCCCGTATGTGGGGGGGAGCCAAGGTTCCGGGAGGTCTTTTCATGCGCAAGTTTGGAGGACAGTTAATACAGATATGGGACTTGCATACCCTGTATTTCAGGACAATAACAGGGGAAGATATCATGAGCCTTTAGACTTTAAGATAGTTAAAACCTTGGCAGAATCCGTCCGCACTTATGGCATAGATGCCGCTTTCACTCTCACTCAAGTGGAGGGACTTACTAGATTTTGCATGACTCCCTCAGATTGGGCTAGTCTGGTGCGCGCTTGTGTCTCCCCAGGCAAATACTTGGACTGGAGAGCATTTATGCTAGAGGGCGCGGTAGAGCAGGCTGCACAAAATCATGCAGCAGGACACCCTGCCTGGGATAAGGATATGCTTTTTATCTAATGCTACTTTGCCCTCCGCAGCAGTCTGTCTCCAATCTCCGTTCCTGTTTCTTTTGGCTAATGTTACATTACAGGGGATGCTTAATTGTTCTAATGTTACTTGCTACTTGTCTGAGTGTTGGAATGGCTCCTGGACTATGGCAGTGATTATGAAAATTCCAACCTTTGTCCCGATCCCAGTTACTGCAGATCCAGAATCCTTTCCTATTGTTGAATTGATTAGAGCCCGTAGAGATTTTGGAATTACGGCAGCTATAGTGACAGCTGTGGCAGTGTCTGCTGCTGCAGCAGTTACAGCTGGAGTAGCCATGGCCAGTCAAGTACAAACTGCTGCCACTATTAATCAAGTTGTTCAACAAACTTCCACTATACTTGAATCCCAAAATTCAATTAATCAACATATTTTGTCAGGGATTTTAGCTGCCAACCAAAGGATAGATTTACTCCAAGCTCAGGTAGAAGAATTGGCTGACTTGGTGCTTTTGGGTTGTGTTGACCAACGTGCACATTTATGTATAACCTCTGTCAGATTTAATGATTCCAGGAATGCCTCCCGCATCATTGGCGAATATTTGGCCGGAAATTGGTCCATGGCAGCGGAAGACATGATCCAGTCTCAACTAACCCAGATAGCTGTCTTGAACAGTACCTGTGTCGAACCAGTGACTTTGGGTCGATTCACCGATTGGATATCTTCTGCTTTTTCCTTCTTCAAAGAGTGGGTGGGAGTAGGCATTTTTGGTGCAATGTGTTGCTTCAGTGTTATACTTTGTTTGTGGTTTCTCTGTCGCCTTAAAACTCGCCATGCACAAGAAAAGGCTATGATCATACAAGCTCTTGCAGCTTTAGAAAATGGCAACTCACCTCAAGTCTGGCTTGCGCATCTTAAACAGTAAACCTTTGTCATGGTCGTTGCACCCCAAGTTATTATAACATTGCACTGGGATCGACATGACTTTCCTTGTTATTCTCTTAGTGTTGGAAAGCCCTTGCACTCTGCTGGTCTTGCTGCCATTGCACGCAGATGGGTTTCCACACTAGTGCTTTACTATCGCTTTAAAGTCCGTGCCTTTCTTTCAGGGTGCTGTCAACTTGTTTGTCATTAATACAGCCACAGTTCAGCCTCAGCTATCCCCCTTCGTCCACCATCGTCACGATACAGGATGCGAGGCAAGGCACTGCACTTGAGTGATCCTTGACGTGGACCTCAAGGAGAGCATGTCCTATTGCATGCGGGTTAGACGTGTCCATGCCCCGCCCCACGAAAAAAGGCGTCGGCTGATATGGCCTCGGATCTGGGGAAGGGCCCTCCTTAGGACTGAGCCATACTATGCAGCCACTTCTGCACAGTGGGATAGGACCTCTACTCTCGCCTGTATTGTTTTAATAAAACAGAAAGGGGGAACTGTGGTGAGCCGCTTCTGCCGTTTCTGCAGACTATGGTCGCCATTACGAGATGGCACTGGCTTCGCTGTGGTATGTGACAAACAACTCCTTATCTGAGAGAGTTGGCACATGATTTTTCACCACCCTGTGAGAAAGTTCCACGCGGCAGCTTTGCATTGGGGCTTGGGATGCTTTATTAAGGCTGGGAGGGCATCCGGGGGAGAGAGAAGAGGAGAAGAAGAAAGAATAAGAAATATCAAGGGACCTGAATAAACTGCTGAGAGAAGATTCCTGAGTGTTGCGTCTTCCTTGCGGGCAAGGGGTCGCAACAATCAACCTAACAAAAGAGGTGAAAGATTTATACAATGAAAACTACAGAACCCTAAAGAGAGAGAGAAGATGATCTTAGAAGATGGAAAAATGTACCCTGTTCATGGATAGGCAGAACTAACATCATCAAAACGGTGATATTACCCAAAGTTCTCTACAGGTTTAATGCGATGCCAATCAAAATCCCAACGGCATTTCTTGTAGAAATAGAGAAAGCAATCATGAAATTCATATGGAAAAATAAAAGACCCAGAATAGCAAAAGCAATTCTAAGCAGGAAGTGTGAATCTGGAGGTATAGCGATACCAGAGTTCAAACTGTACTACAAAGCAATAGTAACAAAAACAGCGTGGTACTGGTACCAAAACAGGCAAGTGGACCAATGGTACAGAATAGAGGACACAGAAACCAATCCACAAAACTACAACTATCTTATATTTGATAAAGGTGCTAAAAGCATGCAATGGAGGAAGGATAGCATCTTCAACAAATGGTGCTGGGAAAATTGGAAATCCATATGCAACAAATGAAACTGAATCCCTTTCTCTCGCATGCACAAAAGTTAACTCAAAATGGATCAAGGAGCTAGATATCAAATCAGAGACACTGCGTCTGATAGAAGAAAAAGTTGGCTACGATCTACATACTGTGGGATCAAGCTCCAAATTCCTCAATAGGACACCCATAGCCCAAGAGTTAATAACAAGAATAAACAAATGGGACTTACTCAAACTAAAAAGTTTTTTCTCAGCAAGAGAAACAATAAGAGAGGTAAATAGAGAGCCTACATCCTGGGAACAAATTTTTACCCCTCACACTTCAGATAGAGCCCTAATATCCAGAATATACAAAGAATTCAAAAAATTAAACAATAAGATAACAAATAACCCAATCAACAAATGGGCCAAGGACCTGAACAGACACTTCTCAGAGGAGGACATACAATCAATCAACAAGTACATGAAAAAATGCTCACCATCTCTAGCAGTCAGAGAAATGCAAATCAAAACCACCCTAAGATACCATCTCATTCCAGTAATATTGTCAGCCATTATGAAGTCAAACAACAATAAGTGTTGGCGAGGATGTGGGGAAAAGGGTACACTTGTACACTGCTGGTGGGACTTCAAATTGGTGAGGCCAATTTGGAAAGCAGTATGGTGATACCTGGGAAAGTTGGGAATGAATCCACCATTTGACCCAGCTATCGCCCTTCTCAGACTATTCCCTGAGGATCTTAAAAGAGCGTACTATAGGGATACTGCCACATCAATGATCATAGCGGCACAATTCACAATAGCTAGACTGTGGAACCAACCTAGATGCCCTTCAATAGATGAATGGATAAAAAAAAAATGTGGCATCTATACACAATGGAGTATTACACAGCACTAAAAAATGACAAAATCATAGAATTTGCAGGGAAATGGATGGCATTAGAGCAGATTATGCTAAGCGAAACTAGCCAATCCTTAAAAAACAAATGCCAAATGTCTTCTTTGATATAAAGAGAGCAACTAAGAACAGAACAGGGAGGAATAACATGAGGAAAAGATTAACATTAAACAAAGACGAGTGGGGGGAGAGAAAGGGAGAGAGAAGGGAAAGCATATGGAAATGGTAGGAGACCCTCAATGTTACACAAAATTACATATAAGCGGTTGTGAGGGGAAAGGGCGGGGGGAAACAAGGGAGAGAATTGAACAACAGCAGATGAGGTAGAGAGGATAGATGGGAGGGGAGGGCAGGGGGGATAGTAGGGGATAGGAAAGGTAGCAGAATACAACAGTCACTAATATGCCATTCTGTAAAAATGTGAGTGTGTAACCGATGTGATTCTGCAATTTGTATTTGGGGTAAAAATGGGAGTTCATAACCCAATTGAGTCAAATGTATGAAAGATGATATATCATGAGCTTTGTAATGTTTTGAACAACCAATAAAAAAAAATGGCACCAGCATATACAATTGCTTTAAATAATTGTATTAAATTGTTTTAAAATGTTTTTAGAAAATTTTAAATTAGTATTGATTGAGTGATTGAATTATATTAAATCATCTTTAGTTATGATGGTATTGATGCTGCAACATTGGTTGGACTATGCTACAGTTCGGATAAGTTTCCCCCACGGGACTATGTGTTGAACCCTGAAGGTTTGGTCTGCAGAACATGGCACTATTAGGAGATGGCGGGATCTTTAAGAGGTGGGACCTGGTGGAAGGTCTAGGTCAGTGAGGGAAAAACCTTGAAGAAGACGGTGGGACACTGGTGTCCTGCTCTTTCAGCCTAGCCTTGAGTTACACAGGCCTGTCTGACACATGCATCGTCATGAGGTACTATGCTATCATAGACCCAAAGCACTACAGCCAATAGATTATGGACCGAAACCTCAAAAACTGTAAGCCAAAATAGACACTTCCTCTGTATTTTGTTACAGTAATGGAAATCTGAGTACTGTAAACTACGATGGTAATAATTAGTGCTACTCGGCAAGTGTCATGGTTAGTTTGAATTGAAGCTTGATTGGATTAAGAGATGCCAAGGACTATGAGAATTGTGGATGTGTCACTGAGGGTGTGTCTAGGAACGACTGGCATGTGGGATAGCCAACTGAAATGGAGACCCTCCATAAGCATGGGCAGCACCCACAAATATGATGATGGCTTGGATGGAATAGAAATTGGAAGAACAAAGAAGCAGCAGCAGATGCAAGCTCTATTCTTCTTGAACGGGTTCTTGATTGTTGCTGTGATCCTCTGAGGATATCGGATTCTCACTTCTTCGCTCTTCCAAAGCAGACTCTGCTAGTGATTCTCCAGAAGGCTTAGGTCTCAAACTAGGACCAGGGTAGCACCATCGATTCCTCTTGTTCTGGGGCTTCAGCCTCTTGGACTGTGCAGTCACTGGTTCTCCCAGATCTCCCGACTGCAGACAGCCGTTGTGGGCTATCCAGCTGCTGGTCATGTAAGCCAACCTAATAAGTCCCCTTTTTGTAAACATACTGCCTGTTGATTCTGTTCTTCTGGAGAACCCTGACTATGTTCCTCTAGAGAACCATGACTAATATAGCAAATTTGCTGGTCTTTGATTTGTTGACACACAAAATTATTCTTCCCTAATTTCTTGAGTGGCCATGTGATTTATATTCACCATGAAATATAGAAATATAGAGATTGATGAAAATTCTCTTTCTCTCTTGATTCAGAGATTATTAATGCATGTGTTAACATGGAAGAATGGTAGAAAGCCAACAAACTGAAGCTTTCAGTCCTAGAGACTAAAATTTTTTTTGATGTTATAAGCTAGTGGGGTTTTCAGGCTGTACTTTAATTCAGCATATTTAACTATTCAAATGGTTATATATCCTTTGCCTTAAATATATAACTTTAAAAAGTAAAGGCTTGGAAATTTTCCACTATATGGATGACGTGAATCCCTATGCTGTCAACCTCTGAAACTAGTTTTCAACAGGGGTTAGGACCTCAATTGATCTTCCAGTATATTACTACAAGTTATTCACATGACCATGAGAGCAATAGGTAAATGGGATCCTTTGGTTTGAGGAAGCCATAAAACTATTTATTATTGTGTCACTAACCTGCCTTTCTAAAACTTCTAACACTGACTTTATGGCAACCTCTCTGTTTGTGTGCTCTCTTTCTCTTTCAATCCTTTTAATCTTCTTTCAGGAACTTGACTAAAGATATTTTGGGATACATCACTATAACTCTGAAGTATCTCAAATGTGATTCAGATATGCACTGGAGGATCATCAGAAGAAGACAAACACAGGGAAAACTTCAATGGATTTGTGACATGATAAAGACGTACATAGATGAAGGTAATTTCAGAACCAGAAAACGTTTCTTCATTTTCAAATAAAAGCTTCCAGGAGTCCTATAAAATTACACAAAGAATAGCTTTTACATCTTTTAAAACTGTGTCTATTTTTGTGCTTAATCTATGTAGCACTTGAACATAGAAAATACTTCCTGCATTTTTGCAGATAATGATACTGTGGCATGGAGTTGGACTACAAACTCAAGTTTTGATTGCAAACCTTTAAGTTATATAAATAAAAGTAATCTGCTTAGTCCCCTGATCACAAAATATGGCTATAGTGTGTCCTTCATTGAATTCCCTGGGGTTTTCTAAATGGCATTTGAAAACTGATGAACTTATAGAAACTCATATTTCAATAATTAGCATAAAAATTTAGAGCTCATTCCACCATGCCTCATGAATGAAATTTTAGGTTAATGGTCCTAACTGCATTATCATCAGTGGTCAAATTTAGATTCACAAATGGCTCACAGAAGGTGGGACACTGGTGTCCTGCTTTCTTGCAGCCTAGCAATGAGTTAAATAGGCCTGTCTTGAAAATCTGTCAAGGGACTGTCTTTTTTTTTTCATTGTTTATAGTAACAAAAATATTTTTTTAACCCAATGGAAGTTATTTCATGATGCATTGAGTGGTGGAATGTAATATCAACTGTTCCCCGCATAAAACATCTTTTCACTTATCATCAGGCAGGAGAATTTCAGCCAATGTGTAGATCCAGCAATTGCTATATCATTTACTTGTTTATTGTTCTATTGAGTAAAATACATGCAGACTTCAAGAAGGTATTGATAATGCAGATGTAACTTAGTCCTTTCACTGTTATCTGGATTTTTCCCTTTATAATACTCACCACTACCTGCAAATCAATGCTCCCCATTTTTCCAAAAAAACCTAACCCAACACTAAAAGTATCCCCTCCCTGCAAGAACTTCCCTCAAGATGGATGGATCAGTAATAATTCAACCACAACTGATGACTGTCTACCAGTTAGCTGAGCTGTGACTGATATATAATATATATGTGTACACACAGACAACAGAAAATATATAGAATATGTAATACACACACACATATATACACAGAAATAGTAGATACACACATATACATATTAACATATGTGGGAAGAGAAATAGACACACATCCTCAAAGATATTTTAACTAGAAATTTTCTTACAGAACAATCATGAAGATCTGAAATCTAGAGGAAAGGAGTTCAGGGAGGGAATAAAGAAGTATCATGGGCAGGTTAGAACACAAAGGTGTGAAAAGCTATTGTCCACAGATGGAATTTTTTTCTTCTTGGGGAAATTGCAACCTTGCTTTGAAGTTTTTACTGACTGAAACAGGGGCCACCCAAAGTATCCAGGATAATCTCTCTAGCTTAAAAAAAAAATGATTAAGCATTTTAATCATATCTACAAAAATATGTATATTATAATTTGATAAAATAATTAGCCTAGCCAAGCTGACATATCAGAAAAGTCTTAATGACAGGGCTTTTGACAACATGTTGTTGGGCCACTTACTACTGTCTTTTATTATATATTTTTTACTTATTTATTAGCCTGCTTGTAATAACCTTATTAACATAAATTCACTTAATTTCTACCTTGACTTTTTATTTTTCCTTTTGTCTTATGCAGTCGAGTCCCTTTCTATTCAAAGCTAAGCAGCCAACAATAAGTAACAGACATGAGAAATCATCAGGTTGAAGAAGAAAGAGATGAAAGGCTTGCTGAGGGTTTATAAGGAAATTAAGAAGTCAATAGTGGTAAAGAAGATGCATATCAGAAGTCTTTAGAAACAGGACTGATTAATTAAACATAGTTCAGAATGTACAGAAAAGCAAACAGAGAAATTATGGCCCTGAAGAACAAACCAAGAAGAGCAAGCATGTAAAGATTTCGCATTGGTTTAAGAGATAATGGTTTAAAAACATTTAAGAAGCAGTAATAGTCTAAGGTTTAATGGGGTCATTAAACCTTAGACTATTACTAAGTTAAAAATAATTGTGTGTGAAGATAAATAAGATGCATCATTTGTCAAGAAAAGTAAATAAACATGTGAGTTACCAGATATCTTTTCAAAAAATTTTTCAATGTCAAGAAAATAATCCTATAAATAGTCAGGTGGCAAAAATAGTTAATATTCAAGGAAACAAAATCAGGCTGATCTCTCAGACATTATTAAATTAAAAAAAAAAACAAAATTCAAAAAACAAAATGATTACACACTTTTGACCAAATAATATTAGGAATCAAATGTGATACTTTTATGACTGCATTGCCTATAAATGAATGGAAAAATAATACTGTGGCTACAATGCTGTCAAGTTTTCTTTAAAATAAGGAATTAGAATGGTATTTGAAGACTCCTACTGAACTATGGCAAAGTAAAGACAGAGAACAAAATTTCTTTTATTAAAGTAACAAAATTACCAAAAAAAGTATAAATTTGCAAAAATATATACCAGAAGTTATATGGCAAATGAAGTATTAAGATTCAAAACTGGGCTGGGGATGTGGCTCAAGCGGTAGCATGCTCGCCTGGCATGCACAGCGCGCTGGGTTCGATCCTCAGCACCACATAAAAATAAAATAAAGATGTTGTGTCCACCGAAAACTAAAAAATAAGTATCAAAAAATTCTCTCTCTTAAAAAAAAAAAAAAGATCCAATAGCAGATTTCCATACCAGATCTGACAGAGTAATGGATACTAGGTTTGGGTGTGGGAAAAGTATATGATGTCATTAGCCTCCATCAGAGAAAGAGTGTGATTCTGGAGAGAAGACAACTATCTGAGGAAATGTGTTCTAGATAGGAACTGTTTTTTTTCTGGCTTATTTCACTTAGCATGACAGTCTCCATCTAAATCCATTTACCAGCAAATGCTGTCTTGACCACACAGAGGAGGGGGCACCCAACTAGAACATGGACTAAAGTTTGGATGGTTCAAAAAATTAAATTTTGTGGTACAGGATTCTGGAGAGAGGCAGATCCACAAAAAAACAAAAACAAAACAAACAAACAAAAAAAACAAGGTGATAGAATTCTTAGTGCAGTTTTCCTTGGTGTCCAAGGGTACACGAAAGTTCAGACTTTTGTGAAACCTAGGAATAGTTAACTGCAGTAGCTTTGGGAATGACCAGTGATAGTAGAGGCCACATATTTCTGTGTGCCACTGGAGTTCTGACTTAGCCAGTTAGAGTGAAAAGACATCACAGGGTATCACAGGCATCTTTTTGAGATCTTGATCTTTTTTGGGAGGGGGCAGGAATTGGCTTATTTCATTTATCATGACAATGTCCATCTAAATATCTAAATCCATTTACCAGCAAATGTCATAAAGTCATTCTTTATAGCTGAGTAATACTCCATTGTATATATACACCACATTTTCTTTATCCATTTATCTGTTGAAGGGCACCTCATTTGATTCCACAATTTAGCTATTCCGAATTATGCCGCTATAAACAATGATGTGGCTGTGTCACTGTAGTATGCTGATTTTAAATCCTTTGGATACATATTGAAGAGTGGGAAAACTGGGTCAAATGGCTCCATTCCTAGTTTTTTGAGGAATCTCCACACTGATTTTCAGAGTGGTTGCTCTAATTTGCAGTTCCATCTACAAAGTATGAGTGTACCCTTTCTTCCATATTCTCACCAACATTTATTGTTACTTGTATTCTTGATAATTGTCATTCTGGCTGCAGTGAGATTGAAATCTCAGTGTAGTTTTAATTTGCATTTCTCTAATTGGCAGAGTTTTTGAATTTTTTAAATATATTTGTTGACCATTCATATTTCTTCTTTTGAGAAGTGTCTATTCCTTTGCCCACTTATTGATTGGGTCATTTTACCAATGTTAAGTGTTTTGAGTTCTTAATGTTCTGGAGGCTGGGGAGCCCCATATCAAGATGTCAGAAGACAAAAATGTCTCCTGAGAGCCTATTACATACCTTGTAGACACAGATTTTTTTCACTAATCTCTTACATGATTGAGAAAAAGAGAAGATGATGATGTGACCTCTCTCATGTCACTTCTTATAAGGACATTAATCTCATTCAGAGAACCCAACCTCATGATCTAATTATCTCCCTTGTTTCCACTGCCACACAGAGTATTATTGGGGACTAGGATCTCAAGATATGAATTTTAGGGGACATTCAGAACATATAATACAGGCTATGTTGTGAACCTAAAATCAAAAACCAAAATAGAACATAACTAAAATAAACATAATTAACTAATAATAGAACTTTTCAAAAATTCACTTTTACTAAGTATAAAAGCAAAGTCAATACCATTTAATGGAAAGGAGCATAGCTTAGTCATGCTCATTTTTCAACTACAATGCTCAAAATAGCTTTACCTATTACAAGACAGTGAAAGAGCAAAGAAGAGTGTTCCATAATCAAGAAAGAACATAAAACAAACACAAAACCTAGAAATGACAACATAAATCTACCCTGAGGTTGAAATTAGTAGACAAGGATTTTAAGACAGCTATCGTAAATATGTTCAAGAACTTTGAGGCAACTACATGGTGAACCATCATATTGGCAAACATAGCAGAGAAATGCAAGCAATATAAAGAGTGGAATGAAAATTGTAGAATTAAAATGAAAATTATCTGAAATAAAAAGTAAACTAGAGAGTACAGCATAGACCAGAGACAGCAAAAGAGAAGGTCAATTAACTTGAAATAGAGAAATAGAGACTGTCCCACTGAAAACAGAAAGTAAAAAAAAAAGAAAAGTAAAAATGAACAAAGTCCCCTCTATACAACAACATCACAGGATCTAATGCAAAAAAAACTGAAATGTGTAAGGATAAGAGAGAGGTAATAGGGCAAAAGTTATACAAATAAATAAGGGTTAGTACTTCTCAAAATGTAATGAAAAATAGATTATAGATTTCAGAAGCTCAGCAAATCCCAAGAAACTACAGACGTGAGAAGAAGAATAACTTGGCATATTATCAGGCAAAAACTGAAATGAAGTCAATGATGACTGACTTCCATGAGGGAAAAACTGGAAGCCAGAGAATAATATAACAAGACTAACGTTCTGAGAGGAAAAATAAAAATATCATCCTAGAGTTTTATATCCAGAAAAAATGCCATTCAAATATAAGTATAAAATGAATATTTTTTTTTTTGGTAATTAAGAATTTACTTATCTAAGGCTGAAATAACGTGTTACTAGCAGACTTGCACTACAAGAAAGGCTAATGGAGTTATTACCTTTCGGAAAAATAATAATAGAGAAAAACTTTAACATAAAGAAATGAAAAACACTTGAAATGATAAGTATATGTGTATGTATTAAAATTAACATTTTCCCCTGATATAAAGAAAGTCATTGTTTAAAAAAAAAAAGTATAGCACACTAGTGCATCATGGGGCTATTACATAAGAGGTAAACTCTGAGAAAAGTAACACACAAAATTGGGAGTAGTGGAAATTATGCTAATGTATTCCATGTGGATTCTAATAATTAAAGTATTTAATAATTAAAAGTTTAATATTTTGATACTTATGGCAACCACTAAAAATAAAGCTAATAGCTAACAGAGGAAATATAAAACAATTCTTGAAAAACCTAATTGATCCTCAAAGGCAGAAGGGAAGGAACAAAAGTGTTTATATAGATTAATAAGTGGTGGAAAAAATACAAACAGAATACACAATAATAGCTGAAAAACTATCACATCAATAACTACCAACAACAACTACACTAAAAGGCAGAGAATGTTAGACTGTAAACTCAAGACATTCCCAACTATATTTCTCTTCATCCTGAAGTACATTTTTATATATTTCTTTGTGAATAGTAAAGTCTCTGAACCTGTCTGAAAATAGTTTTTTTTTCATTTCTTCTTGAATGGGGATTTATCTAGCATATGATTCTAGATCAATAGATATTTTCCCCAAACAGTTGGAAAAAGCAATGAAGCAATATAATGGATGAGATAGCTAAGATTATTGGAGAGAGAAGAATTAAGATACTACCTCCTACAGTCACATACAGAAGTGGCTAGAGGAGGAAGAGACATTTACAAGGGGGCCTTGGAATGAATTGTGAGAATAGAAAGAGGAAGAGAACGATGTGGTCTTTAAATTATATAATGTGACTTGCAGAGAGCAGATTTGGTGACATGTTCTGAGAGGTAAGAGATGGGCTCCAGTGAATTAAAGAATTTTAGGGATGAAAAAGAGAGGTGATAGCAAACACAAAGCATTCATTTATGAAGCTTTATATGTGTAGGGCAGGCAAGAGAGGAGAGTAGGACTGCAAAGGATGAGGATCCTAGGAAGAATATTAATGGTAATATGACAGTGATTGAGATGTGTCTAATAGAAAGGAGGGAGTTTGTTAAAGGAGGGAGAGACTGACAACAAAGAATAGAAAGAACTTCATTGATACACGGGATTGTAGAAGGTAAAAGAATAGAAAGAACTTCATTGATACACGAGATTGTCGAAGGTAAAATCCTAAGGAGCAGAGTGTAGGTAGAAAAAAATATGTGCACGTGTTCTAAGTGTAGGTGAAATATATTGAAAGATAAATGGTCGTCAAGAATAAGATGCATGATTGTTTTATTTCAAAGACAACAAAGCTCAAAGTTTTGCTTTGGGAAGAGGGAACTTAAGTAAATTAGGAAAGAAGGTCTTTGGAATGGGAGCAGGGGCAGGGGCTTTGTGGATGGAAATGAGAAAGGAGCATAATATCAAGGCCTCAAAATCTACTGTGATAGTACAGATGAATCAACAGGAATACTGTGATTCAAGGTCTTCAGTGAAAGAAAAAGTGATAAGCGGAAGATCAAGCTGAACAGATAAAGAGGCCCCGCGCCTCAAAGGAACAGCGATTTGTACAAGAATATTGGAGTCATTGTTGGATTCAATGGTCCTATTGGATTTTAAAATAACTGGGCCTATGGAAGAAAGACCAGTCTGATCCCAAGTGGGCTTTGGGAAGCAAATGTAGAGGGGAGACATGGGTTTCAGACCAGAGAGCATGATCAATGTCCAGGGAGATGGAAGCCTAGGAGGTCTTTGTTGGAAACTGGTCAAACTTGATGAAATTATCGGGCAATACTGGAGGAATAGAGACTTTTATATCATTATATCCTCTGCTATAATTTGAATACATCCCTTCCAAAGTTCATGTTGAAACTTAATCCTCACTGTGGTATAATTAAGAGGTGGGTATTTGGGGTCAAGATTAGGTCACAATTGTTCTGCCCTCACAAATGGATTAGTACGTTCTGACAAGTCTCAAGGGAACTACCTTAGGCCTTTTTTGTCCCTCTGCCTCTTGTAATATGAGAATGCATTGACAAGGTACCATCTTGAAAAGAGAGAGGATCCCTCATCAGGCGCTGAATGCTAGAACCTTGACCTTGGACTTCCAATGCTCCATAGTTGTGAGGAAATAAATTTCTGGTCCTATAATGTACCCAGTCTTAGGTATTCTGTTGCAGCAGCACTGGTGAGTGAACACAACCTCTACATACCCAATGGAATGGCAGACTTGGTGGAATCTTCCCTTCTTTGTGTTGATTGGGAGGATTAATGATATGGATCAAGGTCAAAGTTAGGTGACCTCAAATTTGTTGAGATCAACTTAAACCAGTAGTTCTTAAAGAGGGGTCACCAGAACAGTTATGTTTTATAAATTTTGAGCTTGTTAGAAATACAAATTTTGGGGCTCTTCCTGGATCTATTAAATAAGAAATTCTGAAGTTATGGTCTAGAAATCTATAGATTTTTATTTTATATTTTTGTTATGATTCTGGGCTTTGAATTCAGGTACACTACACCATAAGTCACATTCCAAACCCTTTGTTTTTATTTTGAGATGGGGTCTCATTGATTTGCCCAGGCTGCCTTCAAACTCATGATTCTCCTGTTTCAATCTCCTGAGTCGCTGGAATTACAGGTATATGTCACCATACCTAGTGAAATCTGTTTAACAAACATTCCTGTTGATTCTGAAGCATGCTTAAGTTCAGGAATCACTAGCCTCTGCAGCCCTAGAGTGGCTGGAGAGAAGAAAGGGAATATGAAGAACAGTCTAGAAGATGACAGCTGTTGGCAGGAAGTCAGGAGAAAGGTAATGGATTTTCCTATATTATCCAGGCAGAAAGTATTAAAATATGTTATGAGACATCATTTATGTTAAACAGCTTGCTGACATCTACAGTTGTGTCCAGTTGTATATCTATCTACATATCTAATTAAAATGTTACAGTCACAGATTGAAGGGCTGATAGCTGAGGTATACAAAACACTTCAGGTTGACATGGAAGTCATTCATTCATTCAAAACATATTTGAGCATACACTACTTGTCAGATATTAAAGACAGTGAGCCCTTGAATTTGAATAATATGTCAATAAAAAATCTTCTTGCATTCTAGGGAAAAAAAGCTGAGTTATAAATAAATTGTTAAAATGCAATATCAGGGTTACATGCACTTGTTAAGAAAAATGTGATATTTATAAGGATAGAAAACTCTAGATAGGGCAGAGGGGTTGGGGGGAAGAGAGGCAACATGGGGTAATTAATGATGGTGGAATGTGATGATCATTATTACTCAAAGTACATGTATGAAGACTTGAATTGGTGTGAATATACTATGTATACAACCAGAGATGAAAATTTGTGCTCTATATATGTATTAAGACTTGTAATGCATTCTGCTGTCATATATAAATTTAAAAAAATTATAATAAAAAAAGAACAGTGCATGAGGCCAAGTGGACCCACACAAGGTTTTATACAGTAGGTTAATGAGTTGGATCTTTAATGAGTCTTCCAAATGGAGAAGTCTGGAAAAATTAGGTGAAACCGCATGTGTAAGACTGAAGATACTGTATATTATGTGACAGAGGATGGAGAGTAGGTTCTGTGGGTTTGAAGTAAGTTTTCAAAAGTAAATGTAGCCAGTACATGTAGCATGCCCCAAAGATGCTTTAGAGTCACTGAAACCATCACTAAAAAAAAAAAAAAAACTTTTGAATATTTACATGTGCTTTTTACAAACAAGGATTTGCTCCAGGAAATACAAGAGACATCAGAAAGTTAATATTTACCATATAATTTTATGATCCCATTCAAATTTTGCCAATTCCCTTTCTAGCACATGGATCATGGCCAGTATTTTCTGATGCAATTAATTATTATTATTATTATTAGTAGTAGTAGTAGTTAGCAGGAATTGAACTCTGGAATGCTTAAACATGAAGCCACATTCCCAGCCACTTTTTTTTTTTTTAACTTTGAGACAGGGCCATGCTAAGTTGCTTAGGGCCTCTCTAAATTGGTGAGGCTGTCTCTGAACTTGCCATCTTCCTGCCTCAGCTTCCCAAGCCACTAGGATTATAGGTGTGTGCCACCATGCCTGGCTAATTATTAGTATTTAAAATAAAGTCTTTCAACTTGAAATAGTTCCTCAGTTATTCTTTCATTTTCATGACTTTAATATTCCTGAAGATGCCATAGGTTGAATTTGGAATATTCCCCAAAGCTCCATGTATTGAAGTTGGTCCTCGGGATGTTGGTACTGGGAGGTGGTAAAACCTACCGGAGATGGGACCCCCTAGTCACAGGAAGTTAGGTCAATGGGGTGGGTCCATTGAGGGTATGTGGGGACCCTGGCTCCTCCCCCTCTCCCTCTTTGCTTCCTGGCTGCGTGAGGTGAGCAGCTTTGCTCTTCCATGTGTTTCCATGGTACCATCATGTTCTGCTTTGCCATAGGCCCAGAATGACAGGGCCCAGGGACTGTGAAATAACTTCTGAAACCTTGAGCCAAAATAAGGTTTTCCTCCTTTCAACTGGTTTATCTCAGATATTTGTCACAGCAATGGAAATCTGTCTAATACCGAAGAGCACAGTTCAGTTACTGTATTGAATATTCTCAGTGAATTCTCCATGATTGTTTTTCATGATTCTAGTGAGGTCAGGCATCATTGATAAGGATTCCATCCGTGACTCACATGATTTTGAGTTGTCCCCCCAAGCTCGTAATGTTAACTTTAATTCCTTGTTTAGGGTGGGATCTTACAGGTTTTTTTTTTCCCTGTAAAATTACTTTCATTCCTAACTAGTAAATATTTTATAGGAAGCTGTGCTTTTAACTTATATATTTCTCATTCCTTGGTAAATTTTAACTTGTTCCTGGATTTCTATTTGTGAACTTCAATTCAGTGAGTTCTAATTTAATATTATTTATTTATTCATTTATTTTGTACTGGGATTGAGCTTAGGGGTGTTTTATCACTTAGCTCCGTCTCCAGTCCTTTTTATTTTGAGACAGCATCTCACTAAGTTGATGAGGCTGGCCTCAAACTTGCAATCCTCCTGCTTCAGCCTCCCAAGTTGCTGGGATTACAGGTATGTACCACCTCAGTCAGCTTATTATTTATTTGGGTACTGATATCATCCTATGGTTAAGGAAGCGGATCTCCTATAAGCTGTCCCTTGTGGCTTTTTATTTCTACCCACAATTCTTGGAGAACACACCTCTTTACTTTTAGAAACAGGATATTCTGAGTCAATCTTATTATTTCCTTGCCCTATACCTAGAACAAATAGGAGAATGCTATTTATTAACCAAACACTGAACACTAGGTCCGTATTCTCATTGCAATTTGGTTGTTGTTGCTCCTAGGCCCTCTCAAAGGAGAGAGCCATGGCTTAAAAAAGCGAAAACTGCTGTGTATGTGTATATATACATAATATGTAGGTATAAACACACATACAATACTTACACACCCATCTACATATATTCTCTATGTATCTATATAAACTGATTTCACACCATCATCTCCAATTCCATTTAATCCCAATCTCTCTTTGGAACTCTGCTCTCTGACACTGATTTAAAAAAATGATTACCATTATCCGTATTTACTTATTCCATAAATCCTCTTATATCGGTGATTTTTTTTGCCACCACCAATCTTGTTTCCACCAACCTTAGCACCATCCTTCTTATCATATTCAGACTCCCACACCTTGCAAGGACCACTACCTTCCATCCCTGAGTTTGGAAGCCTCCTCACCTGTCCAGGTCCAAATATACAAAGCCTGCATGGTCCCTAATAAGGAAGCTTCCAGTACCTCTCTCGGACTTCGCTTATCTGGGTTGAGTGTCATTCTACAGGATGGCTTCCTCACATTGCGTAACAGGATCATGAGAAGATGGTCTTGTACTCTGGCCCTGAGCCAAGTCCCTTCTCACACCACTGGGGCTCCTCCCACTCACCCATGGCCCACCTCACTGATCTTGTGTGGATGCCTCTCTCCCTCCCTGTGGGCTCTGACATCTGCTGCCAGCTGCCCCAGGAGTGAACCCCATCCTCACCTGCTCAGTCTCCAATTCCCTGAGAACACGTGGTCTCTATCCACCCCCTTCAGTGCCCCTCTTTCTCTTTGCATCCTCACTTTGCTTATTTCCACAGATGGCCTTTGGAGAGAATTTTTAAGAAGGAAAGAATAAGCGAAAGGAAAGGTATAAAAGGAAGAGAAAGAGCTACGGTTATTTTTAAGTAGAGAGAATGGTGAACTGGATTTGAGTTTGAGAGAGACATATTTAGAAACAATAAGGGGCTTGTTAAGAAGTCATAGGCTACTCGGATCGTGTATGAGAAATTTGCATTACTGTAATAGATCAGATAATGTTGATATGGTTTTCAATATCACAGTGACTACAGGATTTCTTATTTTTTAAATACTTTTTTCAGTAATGGGTTCATTGGAACCAAGGCCCTCACACATGCTGGGAAAATACTGAGCTATATCCAAGTCGTTTTATTTCATTTTGAGACAGGGTCTTACTAATTTTCCCAGGCTGGCCTTAAACTTGTGAGCCTCCTGCCTCAGACTTCATATAGTTGGGATTACAGGTATGGGCTACCATGCCTGGCTCAGCTGCAGGATTTCCAAAATGGAAAAAACATTTGAGACTGTGAGAAACTGATTCTCCAGCAAGGGAAATGGAGGGGTCAGTGCTGATGTTGAGTTTTAGTTCCAGTTTGAGAACTGATAGAAGGGGATAACTTTAACAATTTCCGTGTCTTCTTCCTCAAAATAATCCTTTCTCTGCCCCTCTGCATTACCTTGAGGGTCTGTTCTACATCCTTCCATGGGCTATTCCTTCAAGTCTGTGCTTTGTTTGAAGATTCATATCCTCATAAATACCTCTTGAGTTTTAGTATATCCTTTAAATTTCTTATGAAAAAACTCTCTGATCAGTAAATAATTCCTAGATATCTATTTTCTCAAATGATGTAAGCATATAAAGCTAGTCAAATCTTTCATTTTCTTCCTAGTGACCTTATCTCTTGTCATATGTTTCTTCAATACCATACTAAATGATAAAACATATATTGTAAGCATCTTGACAAAGTGCATTTCCATTTGACTTTATAGTGCTATCTGAAATATGAATTGCCAGTAGGTCATGATATCAATGGAATGCAGGGAAAGTACTACTAAGGAGTGCTTCCAATCACAGCAGAGCCAACAGCCATGAACTTGAATGTTAGTCAATCCCCTAAACTAAACCTGCCTCTATGAGAAAATGGATTTTGTCCAATTAAAAATGGCTAGAATATCAAGGAATGAAAGAGAAAACAAAAAAATAGACACTGTATTGTGATCAAAGTTTTGAAACATGAAAGGGAAAGCAACCTTGTTCAATTTGTGGAAGTTCAAGTCTCTGTCTCCAATTTCTTTTTCATTTCTTGTTCCTGTTCCAATGTCCATAAGTTATTATCAGCACAGGCACAGCCAAAACCTCTCAGTCATGGCTGGCTCTTCCTCACTGGCGGTAATAAGACAAACTAAATTCCTTCTTCAGTGATGGTGTCTTGAGGAAAGATCAGCTAATACATTTTGGACAGGAGAATGTACAGTACCTAAAGAGAGCTTGGGGAAAAGAAATTGAGTATTTGGAACTTACTGGGCTATAACTTTGACCTGAAATGTCAATAGCATTTTTTCAAATTACTTCATCATCCCCTGTTCTATTTTCAATTTTCTCCTGTTTAATTATGATTTCCTAAATTCCATTATAATACCTAACCTATATGAAGTATTCATTAAGTATTTTCTACCTAAACTAATTTAGCCTTATTTTTGCCCTTTCCTTAATTATTACATAAGCAATACAAAAAATTCAGATGAAATTAAGCCAAAAGATTTGGGTATGGTTGACAACCCCTAGGGAATTGTTTACTCATGAAGAGAACTTATTGTTCATCTGCTATCTTTAGAGAGCTGGGGACTCAAATCTGGGAGAGAATAAAATGACTAACTATTAAAGGCTCTCTCTTAAAAAGATATTTAATATCATAGCAGTGAAAAGACATGGAAATATTTAGCTATAATCAGCCTGTGCCTGAGAACTATGTAAACTTTAGAAATTTCTAAAGGATGTAGAAAAAAGAAGAAAGAAATCATTATAAGCTAAGGTGACATGAAAAGAATCATTCCTGAGTGACAAAGACTTTAAAACATCTTTATTTGCTGATTTGGATTTCTAAAAGAAGAGATAATAGCTTCACATATTCTTGTGCTTCACATATTCTTTCTTGAATTTAGTTGTATGAATTCTTTTCCAACAACCTTGCTATCATTAAATAATGTAAACAATGTTGTGTGATGGGGGAAAATCTATGTAGTGTGGCAGAAACAGAAATATTAGCAAAAACTGTTCAGGTCTCCCATTATTTCAATCCATCTTCCTTTTCTAATGATAATGAGAATCCATTATTCCCTGAGGTAGAGACAACAGTAATGTTTAACACTCCATTTGCTTTTACTCTTGGACATGCAGGGAGCCTATGCTTGGATAATTCCTGTCATCTATAAGGAACCACATGTTGAGTTCTGGTCAATGGAATGTGCTCAGAAATGATGGAAAGTTCATCCATACCTACCCTTTAAAGTCTTCCTATGGTATGCTTTTTATTTCTATCTCTGTTTGCAAATGGCTGAACTTCTGGAAGAGACCTGGGAAGAGGATGTCATAATGGAAGAATTTCTGAGATGCCTAACAGAACAATTCTGGGTTGGGGTTGCCTAACAGCACAAGTCTTGAAACTGTAAACTAAAAATAAACTTTCATTTTGTAAGCCATCTACATTTTGGATTTGCTGTAGAAACTCATGTCATTTGCCCTACTAAAACTATACATAAGACTGGACTCTGTGTTGCTAGTATGGCAGGCCTTATGTACTCCCATTTCAACTTACTTCTATGACATTGATCTAGCTTATATTCCCCAACATGTCTACCTTCCTACCTCCTGCCTACCTTTCAAGACCCAATCAAATATGACCTTCCCATAGCTTTTTTTTCCTCTTATTTCATGACTTTTTTAGAATCCTTTTTGCACTTATAGCCAAATTTTCTCTCTTGCATGCTTCTTACATACATACTTCACTAGATTATAGATATATTTGAAGATGTACATTCAGTGTTATATTTCCATTCTGTATTTTTGTACTTTTGAAAATAATTCTTTCTAAAGCTTCTCTCATTAACAAAAAGAGTGACATGAGATTAGACCTGAGGGGGGTATTTAAATATAAAAGGAAGGATATGGAAATTGATGGATCATCAAAAGACTGCTACCATAAATTTTACTGGCAAATCTGGAAATAACCACAGAGACACAAAAAATGGCATAGAACTGCATGGTCTGAATGTTTATGTCCTTCCAACACTTATGTTGGGACCCCAAATTGGTGGTATAAGAAGGTGGGTTCTTTGGGAGGTGACTGTGTCATGAAGTTGGAGACTCATAATGTGATTAGTGCTCTTATAAAGGGGACTAAAGGGGCTGGGGATGTGGCTCAAGCGGTAGCGTGCTTGCCTGGCATGTGTGCGGCCTGGGTTTGACCCTCAGCACCACAAACAAAGATGTTGTGTCCGCCGAAAACTAAAAAATAAATATTAAAAAATTCTCTCTCTCTCTCTTTAGCCTTCAGAACTTTGACTCTAGTAGTGAGAAACTGGAATTCTGAAATAACTTTTAAAAGAGAGGAAATATTCTATTTTGGGATTTTAACATTTGTGTGTTTTGTTTTTTGCAAACTCACTTTTTCAGCTAAATCCTAGGTGCTGCCTTTGGATTTCTGCACTTTAGAGCTTTACCTGCCACTCTGGTCTTTCTTGATGGGTAGCAAAGCTTTAACCTAGACCTGTGTACATATCCACACCATACCTCTATAAGCATTTCCTTATTTAGCATCTTTTATTCAATAAATTGTCCTGGTAACTTTATTTTTTTTCTCAAAGTACTTTAGGCTTATGTACATTTTTTGGATACATATGCCTTTCCGCAGCACTAAGTCCTGATGAATCCAAATTTAAAAAGTTTAGAGTAAAAAGCGTTATTTTATCTTTGGGGGATATATACCCCCTTCCAATTCCCTCTTTTTGCTTTAATAAGTACGTTTTAATAGTTTGATGAGCTCTTTCAACTATGCCTTGTCCCTGTGGATTGTATGGGATTCCTGTTATATGAGTAATACCAAATGATGAGCAAAATTGTTTAAAAGAGGTAGAGGTATAGCCAGGACCATTATCGGTTTTTAACTGTTTAGGAACGCCCACAGTGGCAAAATTTTGTAAGCAGTGAGCTATAACATCTTTAGTTTTTTCTCCGGCATGAAGGGAGCCCATCAAAAATCCAGAAGAAGTATCAACTGTAACGTGTAAATATTTTAATTTTCCAAATTCTGGCAAGTGTGTGACATCCGTCTGCCAAATATGGTTAGGTATCAGTCCTCTAGGATTGACTCCAAGATTAACTTGTGGTAAAAATGTCACACAATTTTGACATTGTTTTATTATATGTCTGGCTTGTTCCTTAGTTATTTTAAAACACTTTTGTAAAGTATTATCATTAACATGAAACCTTTTATGAAAATTTGTAGCTTCTTCAAATGTAGAGAAAATATGTATGTCATGTGTAGTTTTATCTGCTAAATCATTGCCTAAACTAAGGGCTCCAGGCAATCCTGTATGTGCCCTAATATGTCCTATAAAGAATGGATCTTTTCTGTCCCAGATTAGACTTTGTATAGTGGAAAACAAAGAGAAAACAGTAGAAGAAGGGGAAATCCTACCAGCATCTTCAAGAGATACTATAGCATTAACTACATACTGACTATCAGAAAATAAATTAAATACAGAATCTTTAAACATCAAAAAAGCTTGTAAAACTGCATTAAGCTCTACCTTTTGAGCTGATTGTTTGGGTACTAAAAATGTAAAAGTTCGATCTGGGGTAACTACTGCTGCTGTACCATTATTTGACCCATTAGTGAATATATTTGGAGCATTCATGATAGGTGTTTTTCTTGTTATTTTAGGAAAAACTACAGGATGCTTAGACCAAAAAGACAACAAAGGATTAGATGGTAAATGATTATCAAATGTAACATTAGATTTACACATGATTATTGCCCAAGTATTTAACTCATTAGCTAACTCATCAATTTGATCCATAGTATATGGAGTAATAATTTTATTGGGAGAAATTCCAAACACTCCCTTTGTTGCTCTTATTCCTTTGAGTATTAATTGTCCTACAGCCTCAGGATACCTAGTAAGAATAGTGTTAGGAGAATAAGATAAATATATCCACAATAATGGACCTTCTTGCCAAAATACTCCTGTAGGAATATTTTTTTGTTGGTAGTACAATAAATAATAAAGGCAAACTTATATCAATTCTATCCAAATGTATATTTTCCATATATGTTTCAATAATTTTTAATGCCTTTCTTGCTTTAGGAGTTAACATACGGGGTGAATTTGGATCTGATGGACCTTTTAGAATATCAAATAAAGGTCCCAACTCTCCTGTTGGTATACCTAGATAAGGCCTTATCCAATTTATGTCTCCCAATAACTTTTGAAAGTCGTTAAGTGATTTGAGTTGATCTACTCGTATTTGAATTTTTGGTGGACAGACCATGGTTGAGGATAATAGAACTCCTAAATAATTAATTGGAAAATTTAATTGTACTTTATCTATGCTATCTCTAGATTATAATTTTTTAATAAGTTTGTAAGTGTGGCATAACATTCCAGCAATATGTTTTTATCTTTATGTGCCAATAATACATCATCCATATAGTGAAATATTTGTAGTTCAGGATTTTGATTTCTAAGTGGCTGGATTGCTTTGTTAACATATATTTGACACATAGTTGGACTGTTAGCCATCCCTTGAGGGAGTACTTTCCATTCATATCTCTGATCAGGACCTTCATGATTTAATGCAGGGATAGTAAATGCAAAACGTGGACTATCTTTGGGATGAATTGGAATTGAAAAAAAAAACAATCTTTTAGCTAAAACATGCCAGGTTTTTGGCAAAGCAGACAATTGAGGAATCCCTGATTGAGCAGGTCCCATAATAACCATCTCATTATTAATGGCTCTTAAATATTGCAATAATCTCCATTTACCAGATTTCTTTTTGATGACAAAAATGGGAGTATTATGGGGAGATATGGAAGGTTGTATATGTCCTTCTGCTAACTGTTGTTTGATCAGATCATGGGCTACTTGTATCTTTTCTTTAGTCAGGGGCCACTGAGGAACCCACACTGGTCTTTCTGATTTCCAAGTAATTTTGATTGTCTCAGTGGCCCTTTCTGAAAATCCAACCATGTCTGTCTGTTCCTTGATCTATTTGTATTGGTGCTGCTATACCTTGCCCTTGTTTTCCTAATCTTTTTTCTTTCCTAAAGCCTTGTCTAGCCCTAGTAGTGGGCACATTAGGATTGATGTTATTTGTTAACGTCAAACCTAATTGATCTAGGACATCTCGTCCCCATAAATTTATAGGAAGATGATCCAATACATATGGCTGTATAGTTCCTTCACATCCTTCAGGATCCTTCCAATCTAATATAGAACTTTTATGGGGATTAGTTGCCACTCCTAGGCCTCGAAGTGTTTGAGTGGCTTGTTGTAATGGCCAATGTTTTGGCCATTCTTGACGAGATATGATGCTAAGGTCAGCACCTGTGTCCAGTAGTCCATTAAACTCATGTCCTTGAATATTTAGTTTTAGCTTGGGGCGAGAATCTAAATTTAAAGACAACATAGCCCAATCTACACCTGTGGAGCCTAATCCCCTGGAACCTCTTTCTACACTACGACTAGGAAATTTATTATGTAGGCTGGGTATTATTAACAACTGTGCTATTCTATCTCCAGGTGAAATTACTGATATACCTCTTGGAGAACTAGCTATAATTTTTATTTCACCTACATAATCGGGATCAATTACCCCAGGACTTATCATAAGTCCTTTTAATGTAGATGAACTACGTCCCAATAATAAGCCTACTGTTCCTTGGGGAAGAGGTCCTTTTACTCCTGTGGGAATGATTTGAACTCCCATCTCTGGAGTTAATACTGCTCTGGCAGAGACGCAGATGTCCAAAGCTGCGCTCCCTCGGGTTTGTCTGATGAGGGATTTAATGGACAATGTGTCCTGGGCACTACCCTGATGGTGTTGCTGGGTTCTTCCACTGCCCCATAGATTTGTGGTTGTGGGCCCCGGAGCATTGGGCCCCCCTGTCCGTTTTTTGGCAATGGAGCCTGATGCCTTTCTCCACGATATCGTGGATAAATACCTGGTCCTTGTCCGTTTTTTGATAAGGGAGTACCCTCTATGGTGGTTTGAGAACGGCATTCATTAGCCCAATGTCTCCCTCTATGGCATCGTGGGCAAATACCTGGTATTCTATTTCTTTGATACCTAGTTTTGTTAAACCCTCCTCCTATGGGGCAACTCCTTTTAAAATGTCCTGTTTGTTCACAATCATAGCATGTTTTTGGCCTGGAATCTAAAGCCTGTTGTACTGCAGCTGCCAAGACTTGCCCTTGTTCATTAATATCTCTACATAATTTAATATAAGTGTTTAAATCTTCATGTCTCCATGGTCTAATAACCTCTCTGCAGCAACGATTTGCTTGGTCATAAGCCAGTTGTTTTATTAATGGCATTGCTTGTTCTGTATCCCCCAAAATTTTGGCAGCCGTTTGAATTAGCCTATCTACAAAGTCAGCGTAAGGTTCATTAGCTCTCTGTATTACCTTAGATAGCTGACCTTGTAAATCTCCATGTCCTTGTAAAGTCTTCCATGCCCTAACTGCGTCTGCAGCAATTTGTGCATATATAGCAGGATCATATTCAATTTGTTGCCGTTGACCCTTATAAGGTCCTTTTCCTAACAACATATCTAGATTTCTTTGAGGGTAACCAGCTGCTGCATTTCGCCTAGCTGTCTCCGCGCAAAATTCCTCATTGGCAACCTTCCATAACAAATATTGTCCTCCATTTAGTACAGATTTACACATGCTAGCCCAATCTGCTGGCGTCATGTCCAAGTTAGTAATGGACTCGACCATGCTTACCTTGAAGGGAGCTTGGGGACCATAGGTTGTTACAGCCTCCTTTAACTGCTTTACTGTTTTAAAATCTAAAGCACGGTGAATTTGCTGCCCTCCTACCTGTTCAAGTACAGGGCATGCTAATCTTTGAGGTCCTGTCTCAGGATCCCATTTATCAACTACGGGGTTTGAGGGCCACTCAGCTGTCTCCATCAGTGGGGCTGTTGGTTGAATTACGCCCTCTTGTGATAAAACGGAGTTAGTAACAGCCTCCTGTTGTGGCCTTTTTCCTAACAACCCCTTTTCCTTTAAATTTTCTTCCTCTGTCTGACTAGCTCGAGAGACCTTCTCTTTTGCTTGATCTAAAATGTCTTTATCCATGGTCTGAACCTCTAACAATTTACTTAACATCTTTTCGGTTTGTTTTTTACTAATTTCTAATCTACTATAAATATAACGCAACCCAATAAGATAACACAAAACAAAACCGAAACTGAATGAAACAAAAACGGAATAAAAAATCATTGTATCAATTTTCTCTTCCTCAAGGCCCCCAAACTTCAAACCTTTAGTCAACCATTTTTTCCAGTTTGCCTGAGAAATTTCTAGGGATAGGCAGCTTGAAACAAAAACAAAATAAATCAAAACAGGAACACATTGTTTTTTGAATTGATCACCCATTCTCTCGCCTTCCCTCAGGGGAGAGCAATTTCACTTACCTCCAAGTTTCAGACGTTCCCCTTACGGACCACCAAATGCCGCAGTCTGGCTGGGCACAAAATCACGAGCCACCACACAGCTTGTAGATTCAAACAGCAACTCTTTATTCCCGAACTCACACCAGCACTCTACAATCACGTTCTGGGGAAATCCACGTTCTCTGCCCAAATCCACCCCCACTGGGCTTCTGTCTCCCAAAAAATACTGTCTGAATCCCGTGAGAACCCAAGGGGAACTCAGGCAGCAGGATACGCCCTATTCCCAGCAGGAATAACCTTAAACCTGGAATGTCCTAAACCGGGAACGCCCTAAACCCAGATTATCCTAAACCGGGAACACCCTAAACCCGGATCCGCCCTGGTCCTTGAGCAAGGTCACCTACATGCAATGTCACTGCAAAATGTCCTATTTCCACGAGTCCTTCCACTAAGCAACATGGGGTATGCTGGCAAGGAAATTGTCATACCTACTTGGCTAATGGCTCCCAGCACTCATTGATTTATTTAATTCTATTTCTCTTCTAAATTCATCTGAAAGAAAACATCACTTCTCAATTCAAAAACAAAACAAAATAAAACAAAACTTAAATGTAGTGTCCTTTTACAACAGGAATTATTTAGTCCCTTATAACTAAAGCAACGGGTTGAGGACACTTCATTCTCCTTTCCTACCCCATAGTCCCAAATGCAGAGGGAAGACAAATGCCTCAGATAAAAAGGCATCAAGGTGCCCAGGCAGGCTCCTGAATATTTGGGATGCTGCCCTGCTTCACTCTTCATGTCAACTATTCATGTGAGACTACAAACACCAGTGGGATGCATTACAAATACATACAGTGGGTGACATGTTCCTTTAAATGTATATTTTTCGTAAGTGGTAATATGGAAGAATTCATGCTTGTCAAAAGAATTTCAAATATCAATAAAGAAAAATGTAAAGTGGGTCAAGAGGAACCCCTCTTGAAATGATTTCCACTAGAAATCGAGATGCTCCCAATTTCTTGGACTATCCATGCATACAGAATCTTGGACAGCATTAAGAGTGAGGCTATGCCTGAGAAATGCTTCTTTAGGTGGTTGCATGGTGCCAACCTCATAGAATACACTTTCACAACTGAAGACAGCTACAGTGTAACCAGGTGATATAATCTGAAGGGACACCCTCATACAAGAGGTCTATGTTAATAGAAAAGTTATATACAACACTTAACTACACTTGTTTCCAAAGCATTATTTTATGTGTTTGTATAGTATAAACAGGAAGGAATATTTCATTTGAATCAAAAAGAGGGCCATATATGTGATCTTTGCAAAGGCTCATCTGTAAAATAGTGCTTACTGGAGGCTGGGGGTGGAGATCAAGCTGAGATGATAAATAAAGGGTATGGATCTAGTAAGAGGGGAGGAATAAGGTTGAATTCTTTTTCTTTTAAGTTTAATTGCACAGCATGGTGAATATAGCTAATAATAGAGTCTGTATATTTCAATATTAAGAGAGCCAAATTCAAATGTTATCATGACAAAAAAAGTATTAAATGTTTGAAGTGGTATTAATTAATGTGATTCAATCATTTCACAGTATATTAAAAATCACATCACTTTGTATCTCAAAAAATACACGAGTAAAATTTGTCAATATGTTATAAAATGATAATATAAAATTTTGAAACAGCATGTTTGCATTGGCTTCGGTATTATGTTTAAACTGTTGACTACAGAAGTCTTTGCTTAGAATACTTAATATATTTTTAATATTTTAATATATCATATTATATGTCCATATCCTTGCATTCACAAAATAACTTCAGCTTGAGAGTATAAGAGATATACAATGCATTTTGTAATATGCTACTTCTGAATATTGGCAATGAAATGTTATTGTCAATGAGAAGTTATATTTTAAAATTATAAAATATAATTTTTTTCATGAAAACAGTGAGAAAAGTCCACGCACAGTGGGGCATGCCTATAATCCCAGCAACTCAGGAGGCTGAGGCAGGAGGATCTAGAGTTCAAAGCCAGCCTCAGCAACGGTGAGGCACTAAGCAACTTGGTGAGAGCCTGTCTTTAAATAGAATACAAAACAGAGCTGAGGATGTGACTCAGTGGTCGAGTGCCCCTGAGTTTAATCCCCAATACCTGCCCTCCCCCCCAAAAATGAGAAAAGACTGCCATGGATAATCAAAGCAATGCTATTTCAAATGCCTCACAACTGCACTAAGTCCTATAGTTCCTCATGTCATAAAGAATGCCAAATATGTTAGATTAAAAACATCATTTTAATTTGGGGTGAGATGAGACTTAGAAAAATCACATTAATCTCTGAAATTTTAGAGAAAATATGGGAATCACCACAAGGTTCTTTCTTCAGCAAAGTTCTCACCATATGTTCTACTTCTTAAGGTCATGACACCAAAACCTCAGTCAAGGACGAATTCCTATTGTATTCATTTTACTGCCTTCTATTTCAAAGTGTTGGACTCTTAAAATCTTGCTTTGGTTATGAAAGAATATGTAGGACTTAAATATAATTGTATATCATGAATAAAATACCAGAAAATGTAGCTTATTGTTAAGGACACAGCTCTGGAGTAGAAAAGGTGTAGATTCAGGTTTGTCCATTTTCTGTGTAACCCCCCTGACCAAGTCACTGTGTGTCTCTTGGTGAGTGATTCCATTTCTCAAGAGCAGTTTTTCAGCCCTAAAGGTGATGAACAATAGTATCATTCTTTCAAATTTATCATCAAAATTAAAACGAGATTACAGAATGTCTACTTCTGGTCAGGATACAGAATTCTGAAGGAGAAGAACAATTGCATTAAAACAACTTGATAAACCAGATAAAATGCAACAATTATCAGTGTAGAGTCATTAGGTAGCTGTGGAAGTAATTAAGGAGAAGAGCTACTGTCTTAATCAGTCTGCTATAAAAAAATTACCATGCACTGGGAGGCTTATAAAAAAACAGAAATGCATTTCTCACATGGTCCAGAGGCTGAAAATCCAAGATGGAGCCAGCTAGTGCCTCGTAACACTGTTTTCTGGCCTGAAGGTAGGACTTTCTACCTGTGTCCTTATATGCTGAAAGCAACAAGGCCGCTCCCTGAGGTCTCTTAAAAGACCCCAGACCCATTCATGAGGGTGCCGCCCCATTGATCCAGTATGTCTAATATCTGATATCCTAATATCATCACACCATGGGTAAAGATTTTAACATATGAATTTGCAGAAGGGGGACATGAACACACAGACCATAGCAGGAAGCAAAGCTATGAGTGGGTAGAACTTCTGAAAGGCAAGCAGAAGGTAGAGAGCTGATTTTCTTCCAAATGCATTTCCTAATTTTTGATGTGTGGTTTCTGAGAATCTAGACTTGATTCAGGAAACAAGGCCATTCGTAAGTTAGAAAAAATCAGTGGAACCCTGAACTGACAGTTGAAGAATTTTACTACATATTTTCTTTTTAAATATATTTTGTGATGTCTGAATTTCTCTTGGTGGGCAATTAGCAGCTGTGGAGGGCTATTCCTTATGAGTAAACTTGTATTAGAGGAAACTGAGTTTTTACCAGTCATGATACAGCTAGTTCTTGACTAAATTAATGTCCTCACCCCTCCACTCAATCTGTTGGTAAGGATGACTCCTTTCTGGTAAAATATAACATAGCAATGAGCTCCTAAATTTATTAATATGCAATGTCAAATATTTATTAACTGAGGAATTTCCAATGTTCAATTATAGGCTGGTGTTTGGCACACCACCCTAGACCTTAGTGGTTTAAATTCATTTTTGAAAAATCATGTATTGTGTCCAGTGAAGTGCAATTTGGGCAGTATATAATAGAAATGGTATATCTCTATTATATAGATGGTATATCTCTATTATATAGAGAAATGGCATATCTCTATATCATATTATATTTATATCTCTATTTATATTGTAGTATATCTCTATACTACACAGTTTCAGCTTGGACAGCCCAACTTGGATGGGAGGATAAACTTCAAAGATGGCTCTCTCAGATGCATAGTAATTAGTGCTAGCTGTGAGCTGGGAGCTCAGAACTAGCAGTTTTCCAGGATCCTTGGTTCTTCTACCCCTCAGCTTCTCCATAGAGTTGCTTGGGATTTCTCATAGAACCTTTGCTAGCTTCCATGTATTAGAAGAGATCTAGGAAGCCAAAATATTCCTTATGTCCAAATCTTGAAAGTCCAGAATTCTACTTTCATATCTTATATTGGTCATAGACTAGTAGAAGAAAAAGTTGGACTTGTTCAAGAGAATTTTAATATATTTTTTTGAAAGTCAAGGGAAATCCTAGAACTTAAAAGTATAATACCAGATTTTTTTTAAGTAATAGATAAATTTAGTAGCATATCATACTTATCAGAACATGAAACTGGTGAGTAATAAATCAGGTATAAAAGATATTCAAACTAAATGCACAGTAACTGAAAAGAATGGAAAGTGACACAAGGTACATTCTAGTAAAACTGATATGAAGCAAGGACCACTATAAAACCTTAAATGTAGCCAAAGGGAGAAACTAAGTCACCTTAAAGTAATAATTCTAGTGGGATGTGGTGGTGTATACCTGTAATCCCCATGATTTGGGAGACTGAGACAGGAGGATTGCAAGTTCAAGGCCAGTCTCAGCAACTTAGCAGGGGCCTAAGCTAGTGAGACCCTGATTCAAAAAAAAAAAAAAGGTAGGGGTTGTGGCTCAGTGCTTAAGCATCCCTGGGTTCAATCCCAAGTGCCAATAAAATAGATAGATAGATAGATAGATAGATAGATAGATAGACCGACCGACCCTGTCTTCTCAAAAGGAATTAAGGGGATTCAGAAGACAATGAACAGACATCTTTTAATCAGTAAAAGAAAATAACTGAAAACATGGATGTTTATACCACAGAAAAATACTCTTCAAAAATGAAAGTAAAATAAAAACATTTTCAGGCAAATAAAAATATAGACTTCATCACCAGAATGCTCAAAGTAGAAAAATTGTTAGCAGTTATTTGGGCTGAAATATAGAAATGAAGAACAAATGGAAGAGTAATCAAAAAGTTGAAAATACAGGCAAATATAAGAGAGTCTTGGCTATGCAAAATGAATGCTGTTACATCATGATATTCAACACTATGAAGAATTTGCAAGACAGCAGCAATACAAGAAATAGGAAAGAGTGAAAGAGGTTATAGTATTCTGTTTCCATCATTATATCATTAATATGAAAATGAAAAATATTCCTTTTTAGAACATAATAGAGCAAGAACACATCATAATCTCTAAATAAGCACTAAGAGAATGACCCCAAGATATATAATAAATTGAGGACAATGGAAGACTTTGAAAGTTTCATTAGCCTGATAAAAGAGATAAAAATAAATATAAAGCTAGTGGGTCAAATTTTTTTAAAAAAATAGTGAGATAAATTTAAACTCAAATATTTCACCGATTACAATAAACTAAAGGGACTAAATACTTCAAAAAAGATCAGCATTTACAGACTATATTGCAAAGCAAAATGAAATTAGATGTTCATAATAAGCCAAATTTACATATAAAATATAGAAATATTGAAAACGAAAGGACAGAAATAGATCTACCCTGCAAAACTAACCAAAACAAAGCTGACATATGCTTATGGTGATAGAAAAAAAAAAAAAAAAAAAAAAAAAAAACAGATGCTCAAGCCAAAAATAAAATACTATATACAAAGAAGGATCTTTTACAATAATAATGAGGTCAACCTATAAGGAATATTCAAAAATTTTCATTCACAAATAATATTGTCTTAAAATATTTTAAGCAAAAGTTTAAAACAATGAAGAAATAGACAAAACAGCCAACTCCCCAAATACTGGAGAATATGCCTTCTTTAAGGGCTAATGGGATACAGAGAGAAAGATCAGAAAGAGAATATAGAAAAAATACAATTCAGGGAGGAAAATTATATGATATTTATGGAACATTGCACCTGATAATTTGACAATTTAATTATTTTTAACATTTATTAAAATGAATGTTATGCCAGGTCATTAAGACAACCTCAGCAGACCCAACTTTCCTATGTACATATGTGAATATACTGCATTGAATCTCACCATTATTTCTTACTAATTAAAAAAAAAAACTGTAAGTAAATAGAAGAATGATCAGTAGAATAAAGGGAACATGGGGAGGGAGGCAATGAAGGTAAGGGGAAGTAATGAGGAAGGAATTAGAACAAATTATATCCCATGCTTTTATAATTATGTAAAAATGAATTATTTTTTTCATATTTGTTTTAATTAGTTGCACATGACAGTACAATGACCTTGACATATCATATATTTGAATCAGATTGGATATAATATCTCATTTTTCTGAGTATATAGGTTGCAGAATCACATTGGTCATGCATTCACATATATACACATAGTAATAATAATGTCTGTTTCATTCTACTATCCTTCCTATCTCCCCAACCTTCCCCTTCCCTCCCATCACTTCTCTCTACCTAATCTAGGGTAACACTATTCTTTTTTTTCTCACATCTTCATACATGTATTTTGTATAACAATGAGGGTCTCCTTCCACCATCCATGAAATTCCCCTTCTCCCTCCAACCCCTCTTCCCTATGTAGAGGTAATCTTCTTCCCATGCTCTTCCTCTCTTCTCCATTTTGAGTCACCCCTCTTATATCAGAGAAGACATTTGGCATTTGTTTTTTTTGGGATTGGCTAACTTCACTTAGCATAATCTGTTCTAATGCCATCCATTTCCCTGCAAATGTCATGATTTTATTATTTTTTAGTGCTGAGTAATAGTATATTGTGTATATATGCCACATTTTTTTTTATCCATTCATCCATTGAAGGGCATCTAGGTTGGCTCCACAGTCTAGCTATTGTGAATTGTGCTGCTGTAAACATTGATGTGGCTGTGTCCCTGTAGTTTACTGTTTTTAGGTCTTTTGGGTATAGTCTGAGAAGAGGAATAGCTGGGTCAAATGGTAGTTCCGTTCCCAGCTTTCCAAGGAATCTCCATACTGCTTTCCAAATTGGCTGCACCAATTTGCAGTCCCACCAGCAATGTATGAGTGTACCTTTTTCCCTACATCCTCACCAGCACTTGTTGTTGTTTGTCTTCATCATGGCTGCCATTCTTACTGGAGTGAGATGGTATCTTAGAATAGTTTTAATTTGCATTTCTCTGGTTGCTAGAGATGACAAGCATTTTGTCAAAATGAATTCTGATGCTATACATAACTAATATGAACCAATAAAAATGAAAAAAAAATTAAAATTAAAAAAAATCCAATGGTAAATTTGTCATAATTAATGAAGCAATATCAATACAAAATTATTAACTGAAGTCTCTACCTTGTTCAGATGTCCTTAATTTTAACATAATGTCCTTTATTCCAAGATCTCACTCAGAATGCCACATTTAAACAAATGTTAAAAGCCACAAAAAATCAAGAATAAATTCTCTAACTATAGTGGAGTTGAATGAGAAACTACTAACAGATGAACAAACGAATGAAAGAAAAAAAAAGAATATTAGATAATTTTCAATCTTTTGGAAATTAACCAATATACTTCTAAATAATTCTCTAGTTAAGGAAGATTACAAGAAAATTTGAGAAGTATTTTATACTAATAATGAAAAATACATTGCTGCTTAGTACGGTATTTATAGTCTATCTTACATATATTAGATTTAATGAAAGTTGAAAATGAAATGAATAACCCCAAAAAAGTAGAAAATTGGAAAACGTTAATAAAATTGAAAACAGATATATAATAGAGAAAAGTAACAAAGCTGAAAGTTTGTCAGGAAATATAAAAAAAAAAAATTAATCATGTTATAGCAACACGGACCAAGGAAGAGGGCAAAGCATGGTTTACTGATGTCAGGGATAAATTTTAGGGCAGATATAATAAAAAATGAAAAAAAAAACAGGTCATCACTTCATAAGACATTAAATCAATAACAAAATATTGTAAACTACTTTTATCAAATTAATTTGAAGTTTTACATAAAATTTGAAAATTTCTCAACAAATAAAACTTACCAGACGTGAAATGAGAAGTTGAAATTCTGAGTACTACAAAACCTATTCAGAGGAATGGAATCTGATATCTGAAACCTTTTCCTTCATGAGAATCTCAAGCCTAGCTGACTTCACTTGTCAAGTATTCCAGACATTTAAAGAAGAAGTAAGCCAAAGTTACTTTATTCTTTCAGAGAAGAGATGTGTCAGTTTGGGTCCCATAGAAAGCAAGATGCTAAGACAGTATTAAATACATAAAATTTTATTTAGAAAATCTCTGTGAATGCTGAAGGGGGAGTGAACAGGGATACTGAGAGAGTAGACAAACTATGATATGGATATTTTTCCTATGGAAAGAAAGGAGGAGGAAAAGAAGATTAGGTAAAAAGAACATTGGGACTGCAGAGAAATTCTGAGAAAATCTTGCCCAAGTAGCTGGGTCTCTTTGAGCAAATTCCTTATTCAGTCACTTGCTGGCAGCAGAGGAGGAATACAATGGCCTTGTCAGAAAGGGACAATGGATATGAACATGTGGAAAACACAGGCTGTTATTCAATTATGGTCTGTACAGGAGGCAAATTCTCTAAAAGGAAAATCCTAGTGACAGTCCTTCAGGGTAGCTTACAGTAGAATTTAAGGGAAATTTTTAAACTCATTTTTCAAAGATAATATAAAATACTTATAGTCAAAATGAGACAAATGCATTATGAAAAAAGAAAATTGCAGACTAACTGCTCATGATAATATTGACCATACATTATGATTATTTGTTTATTTATACTTTTAAAACAATAGTTGGAATTATTTTGGAAAAAAAATCCATCCACTAGTGATTTGTGATCATCTCAACAGATGTAGAAAAAATAATGTGATAATATTCATCATTTATTTACAATAAAGAGTCTTAGTCTAGTAGCAGAAGTTAGTAATGTCCATAAACTCACCAGTCAAGCCCAGAGATAAAGATAGACTTTAGAAAGCTTTATCCCAGCAATCAGAAATGAGACAAAGATTGCTTGCTGTCATGATTTCCTTTCAATATTATATTGGAAGTTTAGCCAGTGAAATAAGGCAGGGAAAAAACAATAGAAGCCATAAAAAGTGGGAAAATAATAAATAGAACTATTTGTTGGAAGTGTAGCTGCTTTAGAAAACACTAAATGACCTAGAGAAAAACCAGTAGAGTTAATAGAACTTAGACTCATCCATTATGAACCAGCTTCTGATACTAGAACATGTTGCTTTGCCAGTTGACTTGATATTAAGCTTTGTCAGTAGAGGACTCTGAATGGATTCTAAGCACCCCTCCCCATTTCTTCCTGGATCTGGTGTGGTTATTTAGCCAGTAGCAATGTTGACCTCTCACCCTACACAACTCTTCCCATCACTAGTTAATGCAGCAACTAAGTGAGCACCCACCTACAGAGGGTATCGTATCATTTATGATAAATGGCTTCATCCAGAATCTCCCCAGGTTGCTTTGCAGTTGGATGGGAGGCCTTGCACCTCCCTGTGTGGGCAGCTTCTCCTGGCACACAGGGAATCCTTTCCAGGTAGCCCCACCACAGTGGCACTGACAAGCACTTCTTACCTTCAACATGGTACCTCCCAGAGGATGGCTTCCCTTGCACTCAGAGAGACACTGCAGTGAGTCCCACCAGAGTGGCACTTCAGTGAACCTCCAAAGTACCATTGAGACACAGACATATGCTCTCAAAGGAGGTCTCCATCTCAGTCAGTTTGTAGAGGTGGCTTTTCCAAATCTGCTTTTTCTTGGGGTGTTCTGCCTCAGTTCTTGGGCTATGGAATTTTCCTCATATCTAATTTTTTCTATATTCTTTAGAATTCTACTTACCCTTTAGTAATCAACTCCCTTCACGTGAAATCTTGCATTATAATGAACAATTATTTATAGTAAACTTTTGCTTTTCAAATTACAGTGTGGTTCTTATCTCATAACTGGATCCTGAGAGGTGCAAAATAATATGTGACCTCATACATACACATATGCACACACACACACACACACATACACACGCACACACACAGAGTGTACATGTCTTGAAAAATTAAATTATGGAAGGAATATACCTTGGATTGGACAAGCACCATTTTATAGATATGAATTTTACTCAAATTTTCTTTGGATTTAATGTACTTGTGATCAATATCACAGCATGGTTATCACGGGATAAAACCTACTGAGCTTAAAGAGTATAAGGAAATGCAAAAAGACCAAGAATAAGTAAAGTAATTTTAAAGACAGCTATTTTTTAGTAAGAATGCTAGCATGACTAAGTATATACTTTGTTCTTCCTAAATCCATTATTTCCTTCTTGAACCCACTAGATTCTAACTGTGTTAACTTGCTAACCTTCCCCTCCACAAAATAACTCTTTGTTAGATCAAATCCATGCCCCAAATAAAAGTCAGATACTTTTCTTCCAAGATCTCAGTCAACCATGAAGCCCTCTATGTCCAGCAGTGTCCTTAAGTTGGACCAATTTGTACCAAAATCCTTCTGATTTCTAGAAAGTACCAAAGGATTACTCCTTCCTTCTGATTATAAGTCAAAACTGTAGGAAAAAAATGTTTCTTATTCCATAGCCCCAGAAAAGTCTCTATCCCTCTTTTTCGCCCTATGCATCTCAGGCAATCTTGCCTGCTCAGTTATTTGTGCTATTAGAGAATATGTCATAGTTCTGTTTGTCATTCTGCATTCATACAGGTACAGATATTTTTGTGTTGTATGGTGACATGAGGGCACCTTTTTACCCGATTCCATTGGCATGCCTCTCATTAAATAAATTAACACCATTGTTTCAACTGACTCATTAGACAAAAATGAAATACAAGGCACCAGTGTACCAGTTGACTCACATAACCCTATTCCCACAACATGGGGAGATATTCAATGCTAATAAGCCTGAAGAAGTAGCAATTGTCTTGTGCCCCAAGTAATTTTCTTAGATATTGTCTCTTTAGTATATTCTCTAACATAAACGTGTCCTAAAAGGGGCAGCAGTAGAAAAAGAGATCTGATATTTAACTGGCCCATGGGATTGCAGGAGAAGCCATATGGAGTCCCATTTCTCTGACCAAGTGAGGTAGTTGAACTTGGGATGTCAATTTCAGCTTATGTATAGGTTTTCGAACATATGTTCAGTTTTCAATTTTTTACAATAAAGATCTGGATATGATGGTAATGGTCACAGATCTATGTTTAACACCTGTGCTTTATTTACTTCAATCTAAAACAAAATCAATTATCATAAATTCCAAAAGAAAACCTTTTTAAAAAAATTTTCTGGGAAAAACTAGATCTATATATTTTTCTCTTATTATCACCTTGATGTTTGTGAATTCAAAATAGAAATAAGGTCAGTTTAAAAAGAATAAAGAGGTAAAGGGATACTTTTTAATTTGTCAGGTTTTGCATAGATTGGGAGATCTTTGAAGACAGAGATTATGTTTAATTCATCTTTGGAACCCCTACTAAGTCCAGCTGGAGCAGATAAAAGGTTGCAGCACATGTTTGTTAACTTAATCACGGCATTTGTACAATTCCTCTGAACTCATTGAGGGCAAACACGATTGCCAATTTATGTTCTTTTTACCCAGAGCTGCTAGATAAATGTCTTACGTAAATTTGAACTCATTATAGTCAGAATTAAACACATCCTCTTCCCTCCATGTCCTTCTCAACATCAGCACTTTCTTCTGCTTCTGAGGTGGGAGGATAGGGTTGGAAGTGTAGGCTCCAGAATCAGACTAGGAGTCAGTCTCAGCTCTGTTATTTACCATCCATGTGACCTTGGGTATATTGCTGACCATTTCTGTTCATTTATTTCCTTATCTGTAAAACTGCAATTATAATGATAGGGTCAACCTTTTGAGGTAGTGGTTAAATAATTTATTTTTTTATATGGAAATCATTTAGCATGTTTCCCGGCACATAAAAATACCCATTAATAATGACCTACTATATATTCCTGTTATGTTAAAATGATCACAAGTGTTTCAACCCAGAAGCAATTTTTAATCCTTCCTTAGCAGTTTGTTAAATAAGTGTTACTTATATACAAGAAATTCTTCTAGACATTAGAGTAAATAAAAAACAATTAAAGAACAAAAGCAGTAAATGACAAGGAATTTTTTGATATGCAAAATAATAGAAAGCTATGAAAACAGAATAGTTACTTAACTTGGCACAAAAGTCAGGGAACTGGGTTCATTGATGATTGTCATCATGAATAAATGCTGAAATTGGTCAAATTACTCTTCTGCATCTATTTACGTGACTGTATTTTTATTATACCTCTGATATAGTGAATCACATTTATTGAATTTTGAGGGTGAGCCATCTTGAATTCCCAGAATAAGCCACACTTGGTTAAAAATGCATTATACTTCATATATGTGGTTCGATTTGTAAAATTTTAAGAAAGTCATGAGGGAAGCTGGTCCATTGTCTTTTCTCAGGTCTTCATAGGATTTGAGCTTTGGAAAGTCTTCTTTCTTCTTCAATTATCTTGAAAAGTTGGTGCAGATTAACTATACTTTTTCCTTTAATAATTGATTGACTTCACTACTAAAGCCATTTGGTCCTAAGTCCTTCTTTGGGAAGGCTTTAAGCCATAAACTCCATTTATTTGTGAGATACATATTTCCTGCTTATTACTCAGTTTTTATATCATTTTTGGTAATTTGAATCTTTAAAAGAATTTGTTTTGTCCAGGTTGTTGAATTCATTGACATAAAGCTATTCATTATATTCCCTTATTAATGTTTGTGGAACAAACAAGGATATATATAACTTCTCATTCCTGGTACTGATAATTTGGGTCATCTTTTTGTTCAGATGAGTCTCCCTAAACATTTATAAATTTTATTCTTCTTTTCAAACCAATAATTTTTGTTTCAATAATATTGACTTTAATAACAATTTTTTATTCATTTATTTTCTTCATTCCTTTTATTCTGTTTATATTGGGTTAAATTTATTCCTTTGTACGGCTTCTTAAAGTGGCAATTTAGGTCATTAGTTTGAGATATTTTTATACTCTGAATACTTAGTCATTTAGGCAGGTTTATCTCTAATTATTGCCTCTGCTTAATTTACAAAATATTTACACAAAATATTTATAGTCCATTTATTTATGTTCAAAACATATTTGACTTACTTTTTTCATTTTTTTCTCTGTAGCCTGTGATATATAATAATATGCTATCTAAATTCCAAATATTTTGGGAGTTTCAAAGTCTTTAATTGGTTTCTAATTTAATTTTGATGTGGTCACAGCACAGCAACATTGTAAAACTGAATTACTTCAAATTTATTGAGACATTCTTTATGGTACAGAGTATATTTGGTTGTATAAAAGTTATGTGTGCCTTTCAAAGAATACATACATGGACTGAGAATATGGTTTAGTGGTAGAGTGCTTGCTTAGTGTGCTTGAGACCCTGAGTTCAATTCCAAAAATTAGGGAAAAAAAAGGTCACCTGTTATTTTGTGGAATGTTCTAAAATTTTTCATTCCATTAACTGATTGATAATGTTATTCAGGTCTTGTATTTGTTTTAATGAAATTTTTAACTTCTTACATTAATTATCAAGAAGGAGGTTTTGTAGTTACTTTTTATAATAATTGACAATGAGTCTATCATGTCAGGTCTATCACTTTTTGTTTCCGTGTTTGAAGCTCTAAGTATACATTTAGCATTATTATGCCTCTTGAAGAATCAATTCCTGTATCATTACCCTGAAATGACCCCCTTTTCCTAGTTATCATATTTTTACTCTGATATCTACTTTTTCTGACATCAATATTGTTATTTCAGCTTTAATTGTTTGTGTTAGCATTGTATGTATTTTTCTGGCCTTTCACTTTTAATTTAATCAAATTTATGTATATTTTAGTGGATCTATTATGAAACACATAATTGGAATTTTGAAAACATCCATTATAATTTGTTTAATCTCATTCCCCAGTAAGGACCCTTTCTCCTCCTTCCTCCCTCATCCTGATTAGCTTGCTGTACTCTACTTACGTTCTTTCTATTATTTTTTTTTAATTTTTTTACTTAGTGTACCAAAAGAGTGTGTACAGAGGGTTCATCATGGTATGTTCATTACATGCGCATAGCATAATTTGTTAGATTTCATTAATCAAATTATGTGCATGTATGAATATGGCATAATAAATCTATTATACCTGGTTATATTGCAACAATAAAAATTAAAAATAAAAAAAATGTTAAAATCCAACATGAGACTCTCTGCTTTCTAATTGGTATATTTTTAGTCATTAGCAAATAATGTTATTTTCAGTGTGGGTTGGTTTAAATCTATAATTTTATCTGCTTGCCATTTCTTCTCATCACATCTTTGAAGCCTTTCTATTTTTTTTGAAGTTAGATTTTATCTCCTTTATTGATTAGCTATATCTATTTGATAATCACTTTAGAGTTATATAGTATGTTTTTAATTTACAGTCTACTTTCAAATGATACCTTTTTAAGTGTGGTACTAGAACTGTAAATAATGTCCATTTCCTATCAACTGATCTTTCTGGCAATTTGGTAACGCCGTTTATTTGCCCTTTATTGGAAACTAAAAAAAAAAAAAATACAAAGAAAAAAACCATTGCTACTACTTTGTAAATCAATTCTTTAAAGCTGATTTTAAGAATAAGAAACTTTCAAAAATCTTAACTGGCATACTTATTATAGCCAGGGTTTTTATTTCATCATAGAAATGGCCATATTTCTATCTGGTTTTATTTTCCTCATGTCTAGTAGGATTTCTTTTTAATTTTTTTTTTGTAGTGAAAATCTGATGACAAAATGTTAGTTCTTCTATATTTGATAAAATCTTTATTTCATATTCATTATTAAAAGATAGTTCCATGCACAGAAAATTGTATGTTGGCAGCTTTTTCTTTCAGTCCTTTAGAGATGCTGTTCTCTAGCTATTCTGAATTGCATTGTTTCATGAAAGAAGTCTACCTTCAAGTCTCCTTTTATTGCTTATTCAAAATGGTCCTTTCTTCCTTGGTTGCTTTCATGATTTTCTTTTTAAAACTTGTTTAAAACAGTTTTATCAACATATACCTTGGCATTATTTTCTTCATATTTCATTGCTTGGAGCTTTTTGAGCATCTGGGACCTGTGCTTGTTAGTTTCATTAAATTTGAAAAGTGTCTGACTATATAGTGAAATATTTTTCTCTTCCTTCTTATTTTTTAGGAGACTAAATTTACATATATTGATCACTTAAAGATGTTCCACAACTAAGAAATATATATCATAAATATATATATATATATATATATATATATATATATATATATATATATATAATATTTTATATAAACATATGTAAAATATATATGTTCTGTTTTCTGTTTTATTGTATGTGGACTTCATGTTTTTAAATTCAATAATATTCTCTTTTCCAGTTTCCAATTTGCTCTTAATCCTATGTACTATAGTTGCTAATCTTTGGCATTGCTTTTTACCTATAGTAGTAATTTTAATTATTTTTTCCAAGGGTGGATATTGAGAATTTAACTCAGAAGAAATTGACCACTAAGCCTCATACCCAGCCCATTTTTACTTTTTATTTTGAGGAAGAGTTTTACCAAGTTGCTTAGGCTGGACTTGAAATTATAATCTTCCTGTCTCACCCTCCTGAGCCACTGGGATAATAGGCATATACCACTATACCCACCCTAATTATTTTAATAAATTCCATATTTCTACTTAACACAGTCTTTCTTCTGTCTTCTTGAACACACAGAATATAATTACAATATCAATTTTAATGTTATTTGCCATTAATTCTATCATCTATACTATTTCTGGGTCAATTAAAAAGTTAATGGCCTTAAAAGATGGAAAGATTTCCCATGTTCTTGGATAGGCAGAATTAATATTGTCAAAATGGCCATACTACCAAAAACACTATACAGATTTAATGAAATTCCTATTAAGTTTCCAGTGACATTCTTCATAGAAATAAAGCAGTCATGAAATTCATTTGGAAAAATAAGAGGCCCAGAATAGCTAAAGCAATCTTCAGCAAGAAAAGTAAAGCAGGACACAGCCCAATAAGGGAACTACAGAGCAATAGTATACTACAGAGTATACTACAAAGCAATATTAACAAAAACAGCATGGTATTTGCACCAAAACAGACATGAATACCAATGGTACAGAATAGAAGACAGAAAAACCCACATAAATGCAGTTATCTCATATTAGATAAAGGCATCATAAACATGCATTGAAGAAAAGGGAGCCTCTTCAATAAATGGTACTTGGAAAACTGAAATCCACATGTATCAAATATAATCGTATAACCCTTATCTCTCACCTTGCAGAAAACTCAACTCAAAGTGGCATTAGATCAGAGACCCTGTACCTACTAGAAGAAAAAGTCAGCCCAAATCTCCATCATGTCAACTTAGGAACCAAATTCCTCAACAGGACTCCTAAAGTGCAAGAAGTAAAATCAAGAATAAATAAATGGATGGATTCAAATAAAAAAGATTTTTCATAGCAAAGGAAATAATCAATGATGTAAACAGAGATCCTGCTAAATGGGAGAAAATCTTTGCCACCTGAACTTCAGACACAGCATTACTCTCCAGGATAGAAAGAACTAAAAAAAAAACACAACAAAAATAACCCAGTCAATAAATGGGCACAGGAATTGAACAAGCACTTCACAGAAGAAGAAATACAAATAATCAACAAATATATGAAAACAGTTCATCATCACTAGCAATTAGAGACAGGCAAATTAAAAGTACACTGAGATTTCATCTCACTCCAGTCAGAATTGTAATTATCAAGAATACAAGTAAAAATAAATGTTGGCCAGGATGAGGAGGGGGGGGGAGGTACACTCATACATTGCTGGAGGGACTGCAAGTTGGAGCAACCATTATGGAAAGAGGTATGGAGATTTCTCAGAAAACTTGGAATGGAACCATTTGACTCAGTTATACCACCCCTCAGCATATACCCAAATGACCTAAAATCATCATACTATAGTGACACAGCCACATCAACATTCATACCAGCTCAATTCATAATAACTAAGCTGTGGAACCAGCCTAAGTGCCCTTCAATAGACTAAGTGCCTACATATACACAATGGAATATTACTCAGACATAAAGGAGAATGAAATTATGGCATTTGCCAGTAAATGGGCAGAACTGAAGAATATCATGATAAGTAAAATAAGCCAATCCTCAAAAACCAAAGGCCAAATGTTCTATCTGATATGAGGATACTGACTCACATTGGGGCAGCGGGTGGAGGGTAGAAGTTCACTGGATTAGATAAGGAGGAATGGGGACAAGGGAGGAGAGATGGGAATAGGAAAGACAGTAGAATGAATCAGACACAACTTTCCTATGTTCGTATATGAATACACAACCAGTGTAACTCTACAACAATACAACCACAAGAATGGGAAGTTATACTCCATGTATGTATAAAATGTCAAAATACATTCTACTGTCATGTATAACTAAAAAGAACAAATAAAAATAGCAGTTAAAAGAATTAATGGATTGTGATTTTCAGTGTATTTTGATTTATAGAAAATTAAGCAAAAACTACAGATAGTTTCTGTGTACTTCATTTCTCCCCTTGAGATTTCCCTATTATTAACATCTTGCAATAATGTGGTACATTTACTGTAGTTGATGAGCAAATATTGATACATTAGTTTACTAAAGTCCATTGTTTGATACTTACTATTTACTGAAGTACATTCTGTGGGCTCTGACAAATGTATTCTCTATTAATGTCATACAAGAATAATTTTACTGCTCCAAAATCCTCATACATGCTCCACATATTGAACTCTCCCTCTCCATAAACTATGATTACCATTGATATTTTTACTCTGTATTTTTTGGCACAATATCATATTGTAGGAATCATACAGCAAGTAGCCTTTTAAGATTGTTTCCCTTAACAATATGCACTAAACTTCATCCATATTTTTTCATAACTTGATAGCTCATTTCCTTTTAACATTGAATAGTATTATATTGCCTGGATATATCACAATTTGTTTATCCACTCATTAACTGAAGCACACATTAGTTCCAGGTTTTGGCAATTATGAATAAAGTTTGCTATTATAAATATAAATACAAATATATATAAATAATATATAATTTGATATTATATATAAAATATATAATATATATTATATATATATAATGTATAACAATAAATATATATAAAATAGTATTAAAAAGATATATGTCTAATAGTGTGCTTTGTTGTGTGTGGATAAAAGTTTTCAGTTCATTGGATAAATACCAAGGAGCATGATATTAGAGTACAGGCAATTATGTTTATTATAAGAATCTTACATTTTCTTCCAAAGTGGCTGAACAATTTTGAATTTATATCAAAAATTAATATGAGTTCCCTTATTCCACATTCTTATTAGTATGTGATATTGTCAGTGTTATACATTTTAGCCTTTCTAATAGATGTGTAGTGGTATTTAATTGTAATTCTAATTGTTTCCCTGATAAAATAGGATATTGAGGGTCTTTTCATATGATTATTTGTATATATTCTTTGGGGTGGTGTCAGTAGATATTTTGCCCATTTTTTCAATGAAATTGCTCTTCTTGTGGAATTCTTTGTGTATTTTGAATATTTGTCCATTAGGACAATATGTGTTTTTCAAAGATTCTCTCCTAGTCTGGATTCTCTCTTCTTTATCTTGATAGTTTTTTCCTATAGGAGAAGGTTTACATTTTAATGAAGTTGAACTTCTCAGTTTTCTCTTTCATGGGTAATGTCTTTGATTTTTTATATAAAGAATCATTGTTGAATCTAAGGTAGCCTAGCTCACCTATGATATCCTCCAGGAATTCTATATTTTTGCATTGCAATTTAGTTCTATGACCTACTTTGACCTATTCTTTCTGAAAGATGTGAGTTCTGTGTCTTACATGTAGTTTTCCAGTTATACCAACATTTGTTGAAAAGACTGCCCTTTCTCCACTAAAGTGCCTTTTCTCTTGTGCAAGATAGCATGCCTATTTTTGTAAATCTGTACTAGCTTCATTAACATTTTTATCTATTGTTTTGTTATGCTATAACTGTTATGACTACTGTATATAGTAATCCTTATAGTTAGATAATGTTGGTTCTCTGACTTGACTCATTATTGGGCTGGTTATTGTAGGACAGTTACTTTTCATAGTTGGGAATGTTGGTACTCCAGCTTTGCTCTTTAGTACTGGACAGGCAATTGTGGACATTTTTTTTTTTTCATTTAAATGTTAGGAAAAAATCTTCAATATTCAGAAAATAAGTTGGTGTTATTTTTATCAGGTTTTCATTGAATCTATAGGAAAGGTTGTGAAGAATTGATCTTAATGCCAAGTATTCTATCCATGAATATAGATCATATGTCTTTATTTAGTTCTTTGGTTTCTTTCATAAGAGTTTTGTAGTTTTCCTTATATAAATTGCATGAATATTCTATTATATTTATATCAAAATATTGCCTTTCAGTGCTGATATAAATAGGGTTATGTTTCTAATTCTAATATCCAATTTTTCTTGCTAACATATAGAAAATCACTTGACTTTTGTATTTTTACCTCTTATTTAAACCTTGTTATAATTGCTTTTTGGTTATAAGATGGAATTTTGGTCATTGTTTTTGTTATATCTGTGTAGGCAGATGTCACCTGTACACTGAGACATTTTTTATTTCTTCCTTCTCAATTTTTGTACCTTTTATGTTCTTTTTACCGTCTTATTGCATCATCTATTACTTCCAATAAGATTTTGAATAATATGGACGAGAAGGGATGTTCCTGTTTATTTTAGGTTTCTGTGTAGGAATTCTTTGTCAAGTTGTAGAAGTTTCTCCCTGTTCCTAATTTTCTGAGAGCTTTCACCATAAATTGATGGTGGACTTTTTCAAATATATCTGTGTCTTTCTATATATATATGATCATATGCTTTGCCTTCCTCAGTCTGTTAATGTGATAGATCATATTAAATAATATTTGAATTTGGACTAGCTTTGCATACCTAAAACAAATTCCAATTGTTCCTTGTGTATAATTCTTTTTAGGATTGTTAAATTTAATTTATTAATATTTTCTTAAGAAATGTTGTAATTATATTCATGGGAGATATTGATCTATAGTTTCCTTTCTTGTAGTATCTTTATCTGGTTTGAATTAGGGTAATTTTCATCTTATACAATGAGTTAGGAAGAATTGCCTCTTATTTTCCAGAATATAGAGTTCAGGAGTTGTAAAATTTCTTCCTTACATGTTTTGTAGAATTTACCAGTAAACTCATCTAGGCCAGGTGCCTAAGTTTTGGAAACTATTAATTATTTATTCATTTTTAAGTCAGTATCTCTTCAGACCATCTATTTCACTGAGTTTTGCAGAACATGTTAATTTATGGCCATATACTTGTGCATAATATTCTTTTATGATTCTTTATATATCAATAGGATCAGTAGTGATATCTACTTTTTTTTCATTTGTGATATATAGTAATTCTATCGTCTTTCCATTTTCTTTAGTTATCCTAACTAGAAATAGTTTTATCAATCTTATTGTTTCTTTTAAAAGAATCAGGTTAGGTTTCATAAAGTTTCTTTAAACTGTTTCTTTTCATTTTATTGGTTTCTCCTCTAATCTTTTATTGTATTTCTTCTGCTTACTTTAGATTAAATTTGTTGTTATTTTTTATAATTTCCTAAGGTGAAAGTTTTTATTATTGATTTGAGATCTTATTTTATAATACAGGCATTCAGTGTACAAATTTGTCTCCAAGTATTGATTTCTATGCATTAAATAAATTTGAGGTTTTATTTTCATTAGTTTGGAAATATTTTAAAATTTCTACTAAGGTTTTGTTTTGTTTTGCTTTTTGGCTCTAGTGCTTCTTGGAATTATGTTATTTAATCTCCAAATATTCCAGAATTTTCCAACTATTTTTCTGTTCTTGATTTTTAACTTAATTCTCTTGTAATTTAAGAAAATATTTTCATGATTTCTATTCTTTTAAACTTGTTCTGGAGTGTTTTATTTCACAGTATGTGGTCTATTTTGGTGAATGTTTCATGAAAGCTTGAGAAGAATGCATATTCTTCTCATGGGTGAAGTGTTCCCTGAATGTCAATTATATTGATTTGATTTATGGTGCTGTTGAGTTCAATGGTATCTTCACTGATTTTCTGTGTGCTGCATTTGTCAAATACTGAAAGTTCTGGAATTCTCCAAATATAAGAGTGGGTTCATTTATGTCTTCTTACAGTTATGTCAGTTTCTGCCTTACATACATTGATACTGCCATCATATGCATACACATTAAAGATGGTTCTGTTTATTGCAGAACTAATCCTTTTTTCATTATGTAATGGCCCTCCTGTCCATACTAATTATGCTAGCTGCCAAGTGGGTTTCTCTGAAGTTAAGATAGCTACTTCATCCTTCCATTATTTGTGTTGATGTGGTGTATCCTTCTCCATTACTTTAAAGTATATTTTTTATAGACAACATAAACTTGAGCATTTCTATCCTTCCTAAAAGTTCCTTTCAAATAGTATATTTAGACAATTTATGTTTAAAGTGATTATCGATATAAATGTACTTACATTTATTTATATTGATATTGATATATTTGGATTTGTATACATTGATTTAAATTAATCTAGTTTATAGAGTTGGATGTATATTTATAATGCTTAATACTATTTTTTCTTTGTTACCCTTATTCTCTGTTCCCACTTTTTGTCTTCTCATTTTCTACCTCTTTCAGGTTTAACTGAATATTTTATATAATTGTATTTTATCTACTTTCATAGCATATCAATTATATTTCCTTTGAAACTTTTTAAAATTTGCAATATACATTTCATGTACCAAACATACATTTCTGTTTAAGTATGTATTTCCAATTTCTCCATCCTGTCTGCTATATCACTATTATTCCTTTTACTAGAGTAATTGAGTATGTTTCTGCCATAACTTTGAACAAATTTTTATCTGTCAGATAAATAAAAATAATAATTCCTTCTCTAATTCTTGTTCATGCAGGTCCACATTATTAACTTATATCATTTTGATCTGAAGAATTTCTTTTAACATTTCCTTTAAAATGGGTCCATTGGTGACAAATTCATCAATTTTTGTTGGTTTAAAACTGTCTTTATCTCTCCCTTAGTTTTGGAAGGACAATTTCACCCAATACAGAATTCTAGGTGATTTATTTTTTTCTTCAAAGCTGAATGTTTTAGTTTGCATAGATTCTGTTTTAGTTTGCATGACTTATGAATAGTTTGCATGACTTTACTGTGCAAAATTTATTATTATTTGTATATAGTCACACTGCTTTCCTCATCTAACTTCTGTCAAAAGTTTTCTCTTTATTTTTCATTTTCTGAAATTTAAAAATAATATGTTAAGGGAAAGATTTTTAAGGCATTTATCCTGGTTGGTTTTCTTTGAACTTTTTTTTAAAATATTTTTTTAGTTGTTGATGGACCTTTTTATTTTATTCATTTTTTTATATGTGGTGTTAAGAATTGAATACAGTGCCTCACATATGCAAGGCAAGCACTCTACCACTGAGCCACAACCCCAACTTCTTGAATCTGCAATTTGATTTGGATCATTCCTTAATATTGGAAAACTCTCAGGCATTATGTCTTCAAGTATTTCTTCCAATATTTTCTTTCTTTTTTTTCCTTGGAATTCACATACAAATCATTGTAAATTGTAATTGTCTCACCGTTATTGAATATTTTGTCAAGTTTACTTATTTATTTTGCTCTTTGCCTTTTAGTTTTAGAAATTTCTATTAAGCTCTCTACAAGCTCACGGATTCTTTCCTGAGCCATTTCCAGTCAATTGATGTGCCCATCAAAGACATTCTTCTTACTGTGGTTTTATTTATATTATTTCCTTTTATTTCTTTATCAGAATTGTCATTTCTGTAATTATATTACCTATATGTTCTTGTGTGTTGTCTATTTTCCATTATATGTCTTAACACAATAATTGTACTTACCTTAAAACTTAGTCTGATATTTCCAAGTATTTTCCATATCCGAGTCTGGTGCTGATGTGTGCTCTGTCTCTTTAAACATTGTTTATGTCATTAGTATTCCATGTAATATTTTTATGGAATGCTAGACATCATGTCCTGGGTAAAAAGAATCCAGTCTTGGCCCTAGTGGTGGTATCTGTTCTTAAATTTCTGCTTCAGCAAGCTGTACTTCTCTGTATTATCCTGTCTCTGCAGTTTTGGGGCCACAGTTTCCAGGTTGACCTCAGTTTTATAATGAATCTGAATTGTTAACTTATTTTTTTTTCTTTTTTGTGAGCATTGTAGTGACATTCAGTCTCATTTCATTACAGGTTGGACCAGTAAAATTCTGGGCCAGTTTCAATTGATTGATTTTTATTTTTATTATGTGTTTTTATATATATATATATATATATATATATATATATATATATATATATATATATATATATATATCTTTGAATGCTTTTCTAATTTTTGAATATATGATAGACATTATGAAGTTTTCATTATTGGGTGTTATATATTGGGTCCTGGATAATTTTATATTTTAAAACATATTCTTGAAAGTCTGGAGGATAACACAGTCAGTGTTAGAGCTCTTGCCTTTCATGTGTGAGGCCTTGGGTTCTCCCATTATTGGTATAAAAAAACTTGACTTTTATCCTGTATCACTGGTAAGTTATTTACTTGGAAGCAACTTGAACCTTTTGATATTTGCTTTTCAGCTTTGTCAGATGAACTAGAGAGCCAATTTTAATCTAGGGCTGATGTTTTACCCCACTACTAAGTTGCTGCCTTACTCTACCTAATGTCCTGGGTGTTATCACTTTTTAGCTCTCTATTATGGTCCATTGTAAACTCTTTGGTGAAAGCCTATCATTTTTATGTGGTCTGTATTTCATCCTAGGATAGTTTCCTTGTACATTGCTACTTCTGCAATTCCATGCTGCTCCTTCTGCAGATCTCTCAAATCTGTGATATGCCTTCTTTATGCAATGTCTACATGTCGTGGTTTACTGAACTCCAGATTTTAAATTTTCAACATTGGTTTTGCAGGCATCCTTGTCTTAACCAGTTTTTTTAAAAAATGGTTTTAATACTTCAGTCTTAAATGTTTGTCATGTATTTTGGGTACCGGTCACTACCAATTCAAGCAATTAATTTCTATTCTGACTTTGCTAAGAAAAATAATACCTATGAGTTGAGTCATATCTATTTCTACAATCTTATTATATAGTTCTACTCCTCAAGTTTCTTAACTTTAAACCCTTACAGTAGTCCTCTGAATAACTCTACCTAGATATGATGGATGGCTACTATTACTTGTACATTGTTGGTTGTAGGCAAAGATTTCATCCTTATCTCTGCATACCCCATTGTATCTAGAATACCTTGCAAAAAATCTCTACCAAAATAATTTATTTAATTAAATCCATTTGAGTTTAAATTATCTGAAATATCTGAATAACATTAATTTCAAAACTAATTTCTAAGTTATTTTAGTTTATATATTCTTTCTTACCTAATTATAGTGTAGAATATATACTATAAGTCAGATAGGAAAAAGGAACATTTTGAATACATGAAGTGAAAGGTGGTAGATTTTTTTTTTTTTGTAGAGTCACTGAAGCATATACAAAATGGTATTTTAGATGCGAAGTTTTTTTTTCCACAAATGTCATTTTAATGGGTCAGAGGTGGGACCAAAGTATAAACTACAGCAACTATGGAGCATTGCATCAAGTTTTAAGCACTTTATTTTCATATGACAGCATTGTAGTTTTCACACGGGTTCACACACACACACACACACACAACACACAGGTTTTCAAGAAGTAATTTCATGTGCCATAACATCTGTTACATAGATCTTTATTGTTGAAAATTTCCTGGCTGATCTCTTTCTGCTTTATTTCAATTAATTGACTTTGTATCCTAGATGAATTTTTTTTTTTATTCTTTAATAGTAACATCTTTTTGAGTCCTTGACTAATGAGTAGAAATGTTGGAGTGGTGTGGAGGTTATATTGGAGGGCCAGAGAGGAAAGATTTGCATGAAATGAAATAGATTGATAAAGAAACTAGGAAGCTAGGCTTTAAATTTTTTATGAAGGCTAATCTCTGAGCTTGAGCTGAGCTCAAGAAGTCATGGAGAAAATCAATTGGACTGACGCATATTTAATGAATTAACACATTTTTAAATATTCAATGAAAACTCTCTTAACAAAGCATGAGTTTAGAAGCTGTAATTACAATGCCCTTAACATATACTAGAACTTCTTAAAGGCTTTCTGCTTGATTGAATCTGTGCTCCCTGCTGCCTGATTCACCACACTGGTCCTCCAAGTACCTTCCTGCTTCCAGGTAGGTAGTTCGACCTATTTTCTAGCAACAAAGAAATGGAAAATGGGTAAGTTGAAGTATTTGCCCACAATCACAAAGACAGATGGGGTGAGCTCTGTTGAAACAAAGATCAGTATGATTTTGATGCATCCTGTAAACAGAAAATTGCTAAAGTAAATTCTTAAATATATTTTTAGCAATACAAAAACATTTAAGAAATATATTTGATACATGTATTCCCCTGAAACTTTGAAGAACTTTCACAAAGGAAATGCATAGAATTTTAGCTATTTCAAAAAAATCAGTCCCAAGATTTTGTTTTCCTAGTGCTATGGTTCTTGTTATTTTAAAGCTCTTTGCACAACGGTATCTTAAATCTGTGGCTCTTACAATAACTTTGCCTCCCTTTGTGCTGATTTTGGATGCTCTGTTGGCATTCCTATTTGTTCTTCAATCTACAAAGGTCAACATACTGAGATGACTCTTAGAGATCCGAAGCTCACTCTTCATTCTACAATGAATCATTTTCCGTCTGTGATTGTTCACATTTTTATTAAAGAAACTTTTTTTTAGCTGCATACAATTTTTCTCCTTTTATTCCTTTGTATTTAAAATGCTTTACTATAAAAACACATTTCTCCCACTCAGTTCATATAATTTTTCTCTTTGAATCATTCCACTTGAACCGTTTGCCTTCTACATAAAATTCAAGCTTCCTAAGCTTATCCTTGGTAGTTAACTTCACTCATTAATTTGTCTCTATGAACTCTATTTTTATTTTTTACTGTAGTCTATTACTTCAGATCTTTCATATATTTTTTCCTGAATTTTCTTTTATGTCTCTTTCTTCATGTCCTTTGTTCATTCATGCAATATCTTCCAAATTCCACCCTCAAAAACATAAGCAAATCCTAATTAGTTTCAAACCTAAAAAAGGGATCATTTTTCCCCCTGTTTTCCTGATTACCATCAGACATTTAAAAAGTAATAATAGTTATCCCAAAACATATGTTCTCTTTTTAAATAGATTCAATTTAATATGTGTATGTATGTGTGTGCATGCACCTAGTAAAGACTTCTCTCATTTCTCTTTAATTGTTAATCATGTTTCTTTAAAAATCTACGGTTAAACTCACCCACCCCTATGAAGAGCATCTAGACCTCAGAGGATCCAGCTAGAAGCACACATCTCTGTGTGGCCTGGTTAACAAGAGCATCTCTCAACTCCTTTTGGGAAATGGAAAGGCTGGGTTGGTTAAGTATATGGGAGGCTTTTGAATCTAAATTCCAGCCATGTCATTTTATAACATTAGGCAAATTATTTAACCTCTCTGTGCCTCAGTTTCATCATCTGTAGAATGAGGTTATTACTGCTCGAAGTTGTTGACAATTTAAAATACATAATTACATGTTGCACTGAAAGAATCTCATGGTTATAACCTAAGACAACTCAAAAGCTAAGTCATATTGTATACACTGAGCTCCACAGTTTCTTATTTGAGAAACAGGAAGAAGCCAGATATTCTGAGTTTCACTGGAATAGAGAAAACAGAGTCGCTAAGATTATTAATCTTGCCCATGAGGTAACAAAGTTTTGGTTTAAAAGAAAGTAAAACTATAAAAATAAATACAATACTGGTCAGGAAATAAAGTCCCTAAAGAAAGAAAGAAATACATATAAGCATTAGATAGGGAATAATCCCAAATGGCAGCTTGTATTTTATGCAGTGGTAATATTTGGGTTGCACTAATGCATTCATAATGACTGCAAGTTTCTACACTAAAGGAAAACACAGAGTATGCAGGCATAATAGAGGTTGTCTGAGAGACATGGAGAGTGTGTCAAGAGCCCAGCGATGGAGCTTGCACATATAATGCAGGGAGGAATGTAAGTTTGAAAAGGTAAGAGAAAACCATAGTTGGAAGAGCCTTACATGGGAAAATAAATGTCTTCTTTTAACTGGCAAATAATAGCTGTAGAGTTTTAAATTATTTGCAAATCTGAAAGAATACTTTTGCTTTGCCTTTTCTCCTCCTGGCATTTAAAGAAAGGAAGGACCATTTCAACAAGAACCAAGAAAGTGAGCATTAGTGCTTTTTAATGAGAGAGGAAATGGAGGCCAACACATTCTATACATTCAGGTTTCTCTGAGAGTTGAGCAGTCAGAGATATTGGCAGATATATAAATGGTATATCTTAAGGCAGCCCTGAGTCAGAGAAAAAGATCTTGTACAGATATGAAATTCTAGGGATGAAACCTGAGTTTTAGCTCTCTTGAGTACTTTCCAAATTAAGAACGGAAAGTATGTTCTTCGCACATTTTTCTTAATGATCAACAGGAATTCTTTGTATATCACCAAATGATTAACAGGAAATCTTTATATATTAATGACAATACAATATCTATTAGATTTATTACTAACTTTTTTTGTTCTTTGTACTTAAAACTTTTTTTTTAATTTTTGAAAACTACCATAGAAATGACTAATAAACATGCAAAATGATGTTTATTCTTATTAGTAATCAAAGATGTGAATTAAAAAGAGGTAATTTCACCTATCAAATTGGCAACAGATTTTTAAATGAATGCTGGTAAGAATGAATAAACAAAACTCTAACTTGCCTCAAGAATGCAAGCTGGAATATTTTAAAATGACAAAACATTGGAAACAATCAAAAGGACCAAGAAGACAGAAGTGTTTAAATATAGTATGTTAGATTCTTGCCTTGGAATATTACATAGACATTCATAATGATTTTGGAATACATTGGTTTACAATGTTCATCATGTAATAAATAGCAACATGTAAAACTGAATATATAAAAATACAGCAATTAAAGTTGTAGAGTTTTCTAGCTTTGGAAAAAAAAAGAATGGAAAGTAGCTAGAAAAGAATCTGAAACTGCATGTGTATTTATTTGTGTAATATTATGCTTTCAAGTGAGATTTACCATTTGGTATTGTTGAAACTGTGTACCATTATGACTTTGTCACCACTTGGTGACAGATTATTAAAATAATAGATTCACTCATTAACCCTTTATTTATGAGATTATTAAAAAAATATCTTGGCATTATGTGACAAAGTAATCTGAACACCAGAGGAACCTGGAAGGAAATGAAACATGATTTTACCTAACATCCTTTCTGCACCCTGGGGTTCTACTTTCTGTTGCTAGATCCCTTTCTAGTACAGGTTCAGTAGCCTAATCTACACATTTGAATTCCAAGCCACCCCCAAATTGGAAACTTTTTGGTTGTCATGTCAGTGCTTAAAAGTTTCAGATTTTGAGCGGCTTGGGAAGCTGAGGCAGGAGGTTCTCAAGTTCAAAGCCAGCTTCAGCAGAAGCAAGGCACTAAGCAACTCAATGAGACTCTCTCTCTAAATTAAATACAAAATAGGGCTGGGATATGGCTCAGTGGTCTAGTGCCCCTGAGTTCAATCCCTGGCACCAGAAAAAGAAGTTTCAGATTTCAGATTAGAGATGCTCAACTGGTAAAATCTAAGCAAATATTTCAAAAGCCGAAAAACCTGAAATGCTCCTGGTCCTAAGCATTTAGGAAAAGGGGCACGTAACCTATTTTACAAATTTGCAAGATGAAAGTTGGGGTTGCAGAGAAGCAGAAGAGATTATTTTTTTCCCAGAAAATATTAATAATTTGGCAAAAAACAGTGTCTACACATAAAAGATGAATAATGAACAGAGTCCTGTCAAAACAATTAATTTTTTAAAAAGTATTTATTTTTTAGTTTTTAGGTAGATGCAACATGTTTATTTTATTTTTTATGTGGTGCTGAGGATCACACCCAGTGCCTCACACGTGCTGGCAAGCACTCTATCACTGAGTTACAACCTCAGCCCCAACAATTAAGTTTTGTTGAAGAGGAGGAGATCATTACTGTTGAGGTTGGAAAGTCAAATTTTGCACAGAGAGTGACATTTAAGCTCGCACTTGGAGGAACAGGACAAGTCTGGGCCATTCGAAGGGAGCCTAAATGATAGATGACTGGATGTAGAGTTGGGCATTTGTAAGAGCACAAATGTGAGATACAGATCAAGTTGGTTAAGCAAGGGTGTTTTCATCATGGAGAGAAGAGCGCACACACATTGTGTTTCAATGGATGCCTACTTGATTAAATCTTATTTAATTATACTCTATGTCTGCCATCTCTCTGCTACAAGTAAATATGTTTTTTCTTCATTATGAGAATATAAATTATTATAGATAAAATGTGAGATTTTATGTTTCCTTTAATGCTAAATACAATGTTTTATATTCATTAGCTATGTGACAATATTTTCTGAGTATAAGAAGGAAGGTAGCAAGGGAGAGAGGAAAGAAAAGTAAATGATATAGGTCACAAAGAGTATTAAATAGTAAAGTGAAAACTATTGACTCCTATGTGGATTCCTTCTCAAAGATGAAAATTTCAGATTTGGAGACAGAAGTGGTGAATAGGCCTCTATTCAAAATTTTAACAGCTACTAATTATCAGTAATTAAATAATACTATTGTGATAGCTGCAAAGTCACTTGAAATTTCCCATTATTTATATGTCCATTAATATATGTGAGTGTGCCAATCATTGCATGCAGAAACACCCTACACATTTCCCACACATTGTTCCAAGCCCACCAGAAGGAAGTTGTCCATACAGAGGAATAAGTTCATGAAGTACAGTGGTTTGGCATGAGTACTTTAGGACCAAGGGTGAATGAAACTAAGCTTCCATTCAAACATCCTGCAAGTCAAAGCAAAATAAGTTCTTCCCTTCTGTTCTTCTTAGAGTTTTATGTGGTCATAAGATTATGTTGGGTAAGACTGGCAATAGCAAATAGAGAGTTCACAGGCATTATTTGCAAGAACACCCAAAGGCCTAGATATTCATTCTAATGTTATAAGAGGTTAAGTAATACATTAGTCGTTTCAATTTTATTGAAGAGCACATGCAAGCATAATTGCTTTGCAAGAATATTTAATTTCTTTTGGTGAAAAGTGAAGGGTTACTACCACCTTTAAGAGCAAGCGACTCTGACAATCAGCCTCTAACTTAGGAGGATTCTACCAGATCTTCTAACCTGAGCTTTCTAGGAAGATCCAATCACACTCAACTCTCCTCTTTTCTTCCTTTTCAGGGGTGGGAGGATGAAGAAGAACAGTTAACTCATGCATTTTTTATACAGATGTGTGTCTGTTGTTCAGTCCCTAAGCTTGTAGAATGCTAGCTTTCCAAGATAAAACAGTTGAATTTTTTTTTTCTGGCATTCTAGTAGAAAAATAATTCACACTACAAATGGAAGAAAATCTATGGTTTCACAGCTAGAGTTTTCCTCTATCAGAATGTTCTGGGATACAGGTTACTTGTACACTGAGGATGTCTCAGCCTTATTTAGTTTAATTAACTGTGCCTCAAACCATTCATTGGAAGCAAAGTAGTTTATAATAAAATTCAAAAAAATTCAGTCCTTATGTTTTTAGAATTATTCTTTCAAAGTGATATGCAAGAGAAACAACCTTATAAAGTTGGGTTCTTAAAGTTATTTTGAGAATTAGACAAAATTGGGAAAAATTATCTTATAAAAACAAGAAGACAAATATAAACCATGTTTTGAACTGTGAATAGGTTCTTGGATTGGCTCTATTTAGCAGAATTTCTAGACAACAGGTTAAAAAGGACATGGGACAAAAATAGGAACCCATTTCAAATTTTGCAAAATTTCTATGAAAATTTCTATGAAACATGTCTTAATATTCATTCAGCCTTATTAACCCTGATTCAGCCTTAGCACCCTCCAAATGACCTGAAAACCTACCTTTATGTGGGGTGGGTAGGATAGTCCAGTCTATCATCCTGCTATGCATTTCCATTTTACACTTGAAGGCAGACTAAATGACTCATCAGTATCAAGGCAGGACTGACAACTGGTCACACTTGGGGGAATGAGGCATGGTTTCATTTTTTCCAGTTGTAATCAGCCAGGCAGAGCAAATTACAGAGCCACACTTGATGTCAATGAGACTGGAAGGTAGACCCTGGCATGGAGGCACTACGAGTTCCATGGTATGTGCAATATTGCTACTATGAAAATTAATTAGGGAAACAATCTAATCATTGACTATTTTTCTCTTTTGATGGTAAAATTAACAAATAATAGACTCTCAAACTAAATAGAAATACCACGTGGGATATTTACTTTGGCATTTGCCACACAGATACTGTATCTCTACCAAATGTGTGAAATCATTAAAATATGTTAACAGACATTGGATGTGTGGCATTAAAAGTCACATAACTTAAGGCTATCATTTTGGGGTATAAGCATTCTTAACATGATTCACAGAGTTTTTGCCAAGACGGAACAGTAAAACCTTTGAAGGGACAGAAAAAAAGCTGAAAGTAGCTGAGAACTTAGCAGACAGCGTTTTTTTGACTTTCATATGTACAGACCATGTCAGAAAAGAATTCAAGAGATTTCCATTCTCAAGTTTTGACTACAGATCTGCCTTTCCCAGCAAGAAAAATTTTAAATAAAAAATGAGCCTTTGATGGTTGATATAAATGGCAATATCCTTCGATATTATTAATAATAGAATTCACATGCTAATTTCAGCTCACATTTAATGGAAAAGAGGAACAACAGTTCATGCAGATAAGATTTCTGTTTCCTGTTGAGAATGACACATTATGTATACAGCACAGAACCCTGCTATCCAAAGGAACGTGGAAGAGAACCCTTGATTTGTTTTAAAATTTGACTATTAATTATTTACTTACATCTGGGTGATGGAAGTCTTTTTAGAGAGCTTTAGGTATAAGTTTTTAAATGGTTATTCCATTATAAAACTTTAGTTTCATATATTAATTTAAAATAATTATAAGAAGCAAAGATAATTGTGGTAGAATCTTGAAAAGCATAAATTGTACAATGTATCAGAAAGAAAATGGACTTTTTATAATGTTAATTTATGAAACATAAAGCCAGCCTCCATAAATAGGTACTAATTAAAACTTGAGGCATTGTTAATGAAAATACACTCCATTTATTAAGACTCTATTTTAATCTAATATATCTTAACTATATTTTTATTTAGCATATAAGAATTAGCTATAGCCATTATGAAAAACATATTTTACTCTACAAATGAATTCATCTACAGTGTCTGCTTTGTTGCAATTATCATGAAAATGGATTAATAAAAATTTCTTCTTCTAAAAGTAAGTGAATGGAACCTGAATGAGCTGGCTTAGCATTAAAGCCACACATATTGAAATGTTTGCTATGGTTGTGGATAAATTCAAGAATACTACTTCCCTGAGTCTTTTCAAGACATTCATCTGTGTCTATCCAATCCTGCCTTTTGTCCCTTCATCTCTCTTGTCTACCTATACACCTATATATACCTATATACCTAAAGATTCAGATTTTTTTAAATTTTGTAATCAATTTGGCTCTTGACAAAGGGAACAAAGATTCTAACCTTAAGATAGAAATTTTCCATTAAACTTTTCAACTGGGTTCTTGCCAAACTGACTCTAAGCTCAAGTTCCTAGGACCATTACCTAAACCTTTATCAAATATTTATTTGATTCCTTTTTAAATAATGATCATGACTGAGGAGTAATATCATTGTTGCCTGCCTATTTCCCCAGTCTTTTCAGAATTTAAATTTTGATCTGGATCTCTACTACATGAGGTTGACTTTCTGATTGGCCTTGACTATGCAATGCAAGGACAGTAATTATTCCTGATGTGCTTAAACTTTGACACAGATATGCCCACTGAGCCTTTACTAGTTATCTTTCACTCTGACTCCTCTCACACCAAATGCTTAACTACCGATACTATTTTTCTATCATTTCATGTCCTGTGAGTCTCAGTGAGCCCTTCTTGTCCATGAAACTGAATCATCATTAATATGGCACATCTAACTCTGATCAACAGATATGGAAATAGCCAATGCAACCATGAAACATGGCAAGAAATGTAAAATACCATTACAACAGGGTCTGAATAAATTTTCTGACCAATTTGGTTTCAATAGCAATTATAAAGCTTATGTCATGTTATTTCAAACATCAGGATCTTAATACTCTATACATATGTTTAGCTTTTCTGTCTGCAATAATACACTTAACATTAATAATTTGGGTGGCATTTCTAAAAAATGTCAAGAGACATATTGAATCATTATACAGAAGTTATGTTACAAGTGTACTTTGTAAAATTTTAGATGCAGAAAGCAAAAGGTTTTAAATCAGAGAACATTAAAATTTCAATCATTCTCAGTGATTTGCTAATGAATAAGCTCAGTCTTCAATATATGGCTATGAAAATCACACTCCTTTTCTTTTGTCTATGGATTCAACCATGGTATCCATGGATGCCACATTTTGAATGAACCAGAAATTAGCAAGGATAACATAATATTTACTACTATAGAATGAGGGGATATACATTAGTTGGGGTCAGAAAGATGTTTTAGGAGATAAGATGAGGAGGAGAATATCAGGTTATGAGGAGCTCAATGTAAAAGAATGACATCAAGAACTTTCTTAATAAAGAATATGTATTTGTTTATGACAGTGTAATATACTAGGTGACTTGATAAAACTTTAGTACCCAGCCAGGAGAGAGTCTAAATAAATTATAATAAGCCTTCATTAACATGCATATGTTTTCTTCATTGAAATTAATTGGAATATTCTGGGGTGAGAAAGATCAAAGCAGGGTAGCAAAATGAGTTGAAAAAGAGGGTTTTGTGGGATTATTCCAGGTGTTATCATGGGGAAAGGGAGAGGAGTAATTGCTCTTAGGAGACAAAGTTGATGTGAGGACTTCCCACAAAAGCTGGGATTTTGATGGCTACATCTTCAATGAATGGATATACTAGAAAAACTGTCTACCAGTAGTGTACAGAAAGACAAGGAAAATTGTCTCTTAGCATTCTCTTTGGGAAGCAATTTTATATTTCATTCTGAGAATTTGTAATCTTAAAAAGGTGTTTAAAAGTTTAGGGTTTCCTTATGTATCACCTGCATCTTATAGGATATCTTTGGCTGAAATTAACAGTAAAAAGTGTTCCCCATCTAATACTACCTCTAAATAAACTGGTAGAAGCAAATGCACATATTTCATAAGGGAGAAACATTCAACACTCAAATGTTTTAAATCACATTTTAAAAAAACATGATTATAACCTCCAAAACTCAAATAATATATCACTAGATAAATATTATAAATAAAGAAGCTAAAGAACATGGACATAAAATATTCAAATATGAGGAAAAACAATCCACTTGTCAAAAAAGAACAGAACTTAGAAAAGTAAAAAATTTAGTCAAAAAATTAAAATCTGAATGGATACTCAATATGACATGTTTAAAATTCTGAAAAATGTTATGAACATCAGATGAAATGATTCTGAATACATTTCATAACAAATTCTACTATAGAGTGGAACAAATGTAGAATCTATCAAGGAACAGGAAATCCTGTATTTATCAAAACTTCTTTCCATTGACAACATAGTACACATCTATGCAACCAAATGGCCTCACTCTAGAATAAATTTTTCAACATAAGGTGCTGAGACACTGATAGTATTATATCAAATACCTCCGAATAGTGCCATTATTTCTTGAAGTGATCTTTAACCTGGGGAGATAGATACTTAAGGAAATTATCAATTATCACTCTAATGGTATTAGCCTAGATTCTAGATGGAGACCAGAGATGAAGAAAGATAATGTATAAGAACGGAAAGATCATTTTGTGGGTCCTGATATCATTATTCAACAAAGAAGGTGACTTGCATAGCCTCTTCCTTGACATCATAAGAGTATTTGTTTATGTGTGCTACAAGTTAGCAAATGGTCATATTAGTCTATCTTAGTATAATGCCTCTTAATTTTTTTTTCACCAATAAGTAGAGCAAATATGTGTGTCACTATTTGTCAAAATGGCAGTAATGCTGAAGTAGCAAATCCCACGCTAGTAGTATACATTCTTTATTTTAAAGGAAGCAAATGAACCCATGAAAACAAAAGCATTATTCTTTATCTCACAGGCATAAATTACAAATTTCCCAGAGGTAAGTCCTCATAGCCTTATGGGATAAAAAAGGATATAAGTCATTTGTTATAAATCTGTGGTCTGTTCTCCTTTGCAGTTATTCATTGAGATACACTGGTGTATATTCCTCTGATTTGATCTATTTATTTATTTTTAAAATGTTTTTTGTAGTTGTATATGAACAGCGTGCCTTTATTTTATTTGTTATTTTATGCAGTGTTAAGGAAGGAACCCAGTGCCTCACATGTGCTAGGCAAGTGCTCTGTCACTGAGCTACAGCCTCAGCCCCTGATTTGATTTACTTCATTGGAATTGAATAGGCATTTCCCCCAAAATACTGACCAAAAGGTCATCCTTTTTCTTAGGACACTCATGACTTTCATGATAAAACGTACTGAATCCCTTTTCTAGAGACAATTCTTGTGTAAAGGTGATACCTACCATCTCACTTCCCACAACCTATGGCCTATTCAGTGCATTACCATGTTCCTCAGTGTTGAGCACAAGCAAATAACTTATTTATTTATTATTTTTAAGGAGATGTGATGTGGTCTTACTATGTTGCTCAGGCTGTTGCAGACATCTTGGGATCAAAGGATTCTTTTTGCTTCAGCGTCCTATGTAGCTGGGACTACAGGGTGCATGCCGCTAGGTAAACCGTTCATTTGTATATTGTGTTCCTTTCACGATGAGATCACTTGGCAAATGGACCATATGGGAATTATTGTCATTTTTCACACCCTATAACCCTGGGAAATTCATTCTCCTTAGAAGATGGAAAACTGTTGGGAGAGTGACAAGAGAAAAAGCAAAGAACTCTCAATATGAATTCTTACAAAAAAACCCCACAAAGATAGTCATGTCCGTGTTATTCTACTATCTTTCCTATTCCCATCAACCCACTTCCCTTCATTCCCTTTTATTTAATCCAAGTACATCTATTCTTCCCTACCCTGCCCAATTTATTGTGAACTAGCATCAGCATATCAGAGAAAACATTCAGCCTTTGTGTTTTGGGGATTAGCTTATTTCATTTAGCAGGATATTTTCCAGCTCTATCCATTTATCTGCAAATGGGCATTGCTATCTGATGTGTATATATGATTACACGACCAATGTGATTCTATATCATGTACAACCAGAAGAATGAGAAGTTATACTCCATATATGCATAATATGGCAAATCATTCTATTATCATGTTTAACTAATAAGAACGAATAAAAAATAAATTAAAAAATGGAAATACGTTCTCAAATTGACATTAACTTCAGTTACTAGGTGAGTTAATTCTGCTTTTAAAATATCCCTTATGTTAGCACCTGGACCACAAAGCACTATTTTAATTGAAGAATTAACTAATAATGTCTGATTATATCTTAGGACTATTCTTACATAAAACTCATGATACTGTGATATAATAAAAAATACTGTACATAAAAAAAGAAGGAAAACAAAGATGGAAAGAATCTTCCTCAGCAGGTACAGTCAGGATTCCAGAAAAGGATGATGGGAAGAGAATGTTGTGTGTAGGACACAGTGCAACATGGCAGAACTGACTGGGAGGTTTACTTGGAGTATTGGTGAGTTAGTGTCCACGGGGTATGGGCAGAAGATAGGACAGGAGAAGCATCGTTAATGGTTACAACGTGCAACCCTGTAAAATCACTGAAGGAGAAGGAATTAATTGAGAATTTCCTTTAATATATATTTTATCTGTGTATTGGCCTATGCTTCTAAAAGTGAGATCTGACTGAATTCCCATTTTGAGATAAGTATGCACCCACAAAGTAAATCACTGTTTTCACCTAAATGTAAATAGATAGTCACCAAAGTCTATGAAGTCAGAGAAAAAAAGAAAAATCTGAAAAAAAGAATTTTATACTAATGTGAATTGTTCAGTTATATTTTTTAAAATAACAAACTTCACAGCAACACTTTTTAATTAATTTCTATCTCACCAGTTTTCCTTCTGTATTGCAGCAGTTTTGAAAAATGGCCATGTTTGTAACACAATCCTGTTGGTTTCAGATTCAACCATGCTGTGACATCTTGGAATAAAAATACTGCTGAAGAGTATAAAGCAGAAAGTGGCAATGAGACGTGACACACGGGTCATGACTGTATAATACTGAGTCAGTATTTCCACAAAATGAGAAGGGAAATGTTAGAGAATATATTTCATTGGAGCAATGAGATGTCTCTATGCTCCATGACAAAACTGGTTGTACTAAAAAATAATACTAAATTAAAATATAATAGGAAAGGATTTCATTAGTTTTGGGAAACTTGTTTTTTTACTTAAAATGATTTTATGAGTTATTAATGGTGATAATACTAATAGTCATGGCATATTTAGGCTAAGAGAAATGTTTTAAAAGAGAAAGAATTATGTTTAATTGATGCTAATACACAACAGCAAAGGTAAAATAATTCACATTTCCCTCTGTTTACCTCTATTATTGAATAA